>NC_031994.1:12428104-12521700 GCF_001879085.1 Nicotiana attenuata
CTTTCTTTTATTTACTTTTCTTTCTTTCATTTTATTTACAAAACAAATTAAACCCATTTTCTTTTCTTTTCCTTTTTTTTATTGCAATTTCTTTTAATTTGGAACTAACAAAAATCTAAATTAATTCCTAAAATCTAAGAGAAACTAATTAAACCCAAAAATGACAATTAGCACAACAAATTAACACAAAATTACTCAAAATCAAAAATCAAAATTAAAAGTGCAAACTACCCTATACTTTTGATTTTTCCTTTTATGAAACAATTAATTTTCTAATTAATCCCGAAATGTAAAATTAATCCCTAAATGCACATGCCAAATGTATTTTTTTATATTTTTCATATGAATTAAAATGCACCAATAAATGCAAACAATTAACAGAAAAATAATTAAAATTCACAAAATTGCAGAATAATGAAAGAAATCATTTTGTTTGAATTTTTGGGAGTAATTCATTTAGGGAAAAAATCACGTGCTCACAGTGTGGTCTTACCCTGAAATGTTTGGACTCTGTCTTACTAATGCAACTGCTTTCAACCATTTCTGTTACTGAATGCTTTCAAAAGGGTCCTGTCAGTCTAGTTTTTTTAAAAACAAACTCTTTTCAAATATGTGTCCTGCACTTTCACTATACTCCTAGAACAGTAGGTTCTCCCCCTTTTGTGTGAGCCTTGCCTTGGGACCCTTGAGCTCCTTCTGAACTTTGACACATGAAAGCTGGCCTTTCCATACTGCACTTACTCTTTTTTGGCTATGAAATCTGGGTGTAAGCACTGCCCGGGATCCCTTGAGGTCCTTAGGGAACTCTGACATACCTAGATATGAGGAAAAGCTATGAAACAATCTTGGCACTTGAGGTGATTAATTACATAACTCAGAGAGGAAGTCCTAATCAGGCTTCCTATAGTGTAACTTCTTATACTTATGTAATTCATTTCAATGTTGATCTGTAATAACTTGTTGTAAACAAGTATTGGGGTTGGATTGTGAAAAGGGATAGGGTAAATATGCACGCTATAGTTGTTAAGGGTAGAAAACATGTTATTAGGTTTATGTTCCTAATTGCGCAATAGAAACCATGCTTAGGGTTCATACATGCATTAGAAATCATGCTCTTAGGTCTCATGTTTATTGTTTCAGCATGTGCATCCTCACAAAATCATGTGTTAAAATCTGTTAATAATTAACACTTTACTATTATGTTCTACGCTGCCATGTCCATTTAAAAATCCTACTCTTATGAAATTTTGCAATCCTGCCATATGCATTTAGAAATCCTGCTCTAGGAATTCTGCATCATGAGTTTTATATATGCATCTTAGATACCATATTTTAGGATCTTATTCATACTCGCATTCACAGTTAGTGTAAACTGCTGGTTATAAAAGAGGTAAAAACAGCTTCACACTTGATTATCCTGTTTAAAATAACTGGTAATAATCTCTGCATTCGTATCAACTAGAACAGCATGCTCTTAGGGTAAAATAATTTCCAAACTATCTTTTAATAATTCTGAATAACTGCTGCATGCTATTTTATGCCTAGGCAAACCTTGGGTAATCAATTTTAAATAAAACCAGAATCATCTCTGTGATTAGTGTCTAATTATCAACTATTAAAATCAGTAGGCAAGCCTGATTCGAACTTCTTTTCTGAGTCATGCGATAAATTTGGTTCTATTGTTATCACTTAAATACTTTGTTAGGATCTGAATGTGGACCTTACCTGTGTATGAGTCGTGCAGCCTGTGTGCATTACTTGTGGAGGTATATCTGAGCCTTCTATCTGTTTTCTGTGTTTTACCCCTAAATGTAGTCCTATGTGTTCTTGCTTGTCGCCTAGTATTTTGCCTATAAACCTGAGGGTCTGCCCAGAACCCCCCTTTTATAGGATAGGAGTCCTAAATTCCTCCCGGACTGATAGGAAGGTACGGGTAACAACATGCAATAGGGGTCGAGACTAACCTTCGCTTTAATTGCCTTCACGAGGTGGGAAAGGGTAGATATGGATATGATGACCGGTGCATTAATACCACGCGTAGCCCCTCTTTGAGGAGTGTCATACCGGTTATTGCATTGACGTGATCCATATTATAAACAAACCTAGGACACCCCTTTTATATTACTAATATGCTTAGATTGTAGTCCTCTTCAATAATCTAGTTTTTCATTAGTTGTCTTCTTACACTTGTGTGTTTAAGCTTAAATCCCCTACCATTTGAGCCATACTTGTTTGTTTGGTACCTGTACAAATTCACAAAAAAATGTCTGGCCGGGAACCACACTAGTAGATCCTGAGGGGTGCCTAACACCTTCCCCTTAGGATAATTTCAAGCCCTTACCCTATCTCCGGTTACCAAACGTAGTTATAGATGAACCTTATAGGTGCCCTAACGCACCTTAAATCGTTAGGTGGCGACTCTTCAAAATGCAAACCCCTTTCCCAAATGGAACGAGTTGTCTCAACCAATACGTCACGAGCCAGATTTCGCAAGAAAAAGGGGGGCGCGACAGCATGGCGACTCTGCTGGGGATATTTAGGCTTTTACCATTTCATATCGTTTTTGTGAATTTGTACCCTCCTTATGTGCAATTATTTGTTTAATTCCTTTAAGCGTTATTTCTTCTTCAAAAGCAAAACTGACGTATCCTTCCTTTACTGCTGCTTTAATTTATAAAACTGCTGTATTTATTGCTTCCTTAACGTGAAAATACATGACAACATGCTTTAATTATTGCATAATAATGCTCAACATCATACTCCACTCGTGCCAAACAAAATACTATCGCAACACTTGATGAGTGGTTGCGCCTTTCCTTTATCATTACCCCCTAAATTCGAAAAGGCTTATTTGCGGTAAAACTAGTCGATCAGCGGTGCAGTCGACGGTTCCGTGCCTTTCCCCTTGAGTTGTCCGCTCAAGGGTACCAGTCTAGAACCCCATACAAACCTTACTTTGTTTAAATTGTGCATGCATCATGGTCAAACCTAGCCGGGTCAGTTATGTTGTCCACATAATGATCCTTTAGGATAGCCTTGTCCAAAAGTCCACCGGGTTTCCCTAAACCCAAACGGACATCATCACGTTTTGTGCATTTATATGGAGAACTAAATGCTTTATGCTAATTGTTGATGTTAAATAGTCCAGTCTAGTGGGGGTAAGGGCCTAACCTTGTTTGTCTTGCAGAGATATGAGGCAGGAAGTCCCCAGATTCGGCATGGTCACCGATATCCACCCAAGATTGCTGAGTTGGTGGGAAGATTTGCATTCTAGTGAAAAAACCCTCATCAAAAAATACCTGGTAATCTACCATCCCTCCTAGAGATCCAGCCTAACAATATGATAATAGAAGCTGCTACCTTATTTTGGGATTGTAAAAGGGCCGTGTTCCGCTTTGGGGACATAAAAATGACACCTTTGCTAGAGGAGAGGAGGACTGGCCGGTCTAGTGTAGGAAACCCCGGGTTTGCTAATGCTTGAGAACCGCACAGGCAAGGGTTTCTTAAAAATGATGGTTTTGAAGAAGAACACAAAATTGGTATGCCTAAAGGAATCGTACATCCCTTTTGACTACCTTTATGAAAGGTACGGTCACAGCAATTCATACCTTACCTACCATGACGAGTTTGCCGTCACATACTTGATATCCATCGTAGGGTGTTCGTCTTCATGTTTTGCTTCCTGGGTCTGATCCTGTTTCCAATGAATAAAGGGGGAGAATCCATACTAGGCTGGCTATGGTAACCAAGGCCCTAATAGAGGGGATTGGTGGGCAGACATTCAACATTGTACCCATGATCATTGCAGGCATATATCGAGCCTTATAGAAGTGTCAACGAGGAGCGAAACACTTCGAAGGCTGCAATCTACTACTTCAACTTTGGCTCATGGGACATCTCCAAAAGGTCGAATACCGACAAGAAATTCGGCGAAGGGTCTGGGATGATCACATCGCTTTCCACCATCCAAAGCGAATGAATTACATCCCCGGCATGTTCGCTCAGCCTGAGAATGCCAAGGAATGGGTTGAGCTTTTTGATAATCTGACTGAAGAACAGGTTCAATGGATGTTCGAGTGGTTTCCAACATAGGAGTTCATCGCCCGACCCAGAGATGCACCTTTCCTGATACTGATTGGTCTAAGAGGAACATACCTTTACGTCCCTCTTCGAGTTATGAGGCAAGCAGGTAGGAAGCAAGTCATACCCAGGGTCGACAAGATGAGCCATTTTTGAGCTGACTTCCAAAATGATGGTAGTCCCTACAAGTGCCAAGCCCAACACATGTGGCACTGCAAGATCGTAATGGGGAAAGACACCTTCGATCCAGACATATATCATGCCGGTTGTACCCCTTTATACTCGGGTTAGTTGGAAGACAATTGGGATGGTCTGAGCCAGCCAGGGTTCATCCGAGGTCACAGAATTATAGATGAAAAGGCCGAGGCGCAAGTCAAGTACAACCAGCTGCGCAAAAGGATCCGTGAATGCGAGAGCGAACACCGCAAGATACAAGAGTCCAACTAGAAGCTGATTGAGGAGTGGAAAGACATGGATATCAGTGCCAACAAAAGGCTAGGATACTTGGAGCGAGGCATAGTATAACTAGAGGGGAAATTTCTCAAAAGGGTTGAAGACTGTAAAAAGGCTGAAGGGACCGAAGGTGGACATCTCGCCAGAGCATACCTGTTGCTGAGACTTCGTGAATTGGGGAAGCTGTTCGACGGAGCCAAGGATGCCGAATCTGGGGAAGGTCCTTCTGGGACCAAATAGATAGGAATTTACCTTTTCTCCTCATGAATGTAACAAGTCCAATGGCCACTAGTGACTTTTATTGCTTATTAGTGTCGTTTTGGGATTCGCCTATTTCTGTTTCTTATCAATAAAATGAGGCATTTAGCATTAAAAGTTCTCCAAGTCTATTTGTCGCTAGGCCTACCTCGGGCACAAAGAGGTTCCCAAATTAGGACACGCTTTACATTCCCGCACTATGTGTTTAAATATTGCAAATACTTTTTGTAATCCTCACTGACTTGATTACCTTTTGTTTTATTGTTTTCTTTCTTTTTATTATTCCCCTCCCCAAAGGTTAGTTCGTGCACTCTGGCATCATCATCTCCAGGGGCCCTCCACCCACTCCTCCTCTTAGTCCCGCTAAAGGCAAAAGCAAAGGAAAAATGGAAGATTTAAACAACATCAGGAAGGAGAACACAACTGAATGGGTAAAGGCCACTGATGGCCAGGGTATTCGGGTTCCAAACGAGAATGTGTCACAGCTTGAACAGAAACTATTGAAATTTCAGGAAGAGCTCGATCAGGTTCGGAACCTGGTAAACTTGTTTTTCCCTCAACACCCCAGACATCAACTTCTCCAACACTCAAAACCCTACACCTCCTCAAAATATCCCAAAACATCAGAATCATCCCGCACCTCACCATCACGCTGCTCCACCAAAGAACCAATGAAACACCTGCTATACTCCCAAACAACACTCCACTACTCATCCCAGAAACTCAGAACTCCATAAACGACCATTTCCACACCCATACCAGGCCACCATAACAATCCTATCTATGTGGAGACCATGCCACACTCCACCCAACCCATCTCATAAACACCTGAGTCTGATGAAAAGGATCTGCTTATCAGAAACTTGGCCGAGGAACTTAAGAAACTGACAAGCCGGATTCAGGGCGTCGAGGGAAGCAAAGGAATCGAGGGGCTGAACTATGAGGATCTTTGCATACAGCCTGATGTCGAACTGCCTGAGGGGTACAAACCTCCTAAGTTCAAAATGTTTGATGGCACGGGTGATCCAAGGGTCTATGTGAGGACCTATTGCGACAAGCTGGTTGGAGTAAGGAAGGATGAAAGGATCCGCATGAGCTGTTCATGAGGAGTTTGAAAGGAGATGCATTGTCTTGGTACATCAGCCAAGATCCCAAGAAGTGGTCAAGCTGGGTGAGTATGGCATCTGACTTTATGGACAGAGTCAGATTTAATACAGAGAACACACCAGACGTGTTCTATATCCAGAATTTGAAGAAGAAGCCCACAGAGACATTTCGCGAGTATGCTACTCGTTGGAGGTCCGAAGCTGCTAAGTTCAGACCCGCCTTAGAAGAAGAGCAAATGAACAAGTTCTTCGTCTGAGCTCAGGACCCGCAGTACTATGAACGGCAGATGATGATTGAGAACCACAAGTTCTCCAACATTATCAAATTAGGTGAAAGAATTGAAGAAGGTATTAAAAGTGGTATGGCTACAAATTTCGAAGCCTTGTAAGCTACAAATAAGGCTCTACAGTCTGGTGGTGTATCCAAGAAAAGGGACGTGGGGACCGTGATGGTTTCACAAAGGACCAAGTCTCCCCTCAAGTACCAAACTTACCCAACACCTCCACTCACATACCAGCCAACCCCATATTACCAAGCGCCCTCACCCTCGTACCAAGCACCGCCACCAACTTATCAATCATCTCCACCTCCTACATATCAACCTACCTCACCCAGATACTGACAACCCGCTCATGTCTACCAAACTTATAATGCTCAACCATCCCATTATCAATCACCCCCTGCACGCCAAAACTTCCCTAGACCTCGACCTAATTTTGATCCTACACCTCCAAAACAATATACCGCCATCACCGAACCCATCGACTAGCTGTATGAGAGGCTCAAAGCTGCTGGTTATGTCACCCCCATCCTTGCAGTAACCCCTGAGAATCCTTCTCAATGAGTTAACCCTAACAAGTCCCGTGCCTACCATTCTGGCATGAAAGGGCACACCATCGATTAATGCCGCTCTTTGGAAGACAAAATACAGTATCTGATTGATAATAAGATCATTGTGGCAAAGGAACCCGCTCCAAACGTCCGCAACAATCCTCTGCCAGACCATAAGGGTGGAGGTATCCACATGATTGAAGTAGAAGATGACTGGGATCCCGAGGGATCAATCGGGTTGATCGCAGAAGGTGATGAACCAAATAAACCGACAATTACTCTCAAACCAATCATAGTCCAGATCTAACCGTATGAAAACGCTGAGGTGAATATATCTATACCTCTTGAGTTTGAAGCAGCGCCACCCGCAAAAACACCGGTACCAATTGAGGTTGAATTCGTGTCTCCGGCAAATGCACCCGCACCATTTCAGATTTTCGTCTTGCCACCCAAGGTGCATGTTTCATTCGAAGTGGTGATGTCAACCATGCCACCCTTCTATACAAATGCTATACCCTAGGACAATACAGCAAAGTCGAGAAGGAAGGGCAAGGTCAGGATTGAAGAAACTGTCGCAGCACAGGATATGACAAAAACTGGTAGAGTCTATACCCCTGAACATCTAGCTGAATTAAGCAAGCAGGCTTCCAATCGACCACCCCTCATGGAGATAGGTTCGGACGACCTTTGGAGGAAAATACAGGCCAAGGAGTATTCGGTCATCGACCAGTTGAACAAGACGCCAGCACAAATATCCATTCTCTCTTTGCTGCTAAATTCTGAGACGCACAAGAATGCTCTGTTGAAGGTGCTGAATGAAGCGTATGTACCAAATAACATCACCAGCGGGGAAATGGCTAATATGGTAGGAAAAGTTCTGGAAAGCCATAAGATCACCTTTTATGAGGACGAGCTTCCACTTGAAGGGCTAGGGCATAACAAAGCACTGCACATCGCCGTGCAATGCGAAGATTATTTCATCACCAGGATCCTAATCGACGGAGGTTCTAGTCTTAACATTTGTCCGCTGGTAACACTCAAGAAGTTGGGCAAAGGGCTGCATGAGATAAAGGATGGAGCAATCAATCTGAAAGCCTTTGATGGTTCTCAGAGATCCACCATTGGAAAGATTAGTCTATGCCTGCAGATGGGACCAACCTGGTTCGAGGTCGATTTCCAGGTAATAGATGTACCAGCGTCTTACAACTTGCTCCTGGGACGGCCATGGATTCATGCTGCTGAACGCTGCATCAGGCACTAAAGTTCGAATGGAATCACCAGGAAGTGATCATTCACGGCGACGATAGCAACCCTATATACAGTCGCCAGACTATTCGGGCGATCGAGGGAAGAAGGAAGCTGGGTGGAGAAACTTACTACCACATCGAGCGGGTCAATGCTGTCGACAACGACAAATGGTGGGATATCAAAATCGAGAGTATACAAAGTTGGAATGGGTACGAACCTGGCAAAGAGCTCGGCAAGAACCTCCAAGGAATCTCTAAACCCATAAAACTAAAGAAACACGGCACTACCTTCGGTTTGGGATATGAATACACCTGGGAAGTGTTCAATAGTTGGTCGCCACCATGGCGCGGTCCTTACTACCCACTAGAGCAGCCAATACCGCATCTGGAGCAGACCTTCCAACAGGCCTACATCATTTATGGGTCAGCTGAAGAAGAAGCACTTGCAGCAGTGAAGAACTTGTTTCTATAGGACACTGGTATGGACTGTTGTGTTATTCTCGAGGAGGATGGGGAGGAAGGCCCTTCCATACAGGCTGTGAGCAGAGGGGCACATCTCAAGAATTGGACCATCAGGACCACTAGAGCCCGACAAGCCTCGGGGTAGCAAGGCTAAAACAAGCATTATTCACTGTTTTATTTACTAAATGATTTTCTTTTCGTATTTTTCAATTTCCGCAATAACAATTTCTGCAATAAGATCTTCAATGTTCAAAACAGTTATTCAATCTATCAAAAGCATGTTTGATTTTTCTTATGAATTAATATTTATCGCTATCGTTTTCCTCCTTACTTTACCAATACAACATTACTATTACTTATCTTGATGAACCAATGACTGTAACATGCAATGAGACAACGCAACAAATGGACATTGAATCAGAGGAAGATGACATACCTGACGAGATTGTCAAAGAAGTTGAGAACATTGAAAACAGACCTAAGTCCAACCTGGACGAGACCGAAATTGTAAACCTGGGAGATGCAGAGAACGTCAAGGAAACACGAGTCAGCTTTCACCTTTCGCAATCAGAGAAGAAAGAATACACATAATTTCTAAAGGAGTATGAGGACATATTCGCCTAGTCGTATGATGACATGACTGGTCTGAGTACGTCTATTTTGGCTCACAAACTGCCAACTGATCCAACGTGTCCACCGGTAAAGCAAAAGCTCAGAAAGCTCAAGCCTGATATGAGTTTGAAAATCAAGGAAGAAGTCACCAAGAAGATCAAAGCCAAGGTTCTTAGGGTGGTTGAGTACGCAGCATGGTTAGCCAACATTGTGCCAGTGACGAAGAAGGATGGGAGGGCCAGAGTCTGTGTCGACTACCGGGATATCAACCGGGCCAGTCCAAAAGATGACTTCCCTTTTCCAAATATACACATCCTGATTGACAATGGCGCCAAGAATGAGCTATAGTCATTCGTAGATTGCTTCGCTGGTTATCATCAGATCTAGATGGATGAGGAAGATGCTGAGAAAACGGCTTTTATTACGCCGTGGGGAATGTAATGTTACAAGATGATACCATTCGGCCTGAAGAATGCAGGGGCCACCTACATGAGGGCCATGACTTCTATCTTTCATGATATGATACAGAAGGAGATAGAGGTATATGTGGATGATGTTATTATCAAGTCCAAGAAGGCCACTGACCACATAGAAGATCTAAGGAAGTTCTTCAACAGACTGCGGAGATACAACCTGAAAATAAACCCCGCAAAGTGCGAATTTGGGGTTCCTGCGGGGAAATTGCTTCGGTTTATTGTGAGCCGCCGAGGAATAGAATTGGATCCATCAAAAGTTAGAGCCATTCAAGAACTACCACCGCCAAAGAACAAGAAGGATGTGATGAGTTTCTTGGGAAGGCTTAACTACATCAGCCGATTCATAGCACAATCTACAGTTATTTGTGAGCCAATCTTTAAGATGCTGAAGAAGGACGCCGCCACCAAATGGACCGATGACTGCCAAAAGGCCTTCGACAAAATTAGGGAGTAGCTGTCAACACCACTAGTCTTAGTCCTGCCCGAGCCAGGTAGACCCTTATTACTCTACCTTGCAGTGTTAGATGGAACTTTCGGTTGCGTTCTGGGGCAGCACGATAAAACAGGAAGGAAGGAACATGCCATTTATTATCTCAGTGAGAAGTTCACCCCGTATGAGGCCCGGTATTCTCTATTGGAACGCACTTGTTGTGCTTTGACTTGGGTACCTCAGAAGCTGAGACATTACTTTTGTGCCTATACTACATATCTCATATCGAGAATGGATCCCCTGAAGTACACCTTTCAGAAGCCCATGCCAACCGAGAAGCTAGCCAAGTGGCAAATCGTGTTGACTGAGTTCGATATTGTATAGGTGACTCAGAAAGCGGTCGAGGGACAAGCATTTGCAGACCACCTTGCTGAAAACCCCGTGGATGGAGGATACAAACCCCTAAAAACGTACTTTCCGGATGAAGAGGTATCATTCATAGGAGAAGACATTGCAGAATCCTATGACCGTTGGAGAATGTTCTTCAATGGACCAATGAACTTCAAAGGAGTTGGCATTGGAGCAGTCCTAATATCAGAAACCGGTCAGCATTATCCGGTGTCTGCCAAACTCAGGTTCCCCAGCACCAACAATATGGCCGAGTATGAAGCCTGCATCTTAGGACTAACGTTCAAGAGCTGCTAATGATTGGAGATTCAGACTTACTTATACATCTGGTACGAGGAGAATGGGCAACCAAAAATTCCAAGATACTCCCATATTTGCACCACGTACAGGACTTGAGAAAGAGGTTCACAAAGACGGAATTCCAACATGTTCCCAGAATCCAGAATGAGTTCGCCGATGCATTGGCTACCCTATCATCTATGATACAACATCCCGACAAGAATTTCATTGATCCCATTCCAGTAAAAATCCGTAATCAGCCAGCTTACTGTGCCCATGTTGAAGTGGAAGCAGACGGAAAACCTTGGTTTCATGATATCAAGGAATATTTGGCAAATGGAGAGTACCCGGAGCTTGATAATCCTACTCAGAAATGCACACTTCGGAGATTGTCCAACAACTTCTTTCACAGCGGAGGAATCTTGTATAGGAGGACTCCCGATTTAGGATTATTGAGATGTGTCGACGCAAAGGAAGCATCCAGGCTACTAGAGGAAATTCATGCTGGGACCTGTGGTCGACATATGAACGATTTTGTCTTAGCAAAGAAGATACTCCGAGCTGGTTACTTTTTGATGACTATGGAAACGGACTGCATCCAGTATGTCCGAAAATGCCACCGTTGTCAGATACATGCAGACATGATAAAGGTACCTCCGAACGAGCTTAATGCAACAAGCTCACCATGGCCGTTCGCCGCCTAGGGAATGGAAGTTATTGGACCAATCGAGCCTGCGGCTTTTAATGGACACAGGTTCATCCTAGTAGCCATCGACTATTTCACTAAATGGGTCGAAGCAGCATCTTAATAAGCAGTGACTAAGAAGGCCGTGGCAGACTTTGTCCGCGATCGCATTGTTTGTCGATTCGGAATTCCAGAGTCAATCATTACTGATAATGGCTCCAACCTCAACATCGACTTGATGAAAGCTATGTGCGAAACTTTAAAGATCAAACACAAAAATTCCACAACCTACAGGCCTCAGATGAATGGAGCGGTAGAAGCCGCCAACAAGAATATCAAAAGGATATTGAGGAAAATGATAGAGAAGCATAGACAGTGGCACGAGAAGTTATCATTTTCTCTACTGGGATATCGCACCACAGTCGGCACATCAACCGGGGCAACTCCTTACATGCTGGTTTACAGTACAGAGGCTGTCATTCCCGCTGAAGTGGAAATTCCATCCCTAAGGATTATACAAGAAGCAGAGCTCGACGACGCAAAGTGGGTAAAAAGTCGTTATGAGGAACTAGCCCTTATAGACGGAAGACAATGAACGCAGTTTGCCATGGTCAACTCTATCAGAACAGAATGTCCAGAGCCTTCAACAAAAGAGTCAAGCCAAGATAGTTCACACCGGGGCAGCTGGTGTTAAAGAAAATTTTCCCACATCAAAATGAAGCCAAAGGGAAGTTCTCTCCCAACTGGCAGGGCCCATACATGGTTCATCGGGTTTTGATAGGAGGAGCCCTCATACTCGTAGAAATGGACGGAGAAGTCTGGCCAAAGCCGATCAATTCAGATCCAGTCAAGCGTTACTATGTGTAAACTTTATGTTTTCCTTATATGAAGTAAATTGAACTACGCCCGACCTGATTCTCGTTTAAGAGGGGATACGTAGGCAGCCCTATGGGTTCGGTCACAATTCAATAAAATTTTCATTTCCCCCCGCAATTAGAAACTAGGGCAGAATTTTTAGGAGGACCCTCAAAATTCTGAAGTAATTTCAGCCGATCGCCGCACGAGCAGCAGTCAATAACGTCAACCCATCAAATTGAGGAAGAATTTTGAGGAGGACCCTCAAAATTCCGAAGTAATTTCAGCCGATCACCGCACGAGCAGCAGTCAGAAATGCAAACCCATCAAACTAGGGAAAAATTTTGAGGAGGACCCTCAAAATTCCGTAGCAGGAAAGGTTGCAATGTCCTGAACTACGTCACAGTCGTCGGTTCATCTAAAAGCTATTTTTACTATACATTTATGTCATACTTTACAAAATCATGCATGTCTATTATCGAAACTGCTTTGTTTAGCAATGCTACCCCAGTGATACAAACGATATCACCAGATCGAAGTCGAACGAGTCAAGCAAAGCCAGCGGGGATACGAACCAACCTCCCCCCTTTACAAAACTTACGATTTTTCTTTGGATGCAGGCACTAGGATTGTGAAATCGTTAAAACATACTGTACACCTATGGAACAAACATTGTTAAAGAATATGACTCTCCGAACCATCGCACTTGCCAACATTTGCTATCAGCACACACTAGTAATGCTTCGTAGTCACAATGCTCCTAGTAATCACAACGCTGCAATCTGCTCTCAGCTAAGAAAACTCCAATGTCATTTATTATTTTTTTTCTCGCATAAGGCTACTATTCTGCCTTTTGAGGTTAAGCCCTACCTCCATCTGCATCTGCATTATATAAGGCTACCATTCTGCCTTCCAATTTGCATAAGGCTACTATTCTGCCTTCCAATTTGCATAAGGCTACTATTCTGCCTTCCAATTTGCATACGACTACTATTCTGCCTTCCGATTTGCATAAGGCTACCATTCTGCCTTCCGAGACTAAACGCTATCTCCATCTGCGTTTGCATTGCATAAGGCTACCATTCTGCCTTCCAATTTGTATAAGGCTACAATTCTGCCTTCCGAGGCTAAACCTTGTCTCCATCTGCATCTGCACGGCTGAAAGATCACCACATACTACATCCGTATGGCTGAAAGATCGGCGCATACTACATCTGCATGGCTGAAAGATCGCCCCATACTGCATCTGCATGGCCGAAAGATCGCCACATACTGCATTGCATGGCTGAAAGATCACCACATACTGCATCTGCATGGCTGAATAATCGCCCCATACTGCATCTGCATGGGTAAAAGATCGCCACATATTGCATCTGCATGGCTGAAAGATCGCCCCATACTGCACTGCACGGCTGAAAGATCGCCACATACTGCATCTGCATGGGCTGAATATCGCCACATACTGCATTACATGGGCTGAAATATCGCCACATACTGCATTTCATAGGCTGAAAGATCGCCACATGCTGCATCCTTCATGGGCTGAAATATCGTCAACTCATCCAAAGGCGTCATCGTTCGGAGGCACCATCTTCATAGCCCGAGAACACCATGTCATGGCCTGAGGATCTCTTTCAATCTTTTGCATATCATTATTCAAAGGCATCATGGTTCGGAGGCACCATCCTCATAGCCCGAGAACATCATTTCATGGCATACGAATCCTTTATCATAGGCTTCATGGCCAGGACATCATGGTCTAAGGACATCATCCTCATCGTCCTAAGACAACATTCATGGTCCAACGAGAATTTGCATCATGTTTAAATTTATGCACAGTATACGCTTGTATTGCTTCTATTTGCAGGCAAGACGACGAGCAACGGCCATCCCGGGAGGAGCGATCCCGCTCCAGTTCCCGCAGCTATATCAAACCCAACCATTCCCGTAAACCGCCCAATCACCTGACCCTACATATTGCGTCCTTTCTTGAAATGTCTTCATCGGCATACTCCGCCGACGGATCTTGAACTACATACGACCTGATTCTTGTAAAACCAGGGATATGTAGGCAGCTCAGAAGCCAGGGTGCGGCCTAAACCTCTTCAAACCGTTTTGCTCGGTTAAAATTGGCCATCGTTTCTTTACTCGAAAACTCTTTCATCCTTCCCGGGTAAAGAGGGGCAACTGTTGATACCCAATTTTTCCCTATATATTTTCAATATGCAAAATACCTTCAAAATAGCATATATATGCATATATAAGCATGCCCAAGGTTTTTATTATTTTTTTCACAATTTTAAGGATTTTAAATTGATTTATTTTCTCCCTATTTATCCATAAAATCCCCAATAATTATTTCCAAAATTATTCTTTTGATACTTCATCTATTGGATTTCTATATTTATGCCAAAATATGGCTAAGGTAATTTTTACATATTTTTATAATCACATTTAATATTTTTAAAGTTAAATTGCAGTAATTGCAATATTGGCCCTTTTCAGATTTAATTATGTTTCATATGCATATAATTGGATCCTGTATTTTTAAATTGCTAACTATGTACTATAAATCAATTTAGCATTTTAAATTATTTTTTTCCAGAAACTATCTACTATTTTTTATAAATTAAATGGGAAAAATTGCTATTTAACTTATAGCCAAAATTGTCTTTCAATTCTAGCCTAAATCAAACGGACCCCCAACCAAATTAAATAACCCATCAGACCCAAGCCCAAACCCAAGCCATACCCGACCCACCTACCCCGTTCAATCTTGACCGTTGATCATTCAGATCAACGGTCCCCATTCCCCCTTCCTAAATTAAACCCTAAAGACTACCCCCCCCCCCCAATCTCTCATTCCCCCTCTCATTCTCTCTCAACCGGTCTCTCATCTCTCTCTTTATCTCTGGTTCTCTCTAGAACCTTCTCCTCTCCCCTCCTCTCTGATGAACCTCATCCACCTTCTCCGTTCATCTCCTTGCCTGAATCTATGGTGGCCTCGCCACCTTCCAGCCTTATGGCTCCCTATTGAACGTGTATCATCGTTTTGAGGCCTTCAAGTGAACCAGAGGTGGTTCACTCGCCTCCCATGGTTTCTCATGCCATTCTCGGGCCATCCATGGCCGTTCGAGTGAGATCTATGACTTTTCCGGCCAAACCCGGTAACTTTTCAAGGTTTTCTCACCTTCTTTGGGTTCTCCGAAACCCTAACTTTAAAGATTTTCCATTTTCTTTTAGATACGTTTTAAATCAGTGTATATTATGAGCTTTTATGTGTTTTCCTCAAAGTTTGTTCCCGATTTTTCCAAAATGGCTCTTCGTCTTCAAGACTAGGGTTTCTTAACCTCTATTAAATGACTTCTCCTCTGATTTTCAGTATTATCGTATGATTTTTTACTATGTTAAACGGTTTATTTATGTTTTTCTTCTACCTGATTCTTTACATTGAAAACCCTAATTATTTTGGTTTTTATCTGGGGTTCTGGAACTGTCTTTGCTTATGTGATTTGTATGTATACCTGTTTCAATTGATTTCTTTATGGTTAGACCTTTTTCTTTATTTATCTTGACCGATTCTAAGTTCTTACCGCTTTTTAACTCAACTCTGTTAAAACCCTAATTTCTTAAAGATTTTCTTCACTTGTTACTGTGAGTTTTAAAGACCTTCTTTACCTGTTTCTGTGTGTTGGATTGGTTTCTTCACTTTGGTTCTATGTGTTAGCTGTAACTACTTGACTTTGTTAAAGTCTCTATTGGCCGCCATGCTTCGAATGGGTTCCTTTTTGCTACCGAGTCCTTAGCCTACTCGTGTCACTTATGTATGATTGTGTTCATCTAGTTTATTCCTCTATCGATATGGCTGACCTTGCATGTATGATACGCCTATTCATTCTTCTCTATTTATCGAAGTGCAAAATCATGACTCTCTTGATTGATCCTGATTTCCTTAAATTACGGTTTGATTGCAAAGTTTCTTTTATGAACCCCTAAAATTTTACTCGTTTGTTTAAGTTGATTGATTCCATTCCCTTATTTGCTGTGGTGCTTCATTCTTGCTGAATCCTTTACTCAAATTAGTGTATTTTGTACTTAGACTCAATCATATGCTCTATACTTTTACTACCCCTTATATGGTAAAAACCAATCTTTCTCAACTGATTTTCTTTCCTTAGGTATCCCTGTTAGTATCCGTTTAAGCTGTAATTCCTTGATTAAAGGAAGTACTTGTATTAATTGGATTCTAATTGTGATTACTTCCATAACTGTGCTAAACCTTTACTTGTTACCTTATTTTCTACCTATTTTCAAAGCTATAAATACCCTAAGTCTTTCATTAACAAAACACGAACTTGGCTTTCAAGAAACCCCTCTCTTACTTTAAGAAAATTCTGTGTTCTTCTATTACTATTGGCCAGCGGCAAGCCAAGGCTAATCATCTGCAAACCTTGGTTCTCTCACTTTGTTTACCTCTACCTTCACTGGTATGTCCTAGTTTAATTTAAAGCCTCAACAACAACATGTTTCTATTCCCGCTTCATTTGCTTTTATTTTTGGCCTGCTTTTACTTATGGTCCTGTTGTATCTGAGCATGTTGACGTGATCCCCTCCCTTTAAATTCATGTGATTCAAGCATGCCTGGACGATTGTAGTCTTTTACCTACTGTGCACTTACCATTTTGTGAATCCCACATCCCTTATCCCTCATCTGTGTGTTTCATGACTGGTTTGTGATTATGCCAGTGACCAACTATCACTGAGCATGTCCGTACCAGTCCTAATATTTTGCTGAGGTCAGGTGTTTGTAGTCAATATATATGTATCCCCAATCCCCTTTTACCCCAGGTGTGATTACTGAATTCATTCACTTGCTATGTGTGGTCTTACCCTGAAATGTTTGGACTCTGTCTTACTAATGCATTTGCTTTCAACCTTTTCTGTTACTGAATGCTTTCAAAAGGGACGTGTCAGTCCAGTTTTTTTTTATTAACAAACTCTTTTCAAATATGTGTCCTCCACTTTCACTATACTCCTAGAACACTAGGTTCTGCCCCTTTTGTGTGAGCCTTGCCTTGGGACCCTTGAGCTCCCTCTGAACTTAGACACATGAGGTCCTTAGGGAACTCTGACACACCTAGATATGAGGAAAAGGTATGAAACAATCTTGACACTTGAGGTGATTTATTACATAACTCAGAGAGGAAGTCCTAATCAGGCTTCCTATAGTGTAACTTCTTATTTTCATTGCTACTTACGTAATTCATTTCAATGTTGGTCTGTAATAACTTGTTGTAAACAAGTATTGGGGTTGGCTAGTGAAAAGGGTTAGGGTAAATGTGCACGCTATATTTGTTAAGGATAGAAAATATGTTATTAGGTTTATGTTCCTAATTGCGCAATAGAAACCATGCTTAGGGTTCATACATGCATTAGAAATCATGCTCTTAGGTCTCATGTTTATTGTTTCAGCATGTGCATCTTTACAAAATCATGTGTTAAAATCTGTTAATAATTAACACTTTACTATTATGTTCTACGCTGCCATGTGCATTTAGAAATCCTGCTCTTAGGAAATTCTGCAATCCTGCAATATGCATTTAGAAATCCTGCTCTAGGAATTCTGCATAATGAGTTTTATACATGCATCTTAGATACCATGTTTTAGGCTCATATCCGTACTCGCATTCACACTTAGTGTAAACTGCTAGTTATAAAAGAGGTAAAAATAGCTTCACACTTGATTATCCTGTTTAAAATAACTGGTAATAATCTTTGCATTAGTATCAACTAGAACAACGTGCTCTTAGGGTAAAATAATTTCGAAACGGTCTTTTGAAAATTCTGAATAACTGCTGCATACTATTTTACGCCTAGGCAAACCTATGATAGTCAATTTTAAATATAACCAGAATCATCTCTGTGATAAGTGTCTAATTATCAACTATTAAAATCAGTAGGCAAGCCTGATTCGGACTTCTTTTCTGAGTCATGCGATAAATCTGGTTCTATTGTTATTACTTAAATACTTAGTTAGGATCTGAATGTGGACCTTACCTGTGTATGAGTCGTGTTGTCTGTGTTCATTACTTGTGGAGGTATATCTGAGCCTTCTATCTGTTTTCTGTGTTTTCCCCCTAAATGCAGCCCTATGTGTTCTTGCTTGTCGCCTAGTATTTTGCCTTTAAACCTGAGGGTCTACCCAAAACCCCCCTTTTTATAGGATAGGAGTCCTAATTTCCTCCGGGACTGATAGGAAGGGACGGGTAACAACATGCAATAGGAGTCGAGACCAACCTTCGCTTTAATTACCTTCACGGGGCGGGAAAGGGTAGATATGGATATGATGACCAGTGCATTAATACCACGCGTAGCCCCTCTTTGTGGAGTGTCATACCGGGTATTGCATTGATGTGATCCATATTATAAACAAACCTAGGACACCCCTTTCATATTACAAATATGCTTAGATTTTAGTCCTTTTCAAAAATCTAGTTTTTCATTAGTTGTTTTCTTACACTCGTGTGTTTAAACTTAAATCCCCTACTATTTGAACCATACTTGTTTGTTTGCTACCTGTACAAATTCACAAAAAAACTATCTGGCCTGGAACCACACTAGTGGATCGTGAGGGGTGCCTAACACCTTCCCCTTAGGATAATTTCAAGCCCTTACCCTATCTCTGGTTACCAAACGTAGTTATAGATGAACCTTATAGGTGCCCTAACGCATCTTAAATCGTTAGGTGGCGACTCTTCAAAATGCAAACCCCTTTCCCAAAAGGAACGAGTTGTCTCAAACAAAACGTCACGAACCCAATTTCGCGAGAAAAAAAAGGGGGGGGGGGGCGACAAGTATATTTAAGTTGTTTCGTTTTCACACATCAAGTGTACATTCTAACACCCATTGTTAGCTCCCTGAGAAAATCGACCACGACTCTTAGTTGGGTACTATTCTTTCAACAACCTCTTCCACTCAATGTTGAGTGTGGATACCTATTTGGGCTTGAGGAAGCCGAATTGGGCGAAATCACTCTATGACCGAGAGGTATTGAGTGGTTAACTTAGAGGTTAGAGCTATAATACATCCCGATCAATAAAACAAGTGTTAACGTACTTAACTCATTAGGCGAAGGTTACCTCCCTAGGCTTTTTACCCATTTGAAACAACCCAAAACAATTTGTCAATTTCTAGTTTTTTCTCTCTTATTGAAGATGATAGTGTAGTTTATAGAAGTAAATTGCAAACCATTTTGATTGGAAGTGTATTTAAGTTATTTTGTCTTCGCGCATCAAGTATACACT
The DNA here is from genome assembly GCF_001879085.1 of Nicotiana attenuata. Classification (NCBI taxonomy): domain Eukaryota; kingdom Viridiplantae; phylum Streptophyta; class Magnoliopsida; order Solanales; family Solanaceae; genus Nicotiana; species Nicotiana attenuata. The sequence continues at coordinate 12,447,592 of NC_031994.1, forward strand.
CGAACACCCATTGTTAGCTCTCTGAAGAAATCGACCCCGACTCATAGTTAGCTACTATTCTTCCAACGACCTGTTCCACTCATTCTTGGGTGTAGATTGGGAGTGGATCAATTATTGGCGCCGTTTCCTGGGAGTTAAAACGGTGTTAGCTATATATTTGAGTGTGATTTTTGAATATCTTCTTTCACTTCCGTGTTACTAATTTGTTTAGGAAATTGTAGGTACAAACATGGCGAACAATGAGCTTAGAAATTTGCCTTTGGGGGAATTGGCCGGCAAGGAGGAACAAGTAGAGGAGGTACCTCAAGAGCCACAAGCCAATTAGAGAGGCCGAGTACCACATGACAACGTACCCACTCCACCCACCTCCTCCACGAGCGGCTCCACACCGGATATTGACCAATGAAGGTTATGCTAGTGCAATACTCCCTCCCCGTGTTAGGGCGGGCAACTTCTAAATCACCAATATAATGCTCACTTTGCTTGAGCAACGTGGTTTCTTTACCGGTGCTCCAACTCAAAATGCTTATAAACATTTGAAGGCTTTGTGGATACATGTTGGGGGAGCAAGAAAACTAATGTTTCCGAGGATGCATTGATGCTAAGGCTTTTTTCCTTCTCTCTGCGGGGGAAAGCTTTGGATTGGTTGGAACGATTACCGAACCATTCAATTCACACTTAGGATGAGTTGGCGGAAAAGTTCATTGCTAAGTTTTTCTCTCCCGGGCACATGCTACACTATGAGATATGATCTTGGCATTCAAGCAAGAGCCGAATAAGTCACTACACGAAATATGGGAGTGCTATAGAACAAGGGTTAAGGAATGTCCCAACAACGATATGTCAGAAAATATGATTCAACAAACCTTTTATCGTGGGATTAACACAACCAACCGCTTTATAGCGAATCAAGTAGCCGGTGGGAACTTTATGACTACGCCTTATGCGGAGGCGCGTGTGAAATCTTAGATGACATGAAGGAAACATCGTCAGCTTTGCAACCCGGGCGAATGTTCCACAAGGTGATCCGAATATCATCCACCCTCACAAAGAATTTCAAGACCATGGGCAAGCCATTGCCGAAATTACCACTACCATGACTCAACAATCAAAGGCCTAACTAAATCAAGTGCAAGCCCCTAAGAAAGTTCATGCAATGGATGGAATGAATATTTTGGTGAACAAGAGGGGAACCAAGGGTCCACAAGTGCAAAATCGAGTGGAGAACTATGTACAAGATGATAGCGGTTTCGATCAAGATGATTCTTACAATGAGAAAGAGGAAGAAGTGCAATATGCGAATAGTTTTCAAGGGCAAATAAACAACTTCCAAGGCCCAAACCAACAAAAATGGCAACCACAACAAACATGGAAATTGGAATTCTAAAAATCAAGGGAATTGGCATAACAGTAAAAATTAAGGAAACTGGAGTGGAAACAACCAAGGAAATTGGGGAGACAACAATCAAGGTGGTTGGGTAACAATCAAGGTAATCGGGGGTCGGGTTTTCAAAGGCCCCCAATATATCAATAACCGAGAAACCCACATCCTTATCCTTCCCATGGTTAAAAATTATCAAACAATGAGATGGGAAGTATTGAGAATATGTTCAAGCAAATGATGGAAACGAATGCCGATTTGGATGCGCAACTTGCCTCACACAACACATCAATCTGCAACTAGAAGTTCAAACAGGAAAAATCTCTCAAGCTCTAAAATCTCGTCCTAAGGATGCACTACCAAGTGACACGGTGGTAACAATACGGGGTATGCTATCGCGGTTATCACAAGAAGTAGAAGAGGCGGGAATGCACCAACCTCAAGTGGAAGGCGGCTTGTTGATGATTATCAAGTAATGCAATGAGAAGAGATCCCGAACAATGTTGTTCAACCAAATGAGGATCTCCGGATTGCCATTGATGATAGTGTGGAAGAGACTCAAGAGGATGTGAACCCGTCTAGAGAACACATTATTGACATACCGAAGCCCGTAGTGCAAAAGGCAAAGGCACCATCGCCTAAGCCTCCACCTGCATACCCTCAAAGACTTTCCAAGAAAAATGGTGAGAATGAATTCAAGAAGTTTATTCAAATGATGAAGAGTCCGTCAATCAATGTGCCATTGGTCGAAGCTTTGGAACAAATGCCTGGTTATGAAAAGTTTATGAAAGATGTTGTGACCAAGAAGACGTCAATGGATTCTGAGACTATCAAAGTCACTCATCAAGTGAGTGCAATTGTTCATTCAGTGGCTCCTAAGTTGGAGGATCCCGGTGCTTTCACGATTCATTGTACAATTGGATGTGCCGAGTTTGCTAAAGCTCTTTGTGATCTTGGGGAAAGTATAAATTTGATGTCCTATTCGGTCTTCAAGACTTTGGGGATTGGGCGACCAAGACCTACATCGATGAGATTGCAAATGGCCGATCGGACCATGAGAAGGCCGTCGGGTGTGATTGAAAATGTTTTAGTCCGGGTTGATAAATTCATTCATCCAGCGAACATTTGCCATTTTAGATTATGAGGTTGATTATGAAGTGAAAATAATTCTTGGGAGACCTTTCCTTGGCTATTTGTGATGATGAATCCGGAGAATTCACTTTTCGGGTTGGTGATAAAAAAGTGATATTCCATGTGTGTAAGTCCATGCGGTAACCAAATAGCAATGAGGTGTGTTCTTTTGTGGATTTGGTGACCGATGTCATTGTTGAAGATACAAGTTCTACAATCAATGTTAGTGATATGTTGGAGGCCGTCTTCCTCAACTTTGATGATGATGAGAAGGATGGCTTCATGGAATGCGTGAATTCTTTGGTAGGAATGGGATTGTACAACTATGCACCCCGGAAATTGTCCTTGGATCTTGGAAATAGGAAGACTCCTCCTACAAAGCCTTCTATTGAAGAGCCACCTACCCTGAAGTTGAAGCCATTGCCTCCATATCTTCAGTATGAATTTCTTCGCCCTTGTTCTACTTTACCAATTATTCTTTTCTCTTATTTGCTAACGTGCAGGTAGATTCCACATTGGAGGTGTTACAAAAGAGGAAGAAGGCTATTGGGTGGACCTTGGCGTATATTCGGGATATAAGCCCCGCCTTTTTCATGCATCAAATCAAGTTGGAGGATGGCGATAAACCATCTATTGAACATCAAAGAAGACTCAATAAGGGTATGTAAGAAGTTGTCAAGTAAGAGATTATAAAGTGGTTGGATGCCAGGGCTGTCTACCGTATCTCTGATAGTTCATGGACTTCTTTGATTCAAGGTGTCCTAAAGAAGGGGGGGGCAAGACGGTGGTCACCAATAACAAGAATGAATTGACTCCTACAAGAATGCGGACTGGTTGGAGGGTGTGTATGGATTTTCGCAAGCTCAACAAAGTAACAAGGAATGATCACTTTCCACTTTATTTCTTAGATCAAATGCTCGATAGATTGGCCGACCGTGCTTACTATTGCTCTCTTGATGGATACTGGGGCTACAACCAAATTCTCATTGCCCCGGAAGATAAAGAGAAAACAACTTTTAATTTACATGTCCCTATGGTACTTTTGCTTTCAAGCGGATGCCATTTGAGTTGTGCAATGCACCGGCGACTTTCCAACGACGTATGTGGCTATTTTCACGGACATGGTGGAAGACTACCTTGATGTTTTCATGGATGACTTCTCGGTGGTTAAGGATTCTTTTGATGATTGTCTTGCAAATTTGGACAAGGTGTTGGCGGGATGTGAAGAAACCAACTTGGTACTCAATTGGGAGAAATGCCATTTCACGGTTGAGGAAGGTATTGTCATGGCAATAAAATCTCAAGGAATGGAATTGAAGTTGACAAGGCAAAGATTGAGGTGATTTCTAAGCTTCCACCCCCAACTCCGGTGAAGGGCGTGCATAGTTTCTTAGGCCATGCGAGTTCTTACTGGCGCTGTATCAAAGATTTCTCTAAAGTGGTTAACCCGTTGTGCAAGCTCCTTGAGAAGGATGCCAAGTTTAATTTCAATGATGATTGCATGAGAGCTTTTGAATTATTGAAGCTCAAGTGACAACTACTCCCATCATTACCGCTCCAAATTGGAGTGTTCCTTTTGAACTCATGTGTGATGCAACTGACGTAGCGGTTGGGGCTATTTTGGGGAAACATATCAACAAGATTTTCCATCCGGTCTACTATGCTAGTAAGACCATGAATAGTGCCAAAGTCAACTATACAGTTATAGAGAAAGCGTTCCTTGCTATTGCGTTTGAAATTGAGAAGTTCCGCCCGTACTTGATGGGTGCAAAAGGTATTGTCCACACGGATCATGTGACACTTCGTTATCTTATGAGCAAAAAGGATCCTAAGCTCGGTTGATGATATGGATACTCTTATAACAAGAATTTGATATTTACATCCAAGATAGGAAAGGTAGTGAAACCCGTGGCGGACCACTTGTCTCGTTTGGAGGAGGAGGGGAGGCAACATGATGGCCTTGAAATCATTGACTCATTCCCGACGAACAACTTTTGGCAATTTCACTGAAAGAGGTGCCACGGTTCGCGGCCTTAGTAAATTTTCTCGTGTGTGGAATCATTCTGGACGAGTTCTCTTCAAGCCAAAGGAAGAAGGTCAAAAGCGATTGTCAAGATTATTATTGGGATGAACCATACCTTTTTTAAATTTGTACGAATGGGGTGATTAGGAGGTGTGTACCGGAAGAAGAGCAAGGTGATATTCTTGGGGCTCGTCATTCTTCGCCATGTGGTGGTCATCATGGTGGAGCATGAACGTCAGCCAAAGTGCTTAGTTGTGGTTTCTATTGGCCTACTCTTTACAAGGATGCTAGTGCGTTCGTGAAAAGATGTGATGAATGTCAACGGGACGGTGGAATCACAAAGAAAAGTGAAATGCCTCTCACAACCATCTTGGAGATTGATATTTTTGATGTTTGGGGCATTTACTTCATGGGCCCTTTTGTTTGTTCTTGTGGAAACACCTACATCATGGTCGGGGTGGATTATGTGTCCAAATGGGTTGAGGCCGTCGCTTTACCCGAAAATGAGGTGAGAAGTATAGTGGCCTTCTTGAAGAAGAATATTTTCAAAAGATTTGGTACTCCACGTGCAATCATAAGCATAGGGGGTCACACTTTTGCAATTATGTTTTTGACGCTTTACTTAGCAAGTATGGTGTTACTAACAAGGTCACGACTCCCTATCACCCACAAGGTAGTGGGCAAGTGGAAGTCTGCAACCAGGAGATAAAGAGTTTCTTGTCTAAAACGGTGAATGATAATCGGACGGATTGGTCCAAGAAGTTTGATGATGCATTATGGGCTTATCGAACGGCTTACAAGACACCAATTGGAATGTCTTCATACCGCTTGGTGTTCGGAAAAGCTTGTCATCTTCCTTTGGAACTAGAGCACAAGGAAATGTGGGCTCTAAAGAAGTTGAATCTTGATTGGGATGTAGCCTCTAACTTGAGGGATGCACATTAGAATAAATTGGATGAGTTGTGATACCATGCATATGAGAGTTCGTACTTGTACAAAGAAAATAGAAATATCTTCATGACAAATATATTTGGAACAAAGAGTTCAAGGTGGTCGATCTTGTGTTGTTGTTTAACTCAAGGTTGAGAATGTTTCCCGGGAAGCTAAAATCTAAGTGGAGTGGTCCATTTGAAATTGTTGGTGTGATACCTTTTGGTGCATTAGACTTGAAGAACAAAAACAATGAAGTATTCTGATTCAATGGTCATCGGGTGAATCACTACTTGGGAAAGGTTGGAGATAGCCACGTGGTGGCAGTCATTCACTTCACTTGAGGGCATTTTGCGTCGTGCCGCGACGTTAAATTAGGCGCTTCTTGGGAGGCAACCCATGTTCTTTTCCTTTTTATTTTGTAGTGAAGTGTTGTTTGTGTTCTAACTTGATTTTGAAGTTTGCTACAAGGATGAGTGTGACTTGCAAGAAAGGTAGAAAAAAATATGGCTAAGTGTTCAAACGATATGCGAGCCGCACAATTATGTGTGCCACAGCAGGAAGGCAATCGCGGATGCATTTTTTTCGTGCAGACCGCATAATTAGAATATTGAAAAAGAGTAAAAATGTTAACTCTCTGAAGTTTGAGCTTTTCAATGCGGAGGCTGATATGTTACCGCACGTGAAATCTGCAGCCGCATCCAAAAATATGTGGACTGCACAATAAGATAAGAGACAATTGCCTAGGTGACAGAGTGCGGACCGCACATGAAATTGTGTGGCCGCACTCGACCCATTGCCCTTTTAAAACTCTTGGTATAAAAAGAAGTTTGGAAGTCATTTTTTCACTTTTCACTCGCTTAGCAAACAAAGTTTCTCTGTTGATTTTTCTTGAGAGATTTTTATTGTCCCCACGCATAACCACCCGTGCTTATTTACCCAGTGCACTCACTCTATCTGGTATGCTTCATTTTATGTTAAATTTTTGTGTTAGTTTAATTTTTTCAAAACTTTTAGTTTCATTTCAGGCCATCTGTTATTAGAGTTCATCCATGTGTCCATGTGGGGTAGATCTGAACTGGGTAATCATAATACATGCTCTAATGGTATTGGGTTAGTGAAATTTCATGTTTATACCATGTTGCAATGTCTATTTATGGAAGTAATTGAAAAATCTAAGTACAAAAAAATTAATTGTACGTAGTTTTTGAAATCTGTGGCCACACTTGAATTTGTGCGGTCGCAGATTATGAGTTCTAGGCAACTTAGTGAATGTCACGACCCAAAATCCACCAGTCCTGATGGCACCTAACTCAACCCGCTATGTAAGCCAATTAACAATTATCCAATTCCAATTAAATTAATAAAACAATCAAATGGAAGAAATTATCTGAAACTTATACATTTCACAAGGACTGGTAGTACAAATCATGAGCTTCTAAGAATAGAGTTTACAAAGCTGATATGAAGTAAATACATCTTCCGTTTGAAAAGTACATAAACAGAGTTTTATAAATTCTACGGCTACCATGAACAAGAGGCAGCTACAACAGGAACGCATGTACATCTTCAATCCGGCAACCATCGAGCACAGCAACAATAGTAGCCAACATCTGCACGCAATGTGCAGAAGTGTAGTATCAGTACAACCGATCCCATGTACTGAGTAAGTAACGAACCTAACCTTAGGTTGAAAGCAGTGACGAGCTGGAACATAGGTCGGGTCCAACTCCAATAACCAATAGCAGTTCATAACAACGTAGAACATATATGAAAGTAACTCAAACATATAAATGCTCAACTCTTTCACAGTTTTCCAAAAATAGTTTCGCTTTTCTAGAATATCTGTAAAAACACTCAAATCTTATGCCGAAATCGTCGTAAAATATGAGATAGTTTGAAAACTATAATTTATCTAAAAATCCTTTTCACTGTAAATAAGATGTTTCATTTTCATTCCAGATAGCAAGCGTGAAATACTTCTTCATGCCCATATATCAATAGTTATGAAGAATCATGAATGACGTGATACCGTAGAGCACGAGGAAAAATGCATCTCTATGCCTGTATGTCATGTGTGCATGCCAATGCCATGTATCTCCAAGATGAATCATGTACTCACACTCTAAGGGTACTCAATCTAACTGTCTCACACTTTCCACTCATCATGCTCAACCACTCCGTACTGTATATGGCCCAGGGAAATCCATCCCGAAACATATACAACACTGACTATAAGTCATCCAGTACAGAGGAAAAAGGGCAATCCAACCTTGTGGAGAAATCCATCTGCAGGTATCAAGTACTTCGGACAAATCCATGGCCACGGAAATCCATCCCTCAATAATATCATTCGCACTCACTGGGGGTGTGCAGACTCCGGAGGGGCTCCTTCAGCCCAAGCACTATAATCTGCATGGACAACTCACGTGCTGCACGAATAACTCACGTGCTATAGTATGAATATCAGAACCCGCACGGACAACTCACGTGTTGCACGGACAACTCACGTGCTATAGTATCAATAACCTCACAATTAAGCCCTCGGCCTCACTTAGTTATCAATCTCTCCAATCTCACTCACGGGCTCACAATGTCATGAAACTAGCCCGACAACAATGATATGATGTATCAATAAAGAACAACTGAGACTGAGATATGATATGAATGCATGAATATGACTGAGTAAAAAATATCAATGAGATCAGTAAGATGACAGCAAGAAACGACCACTATGGGTCCTAACGATATAAGCATAAAGCCTAAACACAATATCTAGCATGATTGACAGCTCAATTATTTAATCACATGGTGACAACAAAGATATCAACAAGATAGGGCCTCTAAATAGTGCCATGGGAACAACGGAGTATGTGCGTCACCTCAACATCAATCACATAGCACGTAATTTGGGGATTCATAGCCTCATCACTAAGTTTAGAAGAGTTACTTACCTCTAACAAGCAAATTCCAGTACCGAGCAAGCCAAGCGATGCTCCAAGAATGCTCTCGTGCGTTCCAACCTCTGAACGAGTCGAAACTAACCAAAAACAACTCAAGTACATCAAACAATGCTAAAAGAACCAATCCCAATCAAAAAAAGTCGAATCTTTAATCAAAAGCCCAAAATCGGCCAAAAGCCCAACCCGGGCCCGCACCTTGGAACCCGACAAAACTCACAAAATCCGTCAACCCATTCAATTACAAGTTCAAGCATACTAGTTTCACTCAAATCCGACTCCGAATCGGTGTTAAAAACTCAAAAATTTGATATTATGAAACTTTAGGCCAAAAGCCCCAATTTCCTCTTTAAAATTCATCAATCAAAAGCTAAAATCAAAGATAGATTCACAAATTATAATTAGAACCGAGTAGAGAATACTAACCCCAATTCATATTCTGAAAATTGCCTCGAAAATTGCCCAATTCCAAGCTCCCCAACTCAAAATATTATAAATGTATAAAACCCTCGTTTTAACACTGTTGTCCCTTGTTTCTTGTGCCAAGAGATCTATTAACTCACTTTTGATGTCTCCAATGGATTCCTTGTAAAATTCTAGTCATGTTAGGCTCTTGAATTACTCCATTTGACCTTATATTGAAAGAGATATGGTTGTTTCAATATTTGGAAATAGTGCAGATTTTTAAATACGGAGTCAGTGGCAATTCGGTAATTAATTTGAAAAATCTGGCAACCCAATTCTTAGTAAAAAGGCCATAGAATCCTCATACGATGTCTAAATTTGATGATTCTTTTTGATATGGCTCCGTAATTACAATACAGATCTAGTGCTTCAATGAAAACAGACATTGAAGCTCATTTGTTCAATGTGGTACCATTTATGTTTGAAGAAACGACGTCGAAACATAAGAAAAACGGGCGCGATACAACCCTAACCTATCCGAAACTCACCTGAGCCCCTCAGGACCCTATCGAAACATACCAAAAAGTTCCCTATCATAATGCGGATCTACTCGAGGTCTCAAAACACACATAACAATATCGAAACGCCGAAACGCACCTCAAATCAAACTTAATGAACTTTTCAACTTTCGACTTCCAAAAAATCACGCCGAAACATATCAAAGCTACTCGGAATGAACTCAAATTTTGCAAACAAGTCGTAATACATCATACGGAGCTACTCTTGCCCCCAAACTATCGAGCGACGTGCAAATACTCAAAACGACAGGTCGTGTAGTCACATTCTCCCACACTTAAACATACGTTCGTCGTTGAACGTGTCAAGAGTTGTTCCTAAGCTGTCAAACTACCGTGTAACCTTACCATGAACATACCTGGGGTGATCCCACGTCACCCTATTTCAACTAGGCCCGACAACACCATACAAATGAGTATCATCACTCCATCCTTAGTCCGTAAACCAGTGTATCCAATTTCCTACATCCGGAATTTACTACAAGACCTGAAATTCCCATCTACACACTGTATAAGTCTGAACAAGCTGTATCAAGCCATAACCATGACCCAAGACACAATCACAGGATATACCACCCAACTCAAATAGTCATTGCGATAACTTTCGACCACAATAGCTGCTCGATAACCAACTTGACACTGGTAACGAACCTTTGTTCTGAACCTTTGTACACTGCTAATGATGAAAGAAACATGCGGAAACTTGTAACCACTTATCAGACCAACAACGCATGGAACTCTCCCTCCTTCGACAAGAACTATAGCTAATATCTAAGCCGACTTTCGATGTTATCCTCTATACATGATGTAATCGAATCCGATAGTATCCATTGTAGGTCCAATGACATCATCTCATCCAACACAACCACTCTAGTGACATGCTGTTGATATGCAATTTTTCTCTCATATATTTTTAAAATGTGCACGCATACTTTCAAAATATTGTGCATAGTGATAACTAGGGATTTTGACGTGTTTCATGCTCCTTCTTGCTTGCGCTTTGATTACAAATTCTTACAAAATAGTCCCAAAAGGCTCATAAGTTGTGCTTAATTGCAGGTTTGATCAACAAAGTAACGGGATGTCAAATATCAGCTCAAAAGGAGTGAAACCTGCACAAGTATCATAGACAAAGGCAACTCAGGACAAACTAGCCTAGTGCGGGCGCAGTACATTCTATGCGGTCCGCACTAGGGAGGTTCAGAGACTGGTTTTTCAGGGCATCAAAGTAGTGCGGCTGCAGTAGACATTGTGCGGCCCGCACTGAAGACGCCGCGCCCGCACCACCATTCTGTGCGGTCCGCGGAAGAGAAGATCAAAGAGATGTAATTTGCCAAGGTTCAAGCCAGCGCGGTCCGCGGTCATGTTTGTGCGGACCGCATTAGAAACCTCCGCAACCGCGGTCCATCCTGCGCGGTCCGCGGAGCCTTAGTTCAGAGAGCCATGATTTCAAGTCCAAGAGCCTAGTGCGGCCGCAGTCCATTATATGCGGCCCGCACTGACCCCGCAGGGGTATTTTTGTTCAGTTTTTCTAGCTTAGTATAAATAGAACCTTTTTCAATTATTAGGGTATCAGATATTTTAGCACTGTAGCTGCGCTCGTGAGAAGACCTTTCTTAGCTATTTTTGGCATCTTTACGTAGTTTTAATCATTGAAACTTTGTATTTACTTTAGTAATTAATTAATATGTCTTTCTCTTCATCTATTTCTTTGATTTTTTCTTCAAGCATGAGTAGCTAGACCCATTAGTTAGGGTTGTGGCTCAACCCTAGTGTGGGTAATTGATGGGTGTTGTAATTTAAGGTTAGATTGATTATGGGTGTTTGTTATTTGGGTCAATTTTATGGTTTAATTTATGAATTAGTGGTTGCAAACACTAGTTTGTACTTAGTAGACTTGGGATCTTCTTGAGAAAGAGAGCCTGTCTCCCAAATTGATTCAACAAGGAATTGGGATGGACTCAAGAGATTTGATAGTCCCAATTAAAGGGTTAAACCTCGAGAGAGTAATTACCCGACATGAACCCTAGTTGCTTGGGCAATTATGCATACCCAATTGGTCTCGAGGGAGTCAATTGGGCAAAACCACTCTTTCTACCGAGAGGTGTAGAATGGGTAGTATTAAGCAACGGTTGTAACATATTTCCCCAATCATGTCAATCGTGCCTTAGATGCAATTACCCATCAATTAGCCACCTAGGTAAAGGTCACTACCCTAGTGCTTTTTAAACCATTAGATACAACCTGTAGCAATTTCTCTCTTAGTCTAAGCTAGCTGCATTTATAATTAGTAGTTGATAATAGTAGAATATAAAGAAAACCCCAAAAATTATGAGAAGATCAATTAAGAACACACACGCAATCCTAAGCTAAATAGATACTCGACTCCAATCCTAGCTCTCCGTGGATTCGATCCCGACCCACAAATCGAGTAAAAGCTATTGCGACCCTCTCTCGCTACCTTTTAGTGGTGTGGAGTTGGCTGCGATCACATAAAATTACAAACATGCACAAGTGTTTTACAAATTTTTCTACAAATTTTTAAAGGGCCTATATCCATTTATTTCTGCATTTTTAATTACATAAACGTTCAAAACTGACCCTCATATTATTTCATGATGATTTAATCATCTAAATTCATCATTTATGTACATACGAGTGATCAAATTTTTTAATTGCATTTTTTAATTTTATTTGCCGGTTTATGACTATAATTGCATATTTTATAAAATAGCCCCTGCATATGCATAACTATATTATCATTGTAGAAAATGATTTTTCATATTTTTATAATATTGAATAATTATTTTAGATCACCTTCATGCATGAAAGTCATTTTTTATCATTTCATTGGCTATTTTTAAAATTATTTTAATTAGTAAAATGGGTATTTAAATAACAACCACTAATTTACACCCAAAATCGGACCCCCCAATCCCAATTCAATTAGAAACGACCCAAATCCACCCAACCCTAACCCAATTAAACCTACCTGACCCAGTAACTCCGTTTAATCGTGGTCGTTGATCTTTTAGATCAACGGTCCACCATTAAACTTACAATATAAATCCCAAACGACCCCCTAAACCCTTTCATTTCTCTCATTTCCGCCGTCCTTCGTTCCCTCATCTCTTAAATTCTCAACTCAACCCCAAACCCTAGCCGCCGCCACCCAAAACCAGCCCTAAAATCTTCGATTCCTACTCGATCCATGGATTTCCATGGCCGTTTGAGACTTCTACTGGTTGCTCGTTTTTGTGATTTCATGGAAAAACCTCGAAAAGATCTAGTCCAGATCTTGTTCCAGACTCTCTGAGAGTCCATCTTTGGTCTGTGAGTGCTTTTCTATCGATGTTTTGTTGTTCAAATATCTGGTTCAAGACCAGATTCTCTTCACTCTTTCCTTTTTTCTTCAAAACCCTAATGTTTAGACTTGAATCTGTCTAGATCTTTATAGATCTGGAGCAATTCTGAGTTCATCACTGATTTTTTCTTTAAGGTTCTCTTATTTCTCTACTGTTAACCGATTTTTAGCACTGTGCTACATAGGGTTTTGGTTTCTTTGTTATTTGTTGTCCGAATCTCTGCATATTTGAAGTGTTTCAAGTTTCCATGGCTGTTTTCTTTAAGGATCCTCTGATTTTCCTTCTGTTAATCAACTTTAGATATTTTTCAAATTAGGGTTTCTGCTTCGCAAAAGATTTTCTGAAATTCTTATGATTTGTTTAATCTTCTCACGGCTATGATCCTGGCTTAATTGTTTGACTGTTCATTGTTCGACCTCCACATTTTTGTCCGTTATTGTTTGAATAATTGACTGATTAGCTAAATTATCTAGGGTTTCATTATTTTCTAAAATAATTTACTGACTTTTGACCGCTTTCCTTAATCCAGATGTCCCTAATTAGCATCTCTTGCCTATTTATGGGTTGATTGACCCTTGATTGGTCTCTAATTACCTATGAGTGCCTTATTCGTGTGATTGATTGCTTGATTTTACGGATTCTAACCCTAATTGACTGATAAACCTACTTCTTGCCTTATTTAAAATTCAATCAGAGTTATTAAGTTTATGTGCTTCCTTTTTTTTTTTGGCTTCTGATCAGCATGTCTATCCCCTATCGAGTGTTATGGAATCTGGCTGTCAACCACCTTTGTGTTAACTGGCATGTTTTCCTTCCTGACCTATTTTATGTGTTCCTGACTAATGACTTCTATTTCCCAACCCTTACTACCCTTCTTTGTATGGTTTTTCTGTTTATTATTATTCTACTCCCAGCATGCTATGTGCCCCACCTAGTGATAACTAATGGATTCAGTTGAATCTAGGCAATCTGAAGCTTGTTTGAAATGGTTGTGAGCCTGTTTTGTCCTTGTTTGATTGTTTGAACACAGAGGGCTGCAATGACTCTGTTTACTCCTGTTTCACTTCTACTATTGTTTCACTTCTAAACTATTTTACTTCTAAACTGTTTTCTTAAAACTATTTATATTTTCAAGCACCATTTTCAACTCCTACTCTTAGAACACCAGGTCTTGCCCCTCTGGTGTAAGCATTGCTTAGGAGTCCACGAGGCTCCTCTAAAATTTGATACACTGGAGTTGTCTTTCCAAACTTGCTCACAAAGGGTTACTTTGAAAGTTTTCTAGGGTGAGCATTGCCCGGGGTCCCTGAGGCCCTTGGGAGCTTTGACACACCAAGATCCTATTGGATGCACTATGAGGTTATGACATTTTTGGATTGGTTGAAGGCCTGGTCTGCCAGGTTTATCCTTTGGGCCTACATTATGCTTATTTGCAATAGAAATCATGCTTTAGGTTTATACTATGCTTGTCTGCATTAGAAGTCATGCTTTATGTTTACACTATGTTTACCTGCATCAGAAACCATGCTCTTAGGATCACTTGACATACTAGACAACATGATGTAGGCTCACTACCTCATTTGTTACAAATTCAATTTTCTGCATAATCATGATCATCTAGGAATCCTGTTATTAAGTTAATGCCATACTCCATCCTAATAAAAACGTTCATTCTCTGTGCATTAGAGATACTGCTGTAGGACTGTGTTTGTGTTCGCTTTAAACCATGTCTACATCGCCTAAATTAATGACTATCTCGTCCATAAAAGCTGTTTAAAAACGTTCCCAATACTTAGATGTCATAAACCAGTTTTCTGTAATGTAATATTCAACACCTAGACCAGCATGCCTATAGGACTTAATAAATTCAATTTGTTTTAAGCTGATTCCCAGAATTCTGATTGCATTTAGATAACATGTTTATAAGGTATTACAGATCCACGCCTAGGCAAGCCAATAGGTAATCAAGGTCTAATAAAAACTATGGAACTATGCTTTGCTTATTTTGACTGCCCAGATTTAACAGGTTTTAAAATCAGTAGGCAAACTGATTAGGTCTTCAACGCTTCGCCTTAACTCAATGCTGCATATTTTCTGCTTGTCATGCTCCCCTAGATATCCTGTTCTAGGACCTCTCCGAAATATCTAAAATTTGATGTTCGAGACGTGCACATGCTTGCTCTGTTCATGGAGGTAAAATGTGAGCCTTTTAACTGTTCTATCATTGGTCCAGTCCTACGTGTTTTGTTTGTCGCCTAGAGTTTTCTCCTATTAATTACTATTGGAGAGTCTAGATCCACCTTAACTAGAAGTCCTAAATACCTACGCAACTATATATGTAAAGGGATGGGTAGTGCACGTATAGGAGACATCTTAAGCTTGCTAGAACGCTTTATGCTATGACCAAGGGGAGGGTAATTGGGTAGTAAAGGATATGATGACCCGTGCGCTAATGCCACATGTAGCCCCTCTATTCGAGGAAGGCTTACCGGGTATTGTACAGATGTGATCCTATAGGCTTACAAACCTAGGACTTCCCTCATCTTATTTACATACGTGTGCTTGGACTGCTTATCTGCCAAATTTCCTTTATCTTACATGTGTGCTTAAACTGCCTATCTGTTAAATGACTAATTCACATGATTTGAGTTTGGCCGGGATCCAGATTTGTGGACCTCTTGGGGTGCCTAACACCTTCCCCGCAAGGTTATGTCGAGCCCTTACCCATTCTCTGGTAATGCAAACCGATTTACGAGTTACTTGCTTTAGGTTCCCTAACGCACCTTAAATCCGTTAGGTGGCGACTCTTCAAATTCAAATACCCAATTCCCAAAAGCAAAAGGAGTTGTTCCCAATGAATGTCGAAACCCGGACTCCATGAGGAAAAAGGGGGCCCGACAGCATGGCGACTCTACTGGGGATATTTTAGGCTCTGATCATAACGAACTTGTTTTTGTGAATTAGTCTCAAGCATGCTTTATTTTTTTGATAAAACCTTTCCCTTCCCCCCTATTTGGATTTAATTGCTTATTTTAAAGCATTTATTTCTTTTATTTCCTGAAACTAACTTGTCTCTTTGTTTTCTTTTTTGTAACTATTTTTCAATTATTTAAGTACCGCATTTATCATTTTTAAACGTGCAAATACTTGACAACATGCTATTTATTGTTGCATAAATCATGCTCAACATCATATTCCACTCGTGCGTAATCAATCCTACAGCAACGCTTGATGAGTGTTTGCACTCTTCCTATATATCACCCTTTTAATTTCGGAAAGGCGTATTTACGGTAAAACTAGTCGATCAGCGGTGCGTTCGATGGTTCCGTGCCTTTCCCCCTCAAGTTGTCCGCTTGAGGGTCCCAGTCTAGACCTCTATAGTAACCTTACTCTGATCAACTGTGCATGCATCATGGTCAAACCTATCCGGGTTAATATGTTGTCCGCATAATAACCCTTTAAGACAAGCCTCACCCAAAAGTCCATCGGGTTTTTCATAATCCCAACGGACGAAACCACGATTGTGTGCATTAATTTGGAGAAGTAAGTGCCAATATACTAATCATTGTTGTATAAATAGACGAAACTGGAGGGGGAAAGGGCCTAACCATCTTTTGTTTTGCAGAAAATGAGGCATGAAGTCCCCAGGTTCGGCATGGTCGGTAGCATACCTTCACTATTGCTAGATTGGTGGAGAGATCTTCCCTCAAGTGACCAAAATCATGTGAACGATGATTGCCAGAACACTGAAGGAAGTGAAGGAGGACATTTAGCAAGGGCATACTTACTACTGAACCTGTGCGAACTGGGGGAATTGATCGACAAGAGCATCCAGTCTGGAGAGGATCCTTCCGGGACCAAATAGATTAGGTTTACTTGCTTTCTAAATGAAATAAGGCCAAGTGCCATTGGTGACATTATCTTTTTAGTATCATTTTGGGGCGTCTATTTTTACATTAATGAAATGAGGCAATTATTGGCACTAAATTTCTCCAAATCGATTTGTCGCTAGGACTACCTCGGGCACAAAGGGGCTCCCAAATTAGGACAAGAATTTATATTCCCGCAATATGTGTTTAAATACTGCAAACTTTTCAGAATCATTACTGACTTGGCTAGCTTTTGTTTTTCTTTCTTTTTTTTGATTATTCCCATTCCCCAAAGGTTGGTTCGTGCATATTGGCATCGTCAACTTATCACACAAGATCCAGGGGCCCTCCACTTTCTCCTCCTCCTAGTCCCACCAAAAAGCAAGGGAAAAGCAAAAATGGAAGGTTTGAATGGCGCCAAAAAGGAAAACAACACACATGTTGAACATGCGGAAACTTCTGATGGTCGGGGTACTCAGGCCCCAAATGAAGCAGTTTCACGGCTCGAACAGAAAATACTGGAACTCCAGGGTGAGCTTGAGCATGTCCGAAATGTGGCAAACCTATCCTTCTCACTCAACGTCCCAGACATCAGTCATCCAAACACTCAGAACCCCGCGCCACCTCAAAACACACCCAACAAGCGCCGACAAAATCCTCCCGTACCTCACCATTATACAACTCCCCCACAAAATCAAACTATCCCACCACAGTACCAGCCAAACACCTACCATACTCCATAAAATACTCCATCAGTAATTCCTGAACCCTAGAATTCCACCAATGATCACCACTATACTCAGATTCCAGGTCACCAAAACAACCCTATATATGTGGAGACCCTACCTCACCCCACTCAACCCATCTCCTATCCACCAGAATCTATTGAGAATGACATGCTCATTAAGAACCTGGCCGAGGAGCTCAAGAAGTTGATTAGCCAAGTTCAAGGCGTAGAAGGAGGCAAAGGGATAAAAGGTCTGAACTATGAGGACCTATGCATACAGCCAGATGTAGAACTGCCAGAAGGTTACAAACCTCCCAAGTTCGAGATGTTTGACGGTACAGGTGATCCCAGAGTTCATTTAAGGACATATTGTGACAAGCTTGTCGGGGTCGGAAAGGATAAAAAGATCTGGATGAAGCTTTTTATGAGGAGTCTTATGGGAGATGCCTTATCCTGGTACATCAGCCAGGATCCTATGAAATGGCCCAACTGGTGAGTATGGCGTCTGATTTCATGGACTGATTCAGGTTCAACACAAAAAATGCACCAGATGTCTTCTACATTCAGAACCTCAAGAAGAAGCCCACCGAGACTTTCCGCGAGTATGCTACTCATTGGAGGTTAGAAGCGGCCAAAGTCAGGCCAGCGTTGGACGAGGAACAGATGAACAAGTTCTTTTTCAGAGCACAGGATCCGCAATACTATGAAAGCTTGATGGTTATTGAAACCATATGTTCTCTAGTATCATCAAACTTGGTGAAAGGAACGAAGAAGGCATCAAGAGCGGGATGGTAACAGACTTTGAGGCATTGCAGGCCACTAATAAAGTATTGCAGTCAGGGGGTATATCTAAGAAGAAGGACGTGAGAGTAGTAATGGTCGCCCAAGGACCCAAAACTCCATTCGTATACTGAACCTCCCAACTAGCATATCAAGCACCTCCACCCACATATCAAATACCTCCACCCACATATCAACTGTCACCTCCACCTATATATCAACCCTCATCCCCCAAATATTCCCAACCAGCCACTGACTATCACACCTATGATTCTAAACAATCTCATTTTCAGTCACCTCCAACTCGTCAAAATTACCCAAGACCGCGACCTAATTTTGACTGCAGACCACCCAAACAATACACTACCATTGCTGAACCCATCGACTAGCTATATGAAAGGTTGACGGCTGCTGGTTATGTCACTCCTATCCCTACTATGGCCACAGAGAACTCATCCCAATGGGTTAACCCGAATAAGACTTGTGCACACCATTCCAGTATGAAAGGGCACGCCATTGACGAATGCCTCACATTGAAGGACAAAATCCAGACTTTGATTGATAGCAAGATCATCCAGGCAAAGGAGGCTACGCCTAATGTCCGCAATAACCCCCTCCCAGATCACAGGGGTGAAGGTGTCAATGTGATAGAGATGGATGAAGAAAGGGGTCTGGAGGGATCAATCAGACTTATCAAAGAGGGTGACGACCCCAAGAAACTCGTAGTCACTCTCAATCCCATTATAGTGCAGGTGATCCGCCAGTGGAGGTCGAGGTAACAACATCAGTCCCATTTGAAGTTGAGGTAGCACCCCCTACAGTTGCACCTATTCCATTTGAGGTGAAAGTAGCCACACCATTCATAGTGATAGTATCAACCACACCACCTTAAAGCACCGAGGATGTACTATGGGATTCTGTGACCGAAGCTAGAAGAAAAGGAAAAACCAAGATGGGAGAATCTGGTGCCGCACACGAGATGACTAGGTCTGGAAGGGTCTATACACCCGAGCATTTGGGAGAGTCCATTAAACAGGCCTCTAACAGACCTCTCGTTATTGAAACAGGTCCAGATGACCTCTGGAGGAAAGTACAAGCAAGGGAGTATTCAGTCATCGATCATCTGAACAAGACTCCTGCTCAAATATCTATCCTGTCACTGCTACAGAATACAGAAGCACACAAGAACGCTCTAATGAACATATTGAATAAAGCATATGTGCCCAATAATATCACAAGCGGAGAAATTGCTAACATGGTGGGACATGTATTGGAAAGTCACAAAATCACTTTCCATGAAGATAAGTTGCCTCCTGAGGATTTGAGTCACAATAAGGCACTGCATATCACAGTGCAATGCAAAGACTACTTCATTACCAGGGTCCTGATTGATTGATGATCCAATCTCAATATTTGCCCATTGGCAACACTTAAGAGGTTGGGCAAAGGCCTATACGAGATACGAGAAGGGACCATGAACGTGAAGGCATTTGATGGGTCTCAGAGAGCTACCATCGGGGAAATTAATCACTGTCTGCAAATGTGGCCTACGTGGTTTGATGTCGAGTTTCAGGTGCTGGACATATCTGCATCCTACAATCTGTTGTTAGGACGCCCATGGATAAATGCCGCTGGGGCTGTGGCATCATCTTTACATCAGGCAATAAAGTTCTAGTGGAACCATCAGGAGGTGATTATCTATGGAGACGGGAGCAACCCTATTTATACCCATCAGACTATTCCGATGGTCCAGAATCGGAGAACCTTAGGCGGAGAAACTTATCATCAAATCGAGCAGGTTAATGCAATCGACAAAGATAAGTGGTGGGATAGCAAGATAGCAAGCATGATGAACTGGGGAAGGTATGAGCCTGGCAAGGGTCTTGGTAAAAACCTTCAGGGTATCACCAAGCCAATACAACCAAAGCACCATGGTACCACTTTTGGGATGAGATATCAATACACCTGGCAAGAATACAATGACTGGTCACCACCATGGTGAGGTCCATACTATCCATTGGAGCAGCCTATACAGCACTTGAATCAAACCTTCCAACAGGCCGACATCATATGGGGATCAGAGGAGGAAGAAGCACTGAGAGCCTTAAGGAACCTTTTCTTGGAGGATGAGGACCTGGACTATTGTGTAATTGTTGAGGAGGAGGAGGAGGAGGAAGGCCCTACCATCCGAGTTGTGGAGAGAGGATCATTCGTCAAGAATTGGACTGTCAGACCATCCAGGGCCTGACAAGTCCCAAGGTAGCGAGGCTGAACAACATTGTTTTGTTTATTTTCTAAGAAAAATGATTTCCCTTTTGGCATTTTGTTTTAAATAATATTTCCGATGTTCCAAAACGTTGTTTAAATTATAGAAAATCACTTTTATGTTTCAATGAATCAATATTTATTATTACCATTTTTTTCTCTCACATCTTTATCTATACAGCATTACCATTTCCTATCTCGATGAACCAACAACTGTGACATGTAATGAGACGACGCAACAAAAGGATAATTATTCGGAAGAAGAAGATGTCATACCCGAGGAAATTTTCAGAGTTGTAGAAGACTTTGAGAGCAAGCCCAAGTCCAATCTGGACGAAATAGAATAATCAACTTGGGAGACTCTGAAACTGTCAAGGAAACCCGCATCAGCATCCACTTGTCGCCATCAGAAAAAGAAGAGTACACATACTTCTTGAAAGGGTATGAGGACATCTTTGCATGGTCATACGATGATATGACCGGGTTAAGTACATCCATTGTGGCTCACAGGTTGCCCACAAACCTAGCATGTCCACCAGTAAAACAGAAACTCAGGAAGTTCAAGACTGACATGAGTCTAAAAATAAAGGAGAAGGTTACTAAGCAAATCAAGGCCAAGGTCCTCAGGGTGGTTGAATACCCCACTTAGCTAGCCAACGTCGTGCTAGTTCCAAAGAAGGATGGGAAGGTCAGGGTCTATGTTGATTATCGGGATCTCAACAGGGCCAACCCAAAGGATGATATCCCGCTTCCAAACATACACATCCTAATCGACAATTGTGCCAAGCATGAACTCTAGTCATTTGTGGATTGTTTTGCCGGTTACTGATCGCTGCCAACTCAGCACCACTAATAAGTAGCGAGAGAGGGTCACAATAGCTTTTACCCAATTTGTGGGTCGGGATCGAATCCACAGAGAGCTAGGATTGGAATCGAGTATCTATTTAGCTTAGGATTACGTATGTGCTCTTAATTAGTCTTCTATTTATTTTAGGTTTTTCTTTATATTGTACTATGATCAAACTATAAATTATAATTGCAACTAATTAGACTAAGAGTAAATTGCTACAAGTTGTATGTAATGGTTTAAAAGGCACTAGGGTAGTGACTTTCACCTAGGTGGCTAATTGACGGATAATTGCATTTAAGGCACGATTGACATGATTGGGGAAATATGTTATAACCGTTGCTCGATACTACCCACACTTCACCTCTCGGTAGAAAGAGTGGTTTTGCCCAATTAACTTTCTCAAGATCAATTAGGTATGCATATTTGCCCAAGCAACTAGGGTTCAAGTTGGGTAATTACTCCCTCGAGGTTTAACCCTTTAATTGGGACTATCAAATCCCTTGAGTCCATCCCAATTCCTTGTTGAGTCAAGTTTGGAGACATAGGCTCTCTTTCTCAAGAAGAGCCCAAGTCCACTTAGTACAAACTAGTGTTTGCAACCACTAATTCATAAATTAAACCATAAAATTGACCCAAATAACAAACACCCATAGTCAATCTAACCTTAAATCACAACACCCGTCAATTACCCACACTAGGGTTGAGCCACAACCCTAGCTAATGGGTCTAGCTACTCATGCTTGAAGAGAAATAGATGAAGAGAAAGAGATATTAATTAATTACTAAAGTAAAAACAAAGTTTCAATGATTAAAACCACGTAAAGATGCCAAAAATGGCTAAGAAATATCGTCTCACGAGCGCAGCTACAGTATTGTAATATCTGATACCCTAAAAATGGAAAAATGTTCTATTTATACTAAGCTGGAAAAACTGGACCAAATAGCCCCTGCGGGGTCAGTGCGGACCACACAAAATGGTGTGCGGTAGCACTAGGCTCTTGACTTTGAAAAATCCAATCTCTGAACCCTAGCTCCGCGGACCGCACAGAATGGACTACAGCCGCGGAGGCATCTAGTGCGGTCCGCACAAACACGACCGCGGACCGCACAGGCTTGAACCTTGGCACTCTGAAGTTTTCTTCCGCGGACCGCATAAAATGGTAGTGCGGTCGCGGTGTCTTCAGTGCGGGCCGCACAATATCTCCCTAGTGTGGACCGCACAAGTGTAGTCCGGCCGCACTAGGCCTGTTTGTCTTGAGTTGTCTTGTCTTTGGTACTTGTGCAGGTTTCACTCCCTTTTGAGCCGATCCTTGACATCTCTTCACTTTGTTGATCAAACCTGCAATCAAGCACAACTTATGAGCCTTTTGGGACTATTTTTTAAGAATTTATAATCAAAGCGTAAGCAAGAAGGAGCATGAAACACGTCAAAATCCCTAGTTATCAACTCCCCCAAACTTATGCTTTTGCTTGTCCTCAAGCAAACAAAATAAGACCCACCCCTTAAGGGAAAACCCAAGAAATTTTCAGCTTTCCTAAAGCAACCTCAACTAGCATCAATTGGGACTAACAATTGCCCTCGACACACATGAGTCATTAACAATATTTAACCTTTGAAAAACCATGGATCAAGTGCGACACAAGAACATCAAGAGTTGACTCATCACATCAACGAACTCTTTTCAATTACTTTGGTCATTGTGGAACCCAAACTCACACATCCTCAACTCTCCCTAAGCAAACCTCACCTTTAGAATACTGGCACACAAAACGAGGTTATTGGAAATTCACTCATCTCTCTCAAGGAAAGGTCACAAGTCCGGCTCTAAGTACCATATGCTTGCCCCTTATGTAAGTATCCACTAATGTAAGCTTCATTCGACTCAAGATCATAAATGACTTTTGTGGAGTCATTATGAAGGCTTTTGTTCTAGGGTAGGTCATGTTTTTGTTCAAGTGGGTTCCATCTTCCCTTAAGCACTTCTTTTGATTCATTTGGCACAATTTCACTTGACTCTTTGAGTCATTTCACTTCTTTCTAAGGATGTAGAGAGACACATTGTCACTCTTTCTTATGCATTTCAAACCTTTTCTCCCTTTTTCAAGTTTCCACACCTTTCATTCTTTGCTTTTCTTGAATCCCTTTTTATTCTTTTTCACATTGAACATTCTTTTCGACTTTTTGCTTTTCTTTCTTCTTCATTGCCTTTCATTTTCTTCATTTTCGTGCCTTTTTGCCACTTTGTTGCAATCCTCGTCTCTCCCCCCAAACTTAAACTTTTGCCATGTGCTAAAGGAACGATCGGGTGTCAAGAGAGGGTATCTTTGAGAACGGGTATAGGCTTGTATCATGGTTCTCGAAAGAAAAAGGTCTAAGGCTCAAAAGGGTTAACTAGGGATCATATAACTAGTAGGCTATGGAATTGTTCAAACTATCATTTGGATCAAGGAGAGCCTATAATCATGTCTTAAGTCAAAATTCACCTAGGATTTCGCCTCAACAAACATTCAGGGCAAGTTCTAGACCAATGGCTCGGGACTTGGACTTGCAATTCAATTACTCACCACACAAGCTAAGGGATTGCTAAAGACATAGAGGCGGGGGCCCACAATGACCTTAGATACGATTTGAGCACACAATGGTCCCGAAAAACCACTTGATGATTATCGGCCAAAGAGTCTCAAGGTCACAACTTTCACCATCCTAAACACAACAATTTGTTTTTGACCATAAGATCAAAGGAAAATGTGCTAGGCCCAAGTGAAGCTTTGCTTGAGGTACCCTTAACTACTAACTACTAAAAACAAAAAAGAAAAAGAAAAAACGGACTCAAACCCTTAAGAAGGTTGTCACGCCATCCATCATTGGGAAGATCCACCCGGTTCACACATCATTCCACCTTTGGAAAGAACCGTGGCATTAAGAAAATCAAAGGTTTATTGAAAACTCTGAAAACAAGAAGCTACGAATCACAAATAAGAAGCTAAAAGCGAAAAATTTTGTGGAAAACAAAATAAATATATACAAGAGGGGGTTTGAATATACAACGGGGGATGAATATATACAATATGATGTAACTTTATATACAGACCAAAAGTGAAATAAAAGTGCGATAATATCAAATTATATACAGACCAAATATGAAAAGTCAAGAAAGCCTAAAAATATCAATATATACAGTCATCCAAAATGTAGGGCTCACCCCCTCAAATGAAAGCTGTCATTGTCCCCAATGCCAACTAGTCTAAATAAGCACCAAAAATATAGAAAAAGGATATAGAAGACTCCCTAAGCCGTGCCTGTCTGCATAGGATCATGGGTGGTCCCTGGGTCCTCTGTGTGCTCGGGAACCTCAGACTGGATCCCGGTGGTCTGCTCTGTTGCTACTGGGACCTGGGCCTGGACCTGGACAGGCTCTGGAACTGGGACATCCTGTGGCTGACTAGAGGAAGCCTCCGGTGGGTCCGCCAACTGGATGATGGCATCATCTGCTCTAGGGATCGTCCTCATCCTCTTCGGAGGCCTCTGGGTCTGCTCCGGTGGATGAGCTGCTGGGACTGGATCATCAAGCAACAAGTCCAAAGGCAGCTGGTCTGCCTTCAATCTATCAACATCTGCCCGCAGCTCCTTCACGGACACCTTGGAGGCCTGTGTCTTCTGCAACTTCCTATGCTCCTTAGCAAGCTCCTTGAGAGCCTTGCTATGTGAATCCACTTCCTTTGTGAGCGCAACCTGAGTGCCGAGGATCTTCTTCTGGTTCTCAAGTATCCTTTGAGCGCATCCTCGATCGACTGGGGTACCTGTAGGGCTGGGGGAGCTCACTGAGCCGCTAAAGTAGTAGTTAATGTGGACGGCTTGGACGAGGCAGTCTGCATCTAGTTGTTTATACTTAGCAGGGCCTGGCTCAGCCAGTGGGCAGTGATGGGATGGGCCGGCTAGATGGGATCTCCGGGCCTACTGATATGGAAGGGCCAGGAGGAATGGCTGAAGATGTGGAAGGTCCGGGAGGCATATCAGCAGAGATGGAGGTAGGCTCAGCAGGGACCTCTACCACAACTGGCTCTTCAGACTGGCCAGTTGGAGCAGAAGTAGGGGCTTTGTAGTTCTTGTACTTGGGGTTGTCATTCCCCTTCAAGCTATACTAGGAGAACGGGGCTGTCGCCTTGACCTTGACGTTGTAGGGCTTCTTGTCCACCTCCAAGTCCCGAAAGTACATAGTGAGGGTGCTAGGGAAAGGGTAGTTCTGGTCATGCTCTGTTCCCACTAACGAGATAATGCGGGACATCACATTCCCCACATTTATGGGGTATCTCGCCATAATCGAAGCAACCAAAACAACCCAGTGGAGAGGTAGGGTCTGGTCATGTGTAGTAGGATCCAACCGGCTGCAAACAAATGTCTCCCGACCCCTCGCCTCAAAGTTCAAGGTCCTCCGCAATATTTTGACCCCAGCAGTCAACCAATCCAGAACGGTACCTGGGTTTGCCAGGTACTGAGCTAACCATGGACGGACCTCCTCGCCCATCTCCAACTTCGCCATGTACAAAGTTTCATCCTCCTCATTGAAACCCAAGTATTCGTTGAGGTATTTCCCATCAAACAACACTATATTATTGCGAACCTTGGTCACTTTGGAGCCCTTTTTTATGTGGGCTACATTGCAATATAACTCTTTGACCATGTGTTCGTTGGCGTCCAGATAGTAATCTAAAAAGTACTCCCATCCCACTCTAGTTCTGAACTGTCTCTGCACGTCAGGGTTGTGGGGTAATAGATCTCTGTCAATGAAACTCCGCTCTAGTATCAACTTTCTCACCGGCCACCACTCCCTAAACTTGTCGTACGCCACCTGGCTCACAAACCTATCCTCCCAAACATCAGGCTTTCTAGTTCGGGCAATGCCTCCCACCCGAGGCTCACCACCCTCAGCTATCTCCTCATCCCCTTGTACCTCCTCCTCACCTCCGTTTGCACTCTTCCCGGATAATGAGGCTGTGGGGGAGGTTGAGTATTCACCACTGCCGGCTGCTGAGCCCTGAGATGACTCAGTGGGAACATGCTCTGGTGCTTGGGCAGTGGGTGATGGTGGAGGGGTATCTCTTAGCCTGAATCTCTCCGGCCAGTCTTCAACATATTCTGGCACGGAGTCTAAAGAAATTTCCCTTGACGGTTGGTACTCACTCCTCGAGGAATGTGAAGCAGCTCTGTCTGCAGCTTTTATTAGCTTCCTGGTCTTTTTTATGTTTTCCCGAGCTTAGGGTGTGATTTTGATAATTTTCTTTCCTTTGCCCCCCCGGGAGGATTCACCTCTCCCGGGTTGTTTTGATCCTTTTCCTCCTTATTGTTTAACCATTGTCTGCAAACATCATTCAATGTATTTGTTAGTATCAATCAAAGCAGTTCAAGTTAATGTAGCTGAACAAATTATAGACAGAGTCATAGTGTTGCAGACAGTTGCAGAAATTGCCTAGTACGCACCGTAAAAAATGGTAGTGCGGCCGCAGAGGGACCAGTGCGGATCGCACAAAACCGACAGCGGTACGCACAGGGGTGGGGTTCAGAATACCCATCCTCTGAATCTGACTAGTGCGGACCGCACAAAATAGTACCACGGCCGCACTGGGCTAGTGCGGACCGCACAAAATATAGTGCGGCCGCACTGGGCAAAAGGTCACCTGGACAGAAGATCATCAGTGCGGTCCGCACAAAGTGGTACTGCGGACCGCACTAGGGCACCGCAGACCGCACAGAAACCATCGCGGTCCGCGCTACGTGCCCAGACTTGCACTGATTTAGGGTTCATCAGATTTTGCTTTTAAGTCCAAATTTTACCTAATTAGGGTCCCTAAATGTTTTCCCAGTCCATTATACTCAATAAGTCCACATGAATCCTCATGTAAACTAACTTAACCTAAAATCGAACGAATTACGGGAAGAAGATGAACTATAATCTAAGAAAGATGAAAACAAAATGAAATCATACAATTAAACAAAGAAGAATTGAGTGAAATGTTACCAGATATAGAGATGAAGTGCAACTAATCAATGTAAAGCAAAAATTACGATCATGGTGCAAGGGATGAACAGTAAATAATAGCTGTGAGGTTCGATTTTGCAAAAAGGGTAAAAGGGGGTCCTTGGGGTCTATTTATAGAGAAACCCCTGGGGCCCATGCTCACCTACCAGTGCGGACCGCACAAAATGGACCGCGGTCCGCACCGGGCTATTATGTTCAAGTCCAACTCAGTAACCCACTGCGATTTGCATAAAATGGACCGCGACCGCGGTGGTCCACCGTGGACGCACCAAATCAACCGCGGTTGCGGTGGAAAACGTCAGAGAGCAATTTTTGTCACCCTTTACCAGTGCGGACCGCACAGAATGGTAGTGCAGCCGCACTGGAAGCTTCAGAGACCTGTGCAATTTTTCAACATGTCTTGCACTGCATCAACACAATCCTGTAACATCTCACAACCAGTTAGCTCAAAAATCAATCCTACACTATAAAGAAAATCAAAGATAACAGAAAGAAAAACACATGGGTTGCCTCCCAAGAAGCGCCTGATTTAACATCGCGGCACGACGCATGTTACCATCCAATCATTTGAAATAAACAACAACCACCACATGGCGATCATCAAACTTCCCAAGATAATGCTTGACACGGTGCCCATTAACTCTAAAGACTTCACCATTTTTGTTTTCCAAATCAAGAGCACCAAAGGGGGTCACCAACACAACTTCAAACGGTCCACTCCATTTTGATTTAAGCTTTCTCGGAAACAGACGTAACCGGGAATTGAACAAGAGAACCAAATCACCATTTTTGAACTCCTTCCCACAAGCATATTTATCATGAATGTTCTTCATCTTGTCCTTATACAAGGACGAACTAGAGTAGGCATGAAACTTGAATTCATCAAGTTCATTGAGTTGTTCAACACGAAGATTGGCCGCAACATCCCACTCAAGATTAAGCTTTCTCACGACCCACATGGCCTTATTCTCCAACTCCACTGGTAAATGACATGCTTTCCCAAAAAAACCAACCAGTACGGACACATACCAATTGGTGTCCTGTAAGCGGTCCGGTAAGCCCATAGAGCATCATCTAACTTTTTAGACCAATCGGTCCTATTGGCATTGATAGTTTGACACAAAATGCTTTTGATCTCCCTGTTAGACACTTCAACCTGGCCACATGCTTGAGGATGATAAGGCGTAGAGACTTTGTGGTTGACACCATACTAGGAAAGCAAGGCATCAAAAGCTCTATTATAAAAATGCGATCCTCCATCACTAATAATTGCTCGAGGTGTACCAAACCTTGTGAAAATGCTCTTCTTCAGAAATGCCACCACAATCCTAGCTTCATTGTTGGGATAGGCCACGGCCTCGACCCATTTTGACACATAATCAACCGCAACAAGAATGTAGGTGTTTCCACACGAGCTTACAAAAGGGCCCATAAAATCGATACCCCATACATCAAAGATATCAACTTCAAGAATGGTGGTTAGAGGCATCTCATCTCTCTTGGAAATCCCGCCCGCTCGTTGACATTGATCACATCTTTTTACTAGATCACTTGCATCTTTGAACAAGGTTGGCCAATAAAAACCACAACTCAGAACTTTTGAAGCCGTCCTCGCCCCTCCATGATGTCCACCATAAGGGGAGGAATGACAAGCCTCTAGAATGCTAAATTGCTCCTCCTCAAGTACACACCTCCGGATGACTCCGTCGGTGCAAATCTTGAACAAGTATGGCTCGTCCCAATAGAAGTCCAAACTATCCCGTTTGAGTTTCTTCCTTTGGTTATAAGAGAGCTCACACGGGATGATGCCAGTCACAAGGAAATTAGCAATGTCCGCAAACCATGGCATATCACACATCGACACAGGAAGTAGTTGCTCATCGGGGAATGAATCATTGATCTCTAAGCCATCACACAGCCTTCCTTCCTCCTCCAAGCGGGACAAATGATCCGCCACTTGGTTCTCACTACCTATCCGGTCCACTATCTCCAAATCAAACTCTTGAAGAAGTAACACCCATCGCATCAACCTTGCCTTGGAGTCTTTCTTTGTCATCAAATACCTAAGGGCGGCATGGTCGGTGTGCACTATGACTTTGGCTCCCATAAGATATGGCCAAAATTTTTCCACGGCGAACACAATAGCCAACAATTCCTTCTCCTACACCGTGTAGTTCCTTTGAGCTTCATTCATAGTCTTGCTTGCGTAGTACACGGGATGAAACATTTTGTTCACTCTTTGACCCAACACTGCCCCAACCGCAACGTCACTTGCATCGCACATGAGTTCGAAAGGCAAGCTCCAATTGGGTGCGGTAATGATCGGGGTAGTGGTCAACTTAAGCTTGAGAAGCTCAAATGCTTCCATACATCTCTCATCAACCAAAAACCTTGTATCCTTTTCTAGCAACTTGCAAAGAGGATTCACTACCTTCGAAAAGTCCTTGATAAACCACCGGTAGAACCCTGCATGCCCAAGAAAACTCCTCACCCCCTTGATAGAAGTGGGGGGAGGAAGCATTGAAATTACCTCTATCTTGGCTTTGTCTACTTCAATCCCATGCTTTGAAATTTTGTGGCCCAACACTATGCCCTCTTCAACCATAAAGTGGCATTTTCCCAATTTAGCACATGGTTGGTGTCTTCACACCGGGCCAAAACTCTATCCAAATTTCTCAAACATTCTTCAAATGAATCACTAACCACACTAAAATCATCCATAAAGACCTCCAAAATGTCTTCCACCATATCGGTGAAAATAGCCATCGTGCATCGTTAGAATGTCGCCGGAGCATTGCACAACCCGAACGGCATCCGAGAGAAAGCAAAGGTGCCATATGGACAAGTAAAGGTGGACTTCTCTTGTTCCTCTGGAGCGATTAAGATTTGACTATACCCCGAATATCCATCCAAAAAGCAATAAAAGGCACGCCCCGCAAGGCGATCAAGCATTTGGTCAAGGAATGGCAAAGGGAAATGATCCTTACGGGTCACCTTGTTTAGTTTCTGGTAGTCCATGCATACCCGCCACCCCGTAACCGTCCGAGTGGGAATAAGTTCATTGTTTTCATTTGTCACCACAGTCATCCCACCCTTCTTAGGTACACATTGCACCGGAGAAGTCCATGAGCTATCGGAGATTGGATATACCACACCTGCATCTAGCCACTTGATCACTTCTTTCTTCAGCACTTCTTACATTGCCTCATTGAGCCTCCTATGTTCCAAGGAGGGCTTTGCATCATCCTCCAAAATAATCTTGTGCATGCAAAATGCGGGGCTTATTCCCTGAATATCGGCCGAGTCCATCCAATTGCCCTTTTTCACCTTTGAAGTACCTCCAAAGTGGCCTCAACCTGCATGTTAGTAAGGTAAGAAGAAAGAATAACTGGTAAAGTTGAACTAGAGCCCAAGAATTCATACCTGAGGTGTGGAGGTAATGGCTTCAACTCCAACACTGGGGTTCCTCGATTGAAGGCTTTGTTGGAGGCGTCTTTCTATTTTCAAGATCCAAAGAAAGTTTCATAGGCTCAAAAGAATAAGAGCCCATTCCATGTATCGCATTCACGCACTCCACTCGGCCCGCATCATCATTGACATCCAAATTCAATAATACGACCTCCAAAGGGTCCTCAACATTGATCATTGCACTGGTATCCTCAATTATTACAGCCGTGACTAAATCCACAAATAAGCACACTTCAGTACAATTGGGCTGCTTCGTTGACTTGCACACATGAAATACTACCTTTTCATCACCTACCCTGAAAGTGAGTTCCCCTGCTTTCACATCCACTAGAGCCTTCCCCGTAGCAAGGAAAGGTCTCCCTAATATGATCAGGACCTCATAATCTACCTCACAATCCAATATCACAAAATCAGCTGGCAAGATGAATTTGTCCACCTGGACGAGCACATCATCAACAATACCCAATGGTCACTTCATAGACCGTTCTGCCATTTGCAATCAGATGGAAGTTGGCCTCGGAGGCCCAATACCCAAAGTCTTGAAAACTGAGAAGGGCATTAAGTTGATGCTTTCCCCAAGATCACATAAAGCTTTGGCAAAGTCTGCACTACCAATAGTGCAGGGGATAGTGAAAGCACTAGGATCCTCTAATTTTGGGGCCATTGAATGTACTGTAGCGCTAACTTGGTGGGTCATCTTGATAGTTTCACAGTCCATTGATCTTTTCTTTGTAACCAACTCCTTCATGAATTTAGCATAACCAGGCATTTTCTCCAAAGCCTCCACCAAAGGCACGTTGATGGATAAGCTCTTCATCATGTCAATGAACTTTTTGAATTGATTCTCACTTTTCTGCTTGGCTAGCCTTTGAGGATAGGGGGAGGTGGCCTAGGCAAAGGTGCCTTGGCTTTTGGAACAACCGGCTCCGGCATGTCAATTACGTGCTCCCTAGATGGGTTCACGGCTTCTTGAGTTTCCACCTCGGTTTCATTAATGTCAATCCTCACGTCATTGTTCACATTGTCATCAACCACATCTTCAACTACCAAAGGAACCGCATCTTCTTGCAACTCAACATCATCATCAACAACTTGCTTTTGTTTTGAGGCATTCACATCACTGCCTCTCCCACTTCTTTTTGTAACCGCCATAACATGGTTGTACCCACCTTTTGGGTTCACTACCGTATCACTTGGTAGAGCACCCTTCGGGCGAGTATTCAATGTTTGAGAGATTTGGCCTATTTGCACCTCCAAATTCCAAATTGAGGTAGTGTGAGAAGCTAATTGCGCATCCGAATCCGCATTCTTTTCATCATTTGTTCGAACATCATTTCAATTCTACCCATTTGATTGTTAGATGAACTAGGGCCCTGGGATGGAAAAGGAGGTCGATTGTTCGATTGTTGGTACATTGGGGGCCTTTAAAAGCCTTGCCCCCGGTTTCCTTGGTTCCCATTGTTCCATCTGCCTTGATTGTTATTGTTGCCCCAAATGTTGTTATTACCATTCCAATGCCCTTGGTTGCCTTGAATGTTGTTCTGATTGACCCAGTTGTTATTTTGAATATTGTTCCCCCAACTACCATTGTTTTGTTGTTGATTACCCAAATTGCCTTGGGGTCGCCATTGTTGCTGGTTGGAACAGTTGCCCCGTTGGCCTTGAAAATTGTTTACATATTGTACCTCTTCATTTTGCTCCTCAAAGCCATCATTTTGAAACCCATCATAATCATCATCAAATTCCTCAGAAATCCCTTGGTTTTGTTGCCTTCGTTTCCTTCTCTTGTTAACAAGCATATTCACACCCTCCATGGCATTCACTTGGCGAGGATTTTGGACTGTTGCAACTGTGCCTTAGCCAATTGGTTCATAGTAGTTTTCGACTCCGCTATAGCCTGTCCATGGTCATGTAGTTCCTTATGCAAATGAATAACCGTAGGGTCACCTTGGGGAACATTGGCCCTTCTTTGCCATGCGGAAGACGTGTCCGCCAACTCATCAAGAACGACACAAGCTTCATCATACGTGAATTTCATAAAATTACCCCCAACAAATTGATTCACTATGCATTGATTTGTAGTATTGATGCCCCGGTAGAAAGTTTGTTGCAACATATTCTTCGTCATGTCATTATTGGGGCATTTCTTTACCATTGTTCTACACCGCTGCCAAATCTCATGCAAAGGTTCCGTGGGCTCTTGCTTGAAAGCCAATATCTAATCTCGAAGTGCCGCCATGTGCCCAGGTGAGAAACATTTAGCAATAAACTTATCCGCCAACTCATCCCAAGTACTGACGAAATGGTTGGGGAGTCTCTCTAGCCAATCCACTGCTTTCCCCCGAAGTGAGAAGGGGAAAAGCCTCAACCTAAGAGCATCCTCGAACACATTCGTCTGCTTGCTACCCCAACATGTATCCACGAACCCCTTAAGATGTTTGTAGGCATTTTGATCTCCAGCGCTCGTGAAATACCTATGCTGCTCAAGTAAAGTCAGCATCACGTTGATTATCTGAAAATTGCCCGCCCGGATTCTGGGAGGGACAATAGCACTTGCATAGCCTTGGTTCGGTAGCACCCGAGGAACCGCTCTTGGAGGTGGCAGAGGAGGGTCTGCAACATTGTCATTTGCATTGGCCTGGCGGCCTCGTCGTGGTCCGGCAGGTACAAGAGGCACCTCATCCTCTCCAATTTCATCAACCTCCTCCCAGCAAGCACATTTCCAAGAGGGTCATTTGCATTTAAAGCCATTTTGGTACCTGTAGTATTGACACACACAAATTAGTAACAAAGAAGGAAAGAAGAACAACACACAAAACTAACTAAATAGATAGCCAAAACCGTTAGCTCCCCGGCAACGGTGCCAAAAAGTGATCGCTGCCAACTCAGCACCACTAATAAGTAGCGATAGAGGGTCGCAATAGCTTTTACCCGATTTGTGGGTCGGGATCGAATCCACGGAGAGCTAGGATTGGAATCGAGTATCTATTAAGCTTAGGATTGTGTATGTTCTCTTAATTGGTCTTTTATTCATTTTAGGTTTTTCTTTATATTCTACTATGATCAAACTACAAATTATAATTGCAACTAATTAGACTAAGAGTAAATTGCTACAAGTTGTATCTAATGGTTTAAAAGGCACTAGGGTAGTGACTTTTACCTAGGTGGCTATTGACGGGTAATTGCATCTAAGGCACGATTGACATGATTGGGGAAATATGTTATAACCGTTGCTAGATACTACCCACTCTACACCTCTCGGTAGAAAGAGTGGTTTTGCCCAATTAACTCTCTCAAGACCAATTAGGTATGCATATTTGCCCAAGCAACTAGGGTTCAAGTCGGGTAATTACTCTCTCGAGATTTAACCCTTTAATTGGGATTATCAAATCTCTTGAGTCTATCCCAATTCCTTGTTGAGTCAAGTTTGGAGACTTAGGCTCTCTTTCTCAAGAAGAGCCCAAGTCCACTTAGCACAAACTAGTGTTTGCAACCACTAATTCGTAAATTAAACCATAAAATTGACCCAAAGAACAAACACCCATAGTCAATCTAACCTTAAATCACAATACCCATCAATTACCCACATAGGGTTGAGCCACAACCCTAGCTAATGGGTCTAGATACTCATGCTTGAAGAGAAAATCAGAGAAATAGATGAAGTGAAAGACATATTAATTAATTACTAAAGTAAATACAAAGTTTCAATGATTAAAACCACATAAAGATGCCAAAAATGGCTAAGAAATATCGTCTCACGAGCGCAGCTATAGTATTGTAATATCTTATACCCTAAAAATGGAAAAATGTTCTATTTATACTAAGCTGGAAAAACTGGACAAAATTGCCCCTGCGGGGTCAGTGTGGACCGCACAAAATGGTGTGCGGCCGCACTAGGCTCTTGACTCTTAAAAATAAACTCTCTAAATCTAGGCTCCGCGGACCGCACAGAATGGACTGCGGCCGCGGAGGCATCTAGCGCGGTTCGCATAAACACGACCGCGGACCGCACAGGCTTCAACCTTGGCACTTGACATCTCTCTGAAGTTTGCTTCCGCGGACCGCATAAAAAGGTAGTGCGGCCGCGGTGTTTTCAGTGCGGGCCGCACAATATCTACTGCGACCGCGCTGCTTTGATGCCTTAAAATCCAGGTCTCTGAATCTCCCTAGTGCCGACCGCACAAAGTGTACTGCGACCGCACTAGGCCTGTTTCTTCTGAGTTGTCTTGACTTTGGTACTTGTGCAGGTTTCACTCCTTTTTGAGCCGGTCTTTAGCATCTCTTCACTTTGTTGATCAAACCTGCAATCAAGCACAACTTGTGAGCCTTTTGGGACTATTTTGTAAGAATTTATAATCAAAGCGTAAGCAAGAAGGAGCATGAAACACGTCAAAATCCCTAGATATCAGTTACCATCAGATCTGGATGGACGAAGAGGACGCCGAGAAAACATCTTCATTACACCATGGGGAGTATACTGTTATAAGATGATGCCATTCGGTCTAAAGAATGCTGGGGCCACCTACATGAGGGTTATGACTACCATTTTTCATGATATGATACATAAGGAGATCGAGGTATATGTGGATGACGTCATCATCAAATCCAAGAAAGCCACAGATCATATAGCCGATTTGAGTAAGTTTTTCGACAGACTACGGAAATACAACCTGAAACTAAACCCCGCAAAATGCACTTTCGGGGTTCCCGCCGGAAAGTTACTTGGGTTCATTGTCAGCCGCCGAGGGATAGAATTGGATCAATCAAAAGTCAAAGCCATCCAGGAGCTACCGCCGCTGAAGAGTAAGAAAGATGTAATGTGTTTTCTAGGACGGCTAAACTATATCAGCCGGTTCATAGCCCAGTCCACAGTTATATGTTAGCCGATTTTTCAGATGTTGAAGAAAGATGCTGCAACTAGTTGGACCGAAGATTGTCAAAAGGCTTTCGACAAGATCATGGAGTACTTATCAACACCACCAGTCTTGGTCCTGCCAAGGCCAGATAGACCTTTGCTACTCTACCTTGCTGTGCTAGATTGAACCTTCGGCTACTTTCGGGGGAAGCATGATGAGATAGGGAGAAAGGAACAAGCTATCTATTACCTGAGTAAGAAGTTCACTCCATATGAAGCGCGGTATCCTGTATTGGAACGTACCTGCTGTGCTCTGACCTGGATAGCTAAGAAGCTGAGGCATTACTTCTGTGCCTACACAACATACCTCTTATTAAGGATGGATCCCTTGAGATATATCTTTCAGAAACCCATGCCCACTGGCAAGCTGGCTAAGTGGCAAATCCTGTTGAGCAAGTTCGACATTGTTTATGTGACTCAAAAAGCAGTCAAGGGACAAGCACTGGCAGATAATCTTGCCGAGAATCCTGTGGAAGGAGAATACGGACCCTTGAAAACGTATTTTCCCGATGAAGAGGTGCTATTCATAGGAGAAGACATTTCTGAGTCCTACGACGGTTGGAGTGTTCTTTGATGGAGCGGCCAATTTCAAGGGAGTCGGTATTGGAGGCGTCTTGGTATCGGAAACCACCCAGCATTATCCGGTATCTGCTAAACTCAGATTTCCCTGCAGCAACAACATGGATGAGTATTAAGCCTGCATACTAGGGCTCAACATGGCCATCGACATGAATATTCAGGAGCTGCTGGTCATCGGTGATTCAGATTTGCTTGTGCACCTGGTACAAGGAGGATGGGCCACCAAGAATTCCAAGATATAGCCATATCTGCACCATGTGCAGGAATTGAGAATGAGGTTCACAAAGATAGAGTTTTGGCATGTTCCTAGGATTCAGAACGAGTTTGCCGATGCACTGGCCACTTTGTCATCCATGATACAACATCCCCACAAGAACTTCATCGATCCTATCCCAGCAAGGATTCATAGCCATCCTGCCTATTGTGCCCATGTTGAAGAAGAAACAGACGGGAAGCCTTGGTTTCACGATATTAAAGAATATTTGGCAAAAGGAGAATATACGGAGCATGCAAATCATACTCAGAAACGTACGCTTCGGAGATTGTCCAACAATTTCTTCCACTACAGGGAACCTTGTACAGAAGAACTCCTGATTTAGGATTGCTAAGGTGTGTCGACGCAGAAGAAGCTTCTTAGCTACTTGAGGAGATACATGATGGGACTTGCGGCCCACATATGAATGGTTTTGTCTTGGCCAAGAAGATACTTAGGGCCGGTTATTTCTGGATAACCATGGAGACAGATTGCATACAGTATGTCCGGAAATGCTACCAATGTCAAGTACATGCCGATATGATTAAAGTGCCACCAAATGAGCTCAATGCAAGAAGCTCGCCTTGGCCATTCGCCGTATGGGAATGGATGTCATTGGTCCAATCGAGCCCACCGCCTCAAATGGGCATCGGTTCATCTTGGTAGCTATTGATTACGTCACCAAATGGGTCGAAGCTGCATCTTACAAGGCAGTAACTAAGAAGGTCATAGCAGATTTTGTCCGCGATCGGATTGTTTTCTGGTTCGGAGTTTCAGAATCAATCATCACTCATAGTGCCTCCAATCTCAACAGTGATCTGATGAAGACCATGTGTGAGACTTTCCAAATAAAGCACAAGAATTTCACAACCTATAGACCTCAGATGAACGGAGTTGTAAAAGCCGCTAACAAGAATATCAAGAAGATACTGAGAAAGATGGTAGAAAATCACAAACAATGGCACGTAAAGCTGCCATTCGCTTTATTGGAATATCGTACCACAATCCACTCATCAACCGGGGAAACTCCCTACTTACTGGTTTATGGTACTGAAGTTGTTATTCCTGCTGAAGTGTAGATCCCTTCTCTGAGAATCATACAAGAAGCTGAGCTCAGCGACGCCGAATGGATAATGAGTCGTTATGAGCATCTAGCCCTCATAAATGGAAAAAGGATGAATGCAGTGTGTCATGGGTAACTCTATCAGAATAGAATGTCCAGAGCCTTCAACAAACGAGTCAAGCAGAGGTAGTTCACACTGGGGCAGTTGGTGTTGAAGAAGATCTTCCCGCATCAGGATAAAGCCAAAGGGAAATTCTCTCCCAACTGGCAAGGCCCTTACATGGTTCAAAGAGTATTGACAGGAGGGGCCCTCATACTTGCAGAAATGGATGAAGAAGTCTGGCCAAAACCGATCAACTCAGATGCAGTCAAGCGATATTATGTGTAACTATTTATGTTTTCACAAAATGATGTAAATTGAACTACGCTTGAACTCATTCCCGTTTAAGAGGGGATACGTAGGAATCCCTGTGGGTTCGGTCATATCATAACAAAACTTTCATTCTGCCTCCCCCCCCCCCNCCCTACCCCCCCCCCCAGAACTAGACACTGGGGCATAATTTTGAGGTGGACCCTCAAAATTCCGGAGCAAGTCCAGCCAACGCCATTATATGCCAGAAAGTTAGAAATCAATCAGAAACTGGGGCAGAATTTCGAGGAGGACCCTCAAAATTCGAAAGCAATTTTAGCCGATTGCAGCATATGCAGTAGTCAGACGTGTCCATCTATCATGAGAGGTTGCGATGTCTCGGATCGTGTCACAGTCATTGGTTCATCTAACCAATTTCTAAAATAATATATTTTTATTACGTCTTTGAAACTATGCAAGCTTGCTTGTAAAATGACTCTGTTTAGCCAACGCTACCCCTAGTTATTTGAACAGGACCTTCGGACCAAGCGAAGCAAGCAAAGCAAGCCGACAGAGGCACGAACCGACCTCCCCTTTACAGAACTCACGATTTTTCTTTGGATGCAAGAGCGAAGAATATACATGCTTTTAAGTCACAATCTTCATAACAACTCTGATACTGAAATCTATTATCAGCTAAGAAAACTCTGCTATCACCTGCTATTTTATTTTTGCATGGGACTAAGCCCTGTCCCGAATCTTGCATGAGACTAAGCTTTGTCTCCATCTGCATGAGGCTAAACCCTGCCTCCATTTGCATAAGGGTAAGCATTGCTTTCCATTTGCATGGGACTAAGCCCTATCTCGAATCTTGCATGAGACTAAGCTCTGTCTCATCTGCATTAGGCTAAGCCCTGCCTCCATATCTGCATAAGGCTATGCTCCGTCTTCCATTTGCATGGGACTAAGCCCTGTCCCAAATCATGCATGAGACTAAGCTCTGTCTCTATCTACATGAGGCTAAGCCCTGCCTCCATATCTGCGTGAGGCTAAGCCCTGCCTACCTGCATGAGGCTAAGCCCTACCTCCATATCTGCATAAGGCTAAGCTTTGCTTTCCATTTGCATGGGACTAAGCCCTGTCCAGAATCTTGCGTGAGGCTAAGCTTTGCCTCCTATTTGCAAAAGGCTAAGCATCGCCTTTATTTGCCGAGACTAAGCACTGTCTCTCTGGCTCTATCTATTTGCTCCTCTTTCGGGCTAAGCTCTACCCTCAACCTCACAAGAATAAGCCTTGTCTTGTTGGTTTTAGCATCATATTATTGCATCTCATGGGTTGAAATATCGCCGACTTGTCCAAAGGCGTCATTGTCTAAAGGCATCATCCTCATAGCCGGAAGACACCATGCCATGGCCTGAGGATCTATCAAATTTGCATATCATTATTCAAAGGCGTCATGGTTCGGAGGCACCATTTTCATGGCCCGAGAGCATCATTTCATGGCCTGCGAATCCCCCACTGAAAAATTCATGGCCTAGGACATCATGTTCTAAGGACGTCATCCTCAACCGTCCAAAGACAATTCTCATGGTCCGAAGGGAATCTGCATCATGTTTAAATTTCCGCACAAATATGTACTTGTAGTATCTCTTTACTTGCAGGTGACCGAACAAGCAACCGCTACCCCAACAGGAGCAATCCCGCTCCAGTTCTTTCTAATTATCTCAAATCTGACCGTTCACCATAACCATCTTTCCACCCACTCTAAAGTCTTGTGTCCGTTCTTGTGATGACTTCATCGGTATTTTCCACCGATGATTCAAGAACTACACATGGCCTGATTCCTGTTAAACCAAGGATATGTAGGCAACTCAGAGACCAGAACTCGGCCTCCATTTTTTTTTCAAAGCACCCACTCGATCAAAATCGGTCATCATTTCTTTACCCGAAAACTCTTTCATCCTTCCCGGGTAAAGAGGGGCAGCTGTTGATACACAATTTTTCCCTCATATATTTTTAAAATGTGCGTGCATACATTCAAAATATTGTGCTACAATTACAAACATGCACAAGTATTTTACAATTTTTTCTACAAATTTTTTACGGGCCTAAATCCATTTATTTCTGCATTTTTAATTACATAAATGTTCAAAACTATCCCTCATATTATTTCATGATGATTTAATCATCTAAATTCATCATTTACCTTCATATGAGTGTTCAAATATTTTAATTTTTTTAATTATATTTTCCTGTTTAAGGCTATAATTGCATATTTTGCAAAAATAGCCCCTGCATATGCATAACTACACTATCTATACAGAATATGATTTTTCATATTTTTATAATATTGAATAATTATTTTAGATCACCTTCATGCATGAAAGTCATTTTTTATCATTTCATTAGCTATTTTTAAAATTATTTTAATTAGTCAAATGGGTATTTAAATAACAGCACCTAATTTACACCCAAAATTGGACCCCCCCCCCCCCCCAAATCCCAATTCAATTAAAAACGGCCCAAATCCACCAAGCCCTAACCCAATTAAACCTACCTGACCCGGTAACTCCGTTTAATCGTAACGGTCCACCATTAAACTTACCATATTAATCCAAAACGACCCCTTAAACCATTTCATTTCTCTCATTTCCGCCACCCTTCGTTCCCTCATCTCTTAATTCTCAACTCAACCCCTAACCATAGCTGCCGCCACCCAAAACCAGCCCTAATATCTTCGATTCCTACTCGATCCATGGATCTCCATGACCGTTTGAGACTTCTACTGGTCTCTTACTTCTACTGGTTGCTCGTTTTTGTGATTTCATGGAAAGACCTCGAAGGGATCTAGTCCAGATCTTGTTCAAGACTCTCTGAGAGTCCATCTTTAGTTTGTGAGTGCTTTTCTATCGATGTTTTGTGGTTCAAATATCAGGTTCAAGACCGGGTTCTCTTTTGTCTTTCCTTTTTTCATCAAAACCCTAATGTTTAGACTTCAATCTGTCCAGATCTTTGTAGATCTGGAGCGATTCTGAGTTCATCACTGATTTTTTTAAGGTTCTCTTATTTCTCTACTTTTAACCGATTTTTAGCACCGTGCTACGTAGGGTTTTGGTTTCTTTGTTATCTGTCGTCCGAATCTCCACATATTTGAAGTGTTTCAAGTTTCCATGGCTGTTTTCTTTAAGGATCCTCTGATTTTCCTACTATTAATCAACTTTAGATATTTCTCAAATTAGGGTTTCTGCTTCGCAAAAGATTTTCTGAAATTCTTATGATTTGTTTAATCTTTCTCATGGCTATGATCCTATCTCAAATGTTTGACTGTTCATTGTTTGACCTCAACAGTTTTGTCCGTTATTGTTTGAATAATTGACTGATTAGCTAAATTATCTAGGGTTTCATTATTTGCTGAAATAATTTACTGACTTTTGATCACTTTCCTTAATCCTGAGATCCCTAATTAACATCTCTTGCATTTATGGGTTGATTGACCCTTGATTGGTCTCTAATTACCTGTGATTGCTTTATTCGAGTGATTGAATGTTTTATTTACTTATTCTAACCCTAATTGACCGATAAACCTACTTCTTGCCTTATTTAATATTCAATCAAAGTTATTTATGGGTCTAACTCCCCAACTTTCTGCCCCTATTAAGTTTGATTGATTATTTGATTGCTTCCCTTACCTTATTTACAATATTTACTTGACTTGCCTTATTTACTTACACTATTCGGCTCCTATATATACACTCTCATTCTGATTCTTCAGACACGAACAACAGTTCAGAAACACACACACACAAACTTTGCTCTCAATAAAACCTTTCTACTACATGTGTTCACTACATTTTCTAGCCGGCTGAAAGCCAAGGCTAGATAACTGAGTTCTTCACACTTTCACCTTCTGTTTTGCTATCATTAACTGGTATGTTTCCATCCTTAATGCCATTCATTATGTTATGAAGCTTAAACCTATGTGCTTTCTTGTCTGTTGCTTTACTTCTGTTGAATCCATCAATTTTCTGTATTTCAATTAGCATGACTACTTATGGACTTCAATTAGTATGGCTACTTCTGTGTAATTGAACCTATATCTTCCTTGTTCCCAATCAACATGACTACTTATGTATTTAGCTATGTGTCTTTTATGTCTATTGCTTTAAGTCAGCATGATTACTTCTGTTGTTATGTCCTATCCAACATTGTGTAATCTGTTTATTAAGTTTATGTGCTTCCTTTTTTTTGGCTTCTGATCAGCATGTCTATCCCCTATTGACTTCTATGTTCCCATCCCTTACTACCCTTCTTTGTATGGTTTTTCTGTTTATTACTATTCCACTCCCAGCATGCTATGTGCCCCATGTAGTGATAACTAATGGATTGAGTTGAATCTAGGCAATCTGAAGCTTGTTTGAAATGGTTGTGAGCCTGTTTTGTCCTTGTTTGATTGTTTGAACACAGAGCGCTTCAATGACTCTGTTTACTCTTGTTTCACTTCTACTCTTGTTTCCCTTCTAAACTGTTTTACTTCTAACTGTTTTCTTAAAACTATTTATATTTTCAAGCACTATTTTCAACTCTTACTCTTAGAACACCTAGGGTCTTGCCCCTTTGGTGTATGCATTGCTTAGGAGTCCACGAGGCTCCGCTGAACTTTAATACACTAGAGTTAGCTTTCCAAACTTGCTCACAAAAGGGTTACTTTGAAAGTTTTCTGGTGTGAGCATTGCTCTGGGTCCTTGAGGCCCTTGGGAACTTTGACACACCAGGAACCTATTGGATGCACTATGACGTTATGGCATTTTTGGATTGGTTGAAGGCCTGGTCTGCCAGGTTTATCCTTTGGGCCTATATGCAGGCTCCCTATAGTTGTAGCAATTTCACTTCTGTGATTCTTTATTAATGTTGGTCTATAATAATAATCTTTGTAAACAGATATTGGGAAAATTAGTAAAAGGGAGGGATTCTTATATGATTTTTGTGGGGAAATCGGGTAGAAATCATGCCTCTAGGTATACATTATGCTTATTTGCATTAGAAATCATGCTTAAGGTTTATACTATGCTTGCCTGCATTAGAACTCATGCTTTATGTTTACACTATGTTCACCTGCATCAGAAACCATGCTCTTAGGATCACTTGACATACTAGAAAACATGATGTAGGTTCACTACCTCATTTGTTACAAATTCAATTTTCTGCATAATCATGATCATCTAGGAATCCTGTTATTTAGTTAATGCCGTACTCCAGCCTAATAAAAACGTCCATTCTTTGTGCATTAGAGATACTGCCGTAGGACTGTGTTTGTGTTCGCTTTAAACATCGCCTAAATTAATGACTATGTCGTCCATAAAAACAGTTTAAAAACGATCCCAATACTTAGATGTCATAAACCAGTTTTCTGTAATGTAATATTCAACACCTAGACCAGCATGCCTATAGGACTTAATAAATTCAATTTGTTTTAAGCTGATTCCCAGAATTCTGATTGCATTTAGACAACATGTTTATAAGGTATTACAGATCTACGCCTAGGCAAGCTAATAGGTAATCAAGGTCTAATAAAAACTATGGAACTATGCTTTGCTTATTTTTGACTGCCCAAAGTTAACAGGTTTTAAAATCAGTAGGCAAACTGATTAGGTCTTCAACGCTTCGCCTTAACTCAATGCTGCATATTTTCTGCTTGTCATGCTCCCCTAGATATCCTTTTCTAGGACCTCTTTGAAATATCTAAAATTTGATGCTCGAGACGAGCACTTGCTTGCTCTATTCATGGAGGTAAAATGTGAGCCTTTTAACTGTTCTATCATTGGTCCAGTCCTACATGTTTTATTTGTCGCCTAGAGTTTTCTCCTATTAATTACTATTGGAGAGTCTAGATTCACCTTAACT
Source organism: Nicotiana attenuata (assembly GCF_001879085.1). Taxonomy (NCBI): domain Eukaryota; kingdom Viridiplantae; phylum Streptophyta; class Magnoliopsida; order Solanales; family Solanaceae; genus Nicotiana; species Nicotiana attenuata. The sequence goes on from NC_031994.1 coordinate 12,491,419, forward strand.
AGAAGTCCTAAATACCTACGCGACTATATAAGTAAAGGGACGGGTAGTGCACGTATAGGAGACATCTTAAGCTTGCTAGAACGCTTTATGCTATGACCAAGGGGAGGGTAATTGGGTAGTAAAGGATATGATGACCCATGCGCTAATGCCACGTGTAGCCCCTCTATTTGAGGAAGGCTTACTGGGTATTGTACAGATGTGATCCTATAGGCTTACAAACCTAGGACTTCCCTCATCTTATTTACATACGTGTGTTTGGACTGCTTATCTGCCAAATTTCCTTTATCTTACATGTGTGCTTAAACTGCCTATCTGTTAAATGACTAATTCACATGATTTGAGTTTGGCCGGGATCCAGATTTGTGGATCTCTTGGGGTGCCTAACACCTTCCCCTCAAGGTTATGTCGAGCCCTTACCCAGTCTCTGGTAATGCAAACTGATTTATGAGTTACTTGCTTTAGGTTCCCTAACGCACCTTAAATCCGTTAGGTGGCGACTCTTCAAATTCAAATACACAATTCCCAAAAGCAAAAGGAGTTGTTCCCAATGAATGTGGAAACCCGGACTCCGTGAGGAAAAAGGGGGCGAGACAGCATGGCAAGATGATGTATATGATGATCAAAGTAAAGAGGTTCAATATGTGAAGAACTACCAAGGTCAACGGGGCAATGCTCCGAATCAACAACAATGGAGATCACAAGGAAATTGAGGAAATCAAAATGAACAAGGAAATTTGAATAGTGGCAACAACAAAAACCAAAGCAATTGAGGGAACAACAACAATAAAAATTGGGCCAACCAAGGAAACCTAGGCAATTGGGGTGGCAACAATAATAGTAATTAAGGAAGCAATAACAATCAAGGGGGTTGGAACATCAATAATCAAGGGAATCGGGGTTCGGGTGTTCAAAGGGCCCCGATGTATCAACAACCAAACAACCTGCCTCCATTTATGTCACAAGCTCCTAGCTCTTCCAACAATGAGATGGGACAGATTGAATCCATGTTCGAGCAAATGATGAAGAAAAATGCCGACTCCGATGCCAAAATGGCATCCCGCAATACTTCTATTCAAAACTTGGAAGTTGAACTTGGCCAAATTTCATAAGCTTTGAAAACTCGCCCAAAGGGGGCACTATCAAGTGACACGGTGGTGAACCCGGAAGGTGGGAACAATATGGGCCATGCTATGGCGGTAATTACAAGAAGTGTTTGAGGTGGAGTTGCTAGTACCTCTAATCCAAGAAAGGTTGTGAGTGATGATGTGTTGATGCAAGATGAGGATGATCCTAGAAATGATGTGCAAGTGAGTGATGAGAATGTGAATGATGAAGTGAGGATAGACATTGATGACAATGTGGAGGAGACACAAAATGATGTGAACCCGTCTAGGGAACATGTGATAGACATACCGGAAATGGTAGTGCCCAAAGCCAAGGCTCCTTTGCCAAGGGCTCTTCCACCATATCCTCAAAGGCTCGCAAAGCAAACAATGAGAATCAGTTAAAAAAATTCATTGATATGATGAAAATTTTGTCCATAAGTGTGCCTTTGGTTGAAGCTTTAAAGAAAATGTTGGGATATGCCAAGTTCATAAAGGTCTTGGTAACAAAGAATAGATAAATGAACTGTGAAACGATCTAAATGACACATCAATTGAGTGCCATTGTGCATTCCATGGCTCCAAAGTTAGAAGACCTGGTGCCTTTACAATCCCATGCACCATTGGTAGTGCTGATTTCGCCAAAGCTTTGTGTGACTTTGGGGGAAAGCATTAAATTGATGCCATATTTGCGTTCAAGACATTGGGGATTGGACAACCAAGGCCCACATCCGTGAGGTTGCAAATGGCGGACATGACAATGAAGAGGCCATTGAGGATAATTTATGATGTGCTAGTTCGGGTCGTCAAGTTTATACTTCCCGCGGATTTTGTGATACTTGACTGTGAGGTTGACTATGAGGTGCCGATCATATTGGGGACACCTTTACTAGCTACAACAAAGGCTTTAGTTGATGTGGAAGCAGGGGAGCTCACCTTCCGAGTGTTGTGTTCCATGTCTGCAAGTCAATGAGGCAGCCTAATAGCAACAAAGCGTGTTCGTTCGTGGATCTTGTGACCGAGGTGATTGTTGAAGACACAAGTGCTGTGATTAATGTGAAAGAACCTTAAGAAGCACTGTCGTTGAATGATGATTTGAATGTGGATGAAGGCTTCATGGAATATGTCAATGCTTTGCAAGGAATGGGTTCATATACATATGAGCTCTGGAAACTTTCCTAGGATCTTGAGAACAGGAAGACCCCACCAACAAAGCTCTCAATCGAGGAGCCTCCCATATTGGAGTTGAAGCCTTTGCCTTCACACCTCAGGTATGAGTTCATAGGCCCTTGTTCAACTTTACCGGTTATTCTTTCCTCGTGCTTAACTAGCGTGCAGGTAGATTCCACCCTTGCGGTGCTCCAAAGTACGAAGAAGGCAATATGTTGGACATTTGCAGTTACTTGGGGTATAAGCCCTGCCTTTTGCATGCACAATATCATATTGGAGGAGGATGCCAAACCCTCCGTGGACCATCAAAGAAGGTTGAACGAAGCCATGCAAGATATTGTCAAGAAAAAAGTCATCAAGTGGTTGGATGCCGGGGTTGTCTACCCCATTTCTGATAGTTCATGGACTTCACTGGTACAATGTGTCCCAAAGAAGGGGGCATGACTGTGATTATAAATGACAACAATGAGTTGATCCCCACAAGAACTGTCACCGGTTGGAGGGTATGCATGGATTATAGAAAGCTCAACAAAGTGACTCGTAAAGACCATTTTCCTCTTCCATTTCTTGATCAAATGTTGGATAGGTTAGCCGGATGTGCTTATTATTGCTTCTTGGATAGGTATTTTGGGTATAACCAGATTCTAATTGCACCTGAGGACCAAGAGAAGACCACCTTCACTTGTCCGTATGGCTCATTTGCATTCTCTAGGATGCCGTTTGGTTTATGTAATGCACGGGCTACTTTTCAGCGGTGTATGATGGCAATATTCACGGATATGGTGGAGGACTTCCTCGGGGTTTTCATGGATGATTTCTCTGTTGTGGGGGATTCATTTGATGAGTGCTTAGGTAATTTTGATAATGTCTTGGCATGTTGTGAAGAGACTAACTTGGTGCTTAATTGGGAGAACTATCACTTTATGGTTGAAGAGGGCATTGTCCTCGGCCATAAGATCTCCAAGAATGGTATTGAAGCGGATAAAACAAAAATTGAAGTGATATCAAAACTCCCTCCTCCTACTTTTGTCAAAGGAGTGAGGAGCTTTTTAGGTCATTCGGGGTTTTACCGACGGTTCATTAAGGTTTTCTCAAAGGTCGTGAACCCCTTGTGCAAGTTGTTGGAAAAAGATGCAAAATTTGAATTCAATGATGATTGCATGAAAGCTTTTGAGCTACAAAAGTATGGGTTGACTACCACTCCCATCATTAACGCACCAAATTGGAGCTTACCATTTGAGCTCATGTGTGATGCTAGCGATGTGGCGGTAGGAGCGGTATTGGGGCAAAGAATCAACAAGATATTCCATCCGGTCTAATATGCTAGTAAGACCATGAACGGTGCCCAAGTCAACTATACGGTGACCGAGAAAGTACTCTTAGCCATTATCTCTATGGAAAAGTTCCGCCCGTACCTCATGGGTACCAAAGTGGTTGTTCACACCGATCACGTGGTGCTTCGCTATTTAATTGAGTAAGAATGACTCAAAGGCTAGATTAATGAGGTGGGTACTTCCTCTACAAGAGTTTGATCCTGAAATTATAGACCGAATAGGGAGTGAGAATCAAGTGGCGGACCACTTATCCTGTTTGGAAGAGGAGGGGAGGCCCCATGGTGGACTTGAGATCAATGATTTCTTTTCGGATGAACAACTCCTTTCCATGTCTTTGATTGGGATGCCTTGGTTTGCAGATGTGGCTAACTATCTTGTGAGTGGAATTATCCCGAATGAGTTCTCTTCAAACCAAAGGAAGAAGCTCAAACGGGACTGCTTGGATTATTATTGGGACGAGCCATATCTTTTCAAAATTTGCACGGATGGTGTTATGCGAAGATATGTTCCAGAAGAAGAGCAATTGGGTATTCTTGAAGCTTGTCATTCTTCGCCCTATGGTGGTCACCATGGTGGGGTGAGAACTTCCACAAAGCTCCTAAGCTATGGATTCTATTGGCCTACCTTGTACAAAGATGATAGTGAGCTTGTTATGCGGTGTGATGATTGCTAAAGTGCCGGTGGGATTTCCAAGAAGACGAGATGCCTCTCACCACCATCCTTGAGATTTATATTTTTGATGTATGGGGCATCGACTTTATGGGTCGATTTGTGAGTTCATGTGGGAACACCTATATTCTTGTTGCTGTGGATTACATTTCCTAATGGGTTGAAGTTGTGGCTTTGGTTAACAATGAAGCATGGAGTGTGGTGGCTTTCTTGAAGAAAAACATATTCACAAGGTTCGGCACGCCAAGGGCCATTATCAGTGATGGGGGTTCTCATTTTTGTAACAAAGCCTTTAACACTTTACTCTCCATGTATGGTGTCACTCACAAGGTGTCAAATACCTATCACCCCTAGGCAAGTGGACAGGTTAAGGTCTCCAATAAGGAGATGAAGAGTGTTCTATCCATGACTGTCAATGCAAACCGGACTGATTTGTCAAGGAAACTTGACGATGCTTTATGGGCCTATAGAACAGCTTACAAGACACCAATTGGTATGTCTCCGTACCGGTTGGTATTTGGAAAAGCATGTCACCTCCCGATGGAATTAGAGCATAAGGCCATGTGGGCGTTGAGGAAGTTGAACCTAGAGTGGGATAGCTGCCAATCTTAGGGTGGAGCAATCGAATGAACTTGATGAGTTCTAGTTCCATGCTTACTCAAGTTCGTCCTTGTATAAGGACAAGATGAAGTACCTACATGACAAGTATATCCGGAATAAAGAATTCAAAGAAGGTGACATTGTTCTCTCATTTAACTCTCGATTACGGATGTTTCCGGGAAGGGTAAAGTCAAAATGGAGCGGTCCCTTTGAAGTGGTGCATGTGACTCCTTTTCGTGCTCTAGATTTGATAAAAAAGAATGGTGAGATCTTTAGAGTCATTGGGAACCTTGTGAAGCCTATCTTGGTAACGTTGATGATGGCCACATTGTGGCATTGATCCATTTCAAGTCAATGATGGTAACATGTATTGTTCTGCGACGTTAAATCAGGCACTTCTTGGGAGGCAACCCATGTGTTTTTCTTTCTTTTGATTTTTTTCTTAGATTAGGCATTGTTTTGGACTAACTGGTTGTGAAGTGTATTTAGGAATTGGATGTGCAGTGGAGGAAATTGACAAGGAAAAATTTGGCTAAGTGGTGGAATTTTGCGGTCCGCGCTCAAAATTATGCGGACCGTGCTAGCACTTCGCGGCCGCACAACTTTGACGCGGACCGCGTTGCTGTTTGATGGAAATTTCCAACTCTCTGAAGTTGGCCTGTTAAAAATCCTTAAGACTTCGCAGCCGCTGTCACTTGTTCACGGATCGCGTACAACTGAGCCACACAACAGGTAAAGAGTGCAGACCGCGGTGAAATTTCGCGACCGCACTCAGGTAAGGCGGTGGATCCCTTGGGCCTAAGTATAAATAGGAGTTCTTACCTCATTTTACACTTTACAAACTCCGACTGTTCAAACTCACCTAAAAACACCTATTCATCTCTCCTTGCTCTCATTCTTATCTCATTCATCAAGTGTAGATTTCCCACATTAAACAACTGGTATGTTCAATTCAATGGTTTGATTTTATATTTTCTTTTCTCTTTGTTTTAATTTTCCTTTTTAGTTCGGGTTGAATGCATGCCCCAATAAAAAAAATAAGGATTCCTTGTTGCTTAAATACATGTGGGTAGTGTTGGTATGCCTAATGGGGACTGGGGTTAGTAATTTTGAATGTTTAATTGCTATAATTTGTGTAATTAGTGAAAACCCTACTTATCGGTGTTCTTCAGTGCCGATTTCAATTGATTTTCGCAGTCGTGGTCACTTTTCCACGGACCGCAGTTGGACCTTTGCGGCCGCGTCCATGTTTTTGCGGTCCGCGCTTCTAAGCATTAGAGAGTCTGTAAATTGCTTCCGCAGCCGCGTCTACTTTTACGCGGTCCACGATGGGTCATTCGCTTTCGCGTTCCATTTTGTTGTGGTCCGCGTTTGATCAAGTACAGAGAATCAGTAGTCTGAGCCTGACCTCTTTGCGGCCGCGGTGACTTTTACACGGTCCACGGTAGGCATTTTGCGGCCGCGCTCGCTTTTATGCGGTCCACGGTGCCCTGTTCTGTGAAGCAATGTTGGCATTTCATCTGTACTATTTTAACACATGATTGAAGCCCTATATTAACTATATTTCACTACTTGTATGTTGTAGACAATGGTCCGTTCCCGAAGTAGAGGTAATAGATCCAAAGGAAGGGTAGAACCCTCCTCAGGCAGGGGTAAAGAAAAGACTAAGATACCCATAGCAGTGCAGAAGTCCATCGGAAAGTTAAGATCCTCCATTAAAGCTGCAGATAAAGCTGCGGACCATTCTGACACCCAGTGAGTATGTCCCATCCCGGGAAGCTTCAGAAGGAGACTCTGTGCCAACATATATCCCCACACAATTCCCAGGGAGACTTCAGTTAGTTGATGAACCTACCTCCTCTTCTAAGTCGTCTGATGGATCAGAGCGAGGTAGTGAGACTTCGGCACCATCTTCCCCACCTGCTACAACATCGGCCTCACTAGTTGCCCCTATTACTGTTTATGATGATGACGAGCTCCCGGATGACGGGAGAGGGGGTGATACCAATGTGGGTGGGTAGGCCAGGTATAGAAAGCCCGAGGTATGGGCTGATAGATTCGTGAGCGAGAAGCCTATCTAATGTTCCGGGAATGGTGGCCCTAAAGGTCGCTTACCCTTGAGCGAGAGTTCATAGAGACATACCTCCTTCCCCATAATCCAAATGTCAAGAGGCAGTTTGAGGAGACAAAAGGGTGGAAGTTCTTCACCAGCAAAGTGCCAAATGCAAATGAGTACCTTGTCAAAGAGTTCTACGCCAATGTTGCCAACATAAAAAAGGGCACCACTGTGACAAAGGTCCAGAATTTGAAGATCTGATTTGATGGCCACACTTTGAATGAATATGCCATTTTGAGGATGTGGAAGCCGTGCAATACATGGAGAAGCTGGCCATAGATGAAGCACCCCCGTCCATGGCTAGAAGAGATATTATCCATTCCAGGGACGACACCAGCATGCCTCACAGCTGGAGTCCCAATAGCCAGAAACACCCTTAGCTTGAAGCCCAAGGGTGGTCCACACTTGTGTGTATCCAGCTGGACCTGTGTCAGCATGATAATGTCCTCCCACTCACCCGGGCAATCTTGGTAGCCTCTATCATGGTGGGGTATCCAATGAATGTGGGGAACCTCATGTACTACCACATCTCCAAGGCAGTTGGAAAAGAGGAAAGATCCTATCCCTACCCCAACTTCCTCACCATGTATTTCGATGACCAAGGGGTTGAGAAGAAGCACTATGACATAAAGGTGAAGCCAAAGAAGCTTTTCTCCTGGTATAGCCTCCAAGGACCGGACAACCCTAAAGCAAAGGGTAAAGCCGCTATCTCTACTATCCAGTCTAAAGAGTCAAGGGTAGTGGCCACCGGGTCGGAGCCTTCCACAGCAATGGGATCTTCAGCTGCCATGCCTCCTCCTTCATCCGGCCCACGCATCACAGTGCGGTTATTTGTGCCCTCATCTTCCACTTACCCTCAGACTGCATTGCGGATTTCTCCGACATTATCCAGCATCAACAACGGGATGCAGGCAGCTACATCAAAGCTGACTGTCATATCTAGTGCAGTAGCAGCACAGTCAGCCCCAACACAGCTTCAGGTACCTCCATCAGTGGATAATTCATTGAAGGAGCTTCTAGACAACAAGAAGAAGCTCCTGGACAACAAAAGGAAGATCCTGGACACTTTGGTTACACATGGAAGGGTTATTAAGGATCTGGGCAAGCAAGTGAAGAAAATGAAGAAGATCCGGGCCTCAAAGAAGTCAGTGGAGTTGTTGAAGAACAAGGTAGAAAGGTTTACTTCTGCTGGAGACATCCCTCTGGACTTGCTCATGGAGGAGCAAGTCCCGGTAGCACAGGCAGCAAAGCAGGAGGCACCAGTAGCTGGCCAGTCTGAGGATCCGACTGCCACTATACATACTGATGAGGAGATGATCCACATGCTCTGCAACCCCGGGGTCCCCCAGTCAGTGGATTTGGAGATCCAGTTAGAGGACACAGAGGGAGCTGATGAGCCTATGCAGTCCGAGGACCCCATTCATGTGCCCGACCCAATGCAGACAGAGACTACATAGGGAGTTTTCTTTACTCTTTAATCCTTTCCCTGATCTTATTTTGATATTAGCATTGAGGACAATGCTATCTTATATTTGGGGGGGGGGGGGGTCCATTTTGATTTGGTGATTATTTGATGACATTGGTATGTAATAACTTTGATACTATTTTTCTTTATCTTTACTTCTCTTTATTTTCGCTTTTGGTATGTAGATATTCGTTATTTTTACTTTTTGTATGCATATATTCGTTACTTTCACATTTGGTATATATATCTTTTTACCATTTGATGTATATATTCATTTTCATTTATGTATATATTTGCTTTACTTCAAGTTTGTATATATTCAGTTTGATTTTCGTAGTTTACTTCATAACTTCTTTTGTATTTTTTCTTCATAGCTTCTTATTTCCTTTAGTAGTGTCTTTTTAAGTTGTTAGCTTCTTTTTACATTTTAAGTGAACAATTATAAGCCTTTGGTTTTCTTAGTGCCACGGTTCTTTCCAAAGGTGGATGTTGCGTGAACCGAGTGACTCTTTCTGATGATGGATGGCGTGACAACCTTCTTAAGTGATTGAGTCCGTTTTCGTTATATTTTGGTGTATATAGTATTAATGAATAAAAGTGCCTCAAGCAGAATTCACTTGGGCCTAGCACATTTACCTTCAACCTTATGGTTAGAAACATGTTGATTAGCAAAGAATATTTATAGTTGTGACCATTAGACTCTTGTGTTGACTAAACAATCATCGAGTGGCTTCTTGGAGCCATTTGTGATGCTCAATCTTAGCTAGGGTTGTTGTGGGCCCTCGACTCTGTTCTCTTTAGCAATCTAACAGCTTGTGAGGTGAGGTATTGAATTGCAAGTCCAAGTTCCGTGCCAACAAGTCTAGAACTTGCCCTGGATGTTTCTGTAGGCAAAATTCTAAGTGTAGCTCCACTTGAGAAATGATTGTAGGCTCTCCTTGATCCAATTTGAAACATGAAATCTTATGTAGCCCACCAATATGATATCCCTAGTCAACCCTTTTGAGTCGAAGCCCTATTTCTTTCAATAACCACGATACAAGCCTTTATCCATTCTATAATGACCCTCTCTTGGCACCCGATCTTTCCTTAGCATTCACAATTGGCAAAATCATAAGTGTGGGGAAGAGACGAGGAATGTGAAAGTGATAAAGGGTACAAAGAACAAAAAGAAATGAAGAAAAGGAAGGGCAAAAGTTAAGAAAGAAAAGCCAAAAAGAAATATATCAAAAAAGAAAGTGAAGGGATTCAAAGAAAGCAATGATGAAAGGCATGGAATGATTGGAAAAGGAGAAAAATGATAGTCAGGAACAAGAAATAGTGACACTGTGTCTCTCTAGTTCCCCAAGGAAGAAGAAAATGACTCAAAGAGTCAAGAAAGTATGAGCTGAAATGAGAAAATGGAGTGCTTAAGGAAAGATGAAACCATCATATGCCAATAAGTCCTACCTTGATCTAAAAGCCTTCATTACATTTCCGCAGAAGTCCTATATAATTTTGAGTTGAGTGAGCTTACATTAGTGGTGATTTACATAAGGGGCAAGCTTATGGTACATAGAGCCGGACTTGTGACATTCCCGTGAGAGAGATGAGCGTACTTCTCCACAATCCTTGTTTTGATTGCTACAATCTAAAGTGAGATTTGCTTATGAAGAGTAGAGGAGGAAGAGTTTGGGTTCCACAATGACCTACGTAGTAGAGCGAGCTTCCTTGGTGAGTTAAGTCAACTATAGATGCTCTTGTGTTGCATTAGAACTATGGTACTCAAATGATTGTGTGTTGTTGATAATTCATTTGTGTTGAGTGTAATTGTTAGTCTTAATTGATGCATCTTTGATTCACATTAGGGCAGCTGAAACATCCTTCTGCTTGGTTTTAGTGGGGTGGGAATTACCTTATTTGCTTGAGGACAAGCAAATGCTTAAGTTTGGGGGAGTTGATAAGTGGGGATTTTAACCTATTATTTTCTTTCTTTTACTTGCGTTTTGGGCCTAAAATGCATGAAGGTATTCCCGTAAACTAATGTAATATGCTTGCTTGCAGGAATTGATCAAAATGAACCAAAGGAGGCATAATCAACTCATAAAGGAGTCAAATCTGGAACAAAAACCAAGACTAGGCCAGGATACCAGAAACACGTACCGCACAAATATTGTGCGACCGCGGAAGCCACAACGCAGCCACGGTCACAAATACACGGTCCGCGAAGTGAAGAATCAGAGAGTGCATTTTAAGACCAAATGTTAAGCGAGGTCCGCACCAGAAATCTGCGGCCGCGAATGTCTCACCGCGGCCGCGATTGGAATTATGCGGACCGCAGTGGCTGAGATTCAGAGAATTCACATTTCAAGCAAAAATAAGGAGTGCGGTCCGCGGTAGAATTACACGGCCACGAAAATCCACCACGCGGCCGCGATGGAAAATATGCGGCCCGCAAAACAAACCTCAGCCCAGATTTAGAAGATAAAAACGCGGACCGCGGTCAATATTACGCGTCCGCGAAAGCAAGAGTGCAGCCGCCTGAAGAATTACGCGGCTGTGAATCCTCCGCATGGAAATCCTGAGCACGTGAGACGGCTGGAAATTCCATTTTGGGCAATTTTGTACTAGAATCATCTTCCAACATTAGATTTACATCTTTCAATCTAGTATTATGAATTTTATCTTTATTTCATCTTTGATTTCTGTTATTTCCATGAGTAGCTAAACCCATAGCTAGGGTTGTGATCCAACCCTAGTGTGGGTATTTGATAGGTCTTGAATTTTAGGGCTTGAATGTGTATGGGTTAGTAGTATTTAGCCTAGTTCTTGCTAGAACTATGGAATTAGTTGTTGCAAACACTGATTTAAGCCTTCATGACTTAGTCTCTACTTGAGAAAGAGGGACTAAGTCTAGGAAAACTAGGCTAACAAGGAATTGGGGTGAACTCAAGAAATTGATAGCCCCAATTAAAGGGTTAAACCTAGAGATAGTAATACCCGATGGAGCTAATATCACTTGTATTGCATGAATACCCATTTTGACTTGAGAAAGCCAAATTGGGCAAAATCACTCACACTACCGAGAGGTATAGAGTGAGTACCCAGGTGTGATAGCTATATTACGACCTCAATTTATCACATGATTGCCCTAGATTCTTGCTACCTGTTAGATATCCACCTAGGTAGAAGTCACTACCCAAGTCCTTTTAAACCGTTGAAAATCAACATAAAAAACATTGTACTTAGTTTTAAATATTGCATGCTATAGAAAAGAAGTAGAAGTAGAAAATGAACCAAATATGTGTGGAAGTGTAATAAAGAGCAAAACCCACATATAGACTTGGATATAAATCTAACTCCAAACAAATTAACTCCATGTGGAGTCGATCCCGACCTAGTTGGGTAAAACTGAATCGACCATCCTCGCTACTCAATAGTAGTGCAGGCGTGGACCCGATCAAGGTGAATTTTCTAGGGATCGAGGTAGAGGTACCTTGCCCCTTGGCCAGTCCAAAACCATCAGAAAGAAAGCCACAACAGGAAGATGGAGAGGTGCAGACCTCTCCAAGTCTAGTTTTATGTCCCGTCTAGGGAAGTGTCAAAGGGCAACTCAGCCTCTATTCAGGGGAGCAGACATCCACTCAATCTAGGCCATAGGGGTGATTCCGGCTCAGAAATGAGGCCTCTTCATCTTAGAGCACTTCCGAGGGATCAGAAAGTCCTACCTAGACCTCTCAGCCAGCAGTTGCCCCAGACACAGAGGCACAGACTATACAGGATATCCCCGATTATGGTAGAGGGGGAGATGGTACATCCACGGGTGTGTAGATATCTAAGAAAAAGTAGATATGGGAGGATAGGTTCGCCAGCTTGGTTGCCTTCACTGATTTCCGTCTGTGCTAGCTAGTCATATATTTGACAATTGAGCAGCAGTTCTTATTGAAAGATTTGGATAAATACAACTTGGCAGTGTTGAGGCAGTTCAGAGCAACAAAGGGTTGGATGTGGTTTACTGCGAGAGTCGAGGATGCTAAGGTGTACCTCGTCCGAGATTTCTACGCAAATGTTTCTCTCTTCAAGAAGGGGACGAAGGTGACCAAAGTACGCAACCTTAAGGCGAGGTTTCTCAGCATACCGGCTCATAAATGAGTGAAACCTGCACAAGTTCAAAGCTGAGTCAACAGGGCGTTGACAGCAAAAAAATAGACCTGGACGCGAAGGGTTCACCGCTGAGGCGGTCCTAATTACGCTCTCAGCGGTTTCAAGGTTCAGAGACTCATATTTTGGGCTTGACAGTTACCGCTGCCCGCAACAAAATTGCACAACAGCGGTATTATGTCACACGGCCACGGTCAAGTTCTTGCCCTCAGCGGAAGTGAGAATCAGAAAACTAAGTCTGGAGCTCAAATTGAAGACCGTGGTCCGCGCTCATATTTCGCGACCGCAGTTGGAGGAGCGCTGAGGCGGTAGTTTTTCTGCTACCAGCGGTCTTAGGTTCAGAACTAGCTAAAAAGAGAAAATCTCCAGTCCGCGCTTGCTTTTGCGCGGCCGCAGAAGTCCAAGGGCTGAGGTGACCCATTTTCTGCTGTCAGCGGACTCTCCGTAGGGGCAATTTTTTCCGGAAAATTTAGCTGTGTATAAATAGTTCTTTTTCAGATTTTTAGGTCATCTGTTGTGAGAGGAACACGTGAACAACAACTTTTTGTTATTTTGAGTAATTTTAGATCTTGTTTATCCATTAATCTTAGATTCTTCTCTTGTAATTACTTTTTATGGGTTATATTTCATCTAAATCTTTGATTTCCTCTTTAATTATGAGTAGCTAAACCCATTAACTATGGTTGTGGCTAAACCCTAGTATGAGTATTTAATGAGCCTTCAATTATAGCGCTTAAATGTTTATGAGTGAATGATATTTGGCTTGTTTTATGCTTTAAATGTTGAATTGGTGGTTGCAAACACTAATTTGTGCCTTCTTGACTTAGGCTCTTCTTGAGAACGAGAGACTAAGTCTAGGAAATTCAGGCTAACAAGGAATTGGGGTGCATTCAAGAGATTGATAGCCCCAATTAAAGGCTTAAACCTAGAGATAGTAATACCCGACTTGAGCCAATTTCGCTTGCATTGTTTGAACACCCAATTGGGCTTGAGAAAGCCAAATAGGGCAAAGTCACTCAAACTACCGAGAGGTATAGAGTGAGTAGTTATGTGCAATGGCTATATCATGAACCCAATTATAACAATTTTGCCCTAAGTTTTAGATCCCATTAGATACTCACCTAGGTGTAAGTCACTTCCCTAGTGCCTTTTACCAATTAAGAAAAACCACACAAAAATATATCATAGTTAGCTTATTTTCCTACTTCATTAGTATTAAAGTAGAATAGTAACCAAACAATGAATGATTGGAAGTGCAATCAAGAACATCGCACATTGCTAGATTATATAGGAACCCAATTCCAAACCTATCTTAGCTCTCTCTGGAAATCGATCCCGACCCCTCGGGTAAAAGCTGCATTGATCACTCTTGCCATTCTATTGTGGTATAGGGTTGGAGCCGATCACTTTTTGGCGCCGTTGCTGTGGAGGTAAATGGTTTTGGCCATCTATCTGACTAGTTTTGTATTTTGTTTTTCTTTCCTTCTATTATGCTAACTTGTGTGAGTTAATCGATTCAGGTACAACATGGCAAACAATGATCCTATTGGAAATGTTCCGGGAGAAGGAGGTGGATGATAATGGTAATGATGAGGTTACTCTAGTACCTCAAGGTTAAAGAAGAGGCCACCAGGCCAAAGACAACATTCCAGACCCTCCCCTAGTTCCTCCAAGAGTAGCTCCTCGGGTGCTTCCGAATGAAGGATATCAAGTGCAATTGTCCCACCTCGGATCCGGGCGGGCAATTTCCAAGTTACAAATGTGATGTTGACTTTATTGGAGCAGCGAGGGTACTTCGCCGGTTCCCCTCATCAGAATGCATATAAACATCTTAAAGGCTTTTGTGGATACCTGTTGGGGAAGCAAGCAGACTAATATGTTGGAGGATGCATTAAGATTGAGATTATTCCCTTCTCACTTCGAGGGAAAGCTTTGCACTGGCTCGAAAGACTTCCCAACCATTCCATCACTACGTGGGATGAGTTGGCGGATAAGTTTATAGCTATGTTTTTCTCGCCGGGGCATATGACGACTTTGAGAGATGAGATCTTGGCCTTCAAATAGGAACCTAATGAACCACTTCATGAAATCTGGGAAAGGTATCGGACAATTGTGAAAGAATGTCCGAACAATGACATGACCGCAGCAATGATCCAGCAGCAATTTTACCATGTCATTAACACGACCAATCAGTGTGTAGTGAACTAGCTAGCAGGGGGAATTTTCTGAACACACCTTATGCTGAGGCGTGTGAGATATTGGATGAGATGGCAGATACTTCTTCAGCTTGGCAAAGTCGAGCTAATGTGCCACAAGGTGATCCCACTGTCATTCACCTGCACAAAGAGCTCCACGACCATGCCAGGCAATAGAAAAGTTAACTACATCAATGAACCAGTTGGCAAAAGCTTAATTGCAGTAAGTTCAAGCTCCGAGACAAGTACATGATATGGAAGGTGTAAACATATTGGTCTAAAAGAGGCGACAAAGAGCTCAACAAAGTCAATGAAGTTCGGATCAATATACGGAAGGTAGTGGTGGTTTCAACCAAGATGATGGGTATGATGAGCAAAGTGAAGAAGTGCAGTATGTGAACATTTATCAATGAAAAAGGGGCAATGCTCCTAACCGACAACAACAATGGAGATCCCAAGGAAATTGGGGGAACCAAAATCAACAAGGAAATGCCAACTGGGGGAACAACAATCAGAATTGGGGCAACCAGAACAGCCAGGGCAATTGGAGTGGCAACAACAACAACTGGGAGGAAACAACAGCCAAGGGGGTTGGAATAATGGCAATCAAGGGAATCGGAGGCAAGGCTTTCAAAGGCCTTGGATGTATCACAACCAAACAACCCGCCTCCATTTCCATCCCAAGGTCCTAGCTCGTCAAACAATGAGATGGGGAGGATCTAGATGATATTTGAACAAATGATAAAAAAGAACGCCGACTCTGATGCCCAGTTGACATCCCACAATACTTCAATCCGAAATTTGGAGGTTCAACTTGGCCAGATTTTGCAATCTTTGAATACTCGCCCTAAGGGGGCTCTACCTAGTGATACGGTAGTAAATCTGAAGGGTAGGAACAATACCGGGCATGCAATGGCCGTGATCACAAGAAGCGGTCGAGGTGGCGATGTGAATACCTCCAAGCAAAAGGAAGTTGTGAGTGATGAGGTTGAAGTGAAAGATGATGATGTTCCTATAGTTGATTAGCAAGTGAGTAAAGAAAATTTGAATGCGGAAGTGAGAATTGATATTCATGATAATGAGGTGGAGACTCAAAATGACGTGAACCCGTATAGGGAACACGTAATAGATATATCGGAAACGGTAGTGCCCAAGGCTAAGGCTCCGTTTGCCAAGGCCTCCTCTGTCTTACCTGTTGATACCCAATTTTTCCCTATGTGTTTTTATATATACTCAAAATAGTATGTACATGCATATATAAGCATACCCAAGAGTTTTGGTATTTTTCCTTATTTTAAAGATTTTTTAAAATCAGTTTGTTGCCTATTTTAATAGTACAAAATTCAATAATTATTTCCAGACTATCATTTTTGGTGAATAATTTATCTTTATTCTCATATTTACACCCAGATATAATTAAGTTGATTTTGTGCATTTTTTTTACAAATTTATTTGGTATTTAAAAGCTAAATTGCATGTAATTGCAATTATAACCTATTTTACAATTAACAACATTTCATAATTATCAAATTGTTTCCAGTATTTTTAAATTAATACTTATACATTATTAATTAGTTCATTGCTTTTAATTTGTATTAAAAATCATTTTAACTGTTTTATACAAGATAAAAGGGGAAAACTGGCTATTTAACATTTAGCCTCATTTCATTGCAATTATAGCCCATTCGGATTTCAATTTTAGCCCTCAATTTACCCAGTCCTAACCCCAATTGGACCGACCCATATTTCAATTAATCGACCCGGTCCAGCCTTGATTTAATCTGAGCCGTTGATCAAGTGAGATCAACGGCCCAAGTTCTATTTCCAAAATTTAATCTAACAAACCCCCCCCCCCCAAACCCCTCATTTCAGAGACGGTCTCTCTCTCTCTCTCTCTCTCTCTACAATGACTCTTGCTCTCCCTTCTCTCTAGAACCTTCTGGTTCTCTCCTTCGTCTCCGATTAATCGACCGCCTCTCCGGCCACCTCCAGCCTCACTTCTCTCGACTACCAGCCACGGTGAAACCTTGTCTTGTTGATTCCCTCTATCTTCGAGACTCCAGAAGCCTCCACCATGCAAGATGGTCATCGGAAGCTCTGCCTGGTTTGTCTCTGACCTTTCTCCAATGGTTTATGGTTCGATGGTGCTGCGAGCATCATTATTAACGAGTTTCACAGCTAGGTTCCTTACCTCTCACTAATTTCCTGATTCGTGCTCTATTAAGCTTTTAAATTACTGGTACCTTTCCTCCCAAGATCACGTTATTTTGATACATGTTTACTTAAACTATTGTATTTCCAAATCTCTACCTTTTCTTTCAAACGGTGTTTTAACAGTTCCCTCACCTTTACTTACTCAACTGTTTTCTTAGTTGTGTTTCTGCATGTCAAACGCTCTTCGGATCACTTAGTTGTGATTAAACCTTCTACTAAACTGATCTTTAAACTCGCGTTCTTTTAAGACCTTAAATGTGTTTGAGACGTGCTAATTACATGTTTACATCTGAGGGATCTGTGAGCCTCTTATTTGCCTTTGTATGGTTCCTTTATGTGCAGTCCTACTTGTTAAGTATGTCGCCTAGTATTTTGTCCTTTAAACCTAAGGTTTTAGCCTAGTCCTCACCTTGTAGGAATAGTTGTCCTAAATACCCTCTAGGACTTATAGGACGGGACATGTAATAGCACGCAATAAGCATTCGTGACCAATCCACACGTTTAAATAAACTTTACGGGGTGGGAAGGATAGAATATGGAGATGATGACCGATGCGCTAATATCACGTGCGACCCCTCTTTGAGGAGTGATTGCTGGGTATTGCATTGAAGTGATCCATATTAATCATAAACCTAGGATCCCTTTTCCTTTGTTTGTCTCTGTTTGCTCTCTTTAGAATTGTTTAGACCTCCCAAATCTCTGCTCTCTTTCTACTTACTTTCACAAGTTTCAATTTAATTGAAAGTCCTTATTTGAGCCTTTATTGATTATTTGTAAAGTCACAACATAGCATGGCCGGGAACCACACTAGTGGATCTTGAGGGGTGCCTAACACCTTCCCCTCGAGATAATTTCTAGCCCTTACCCGAACTCTGGTTTTCAAACTCAAAAACCCTTTGTGTCCTAATGCACTTAATCATTAGGTGGCGACTCTTCAAATCCAAAAACCCAATTCCCAAACGGGAATAGAGTTGTCTTCCCAAATATCGTAAACCCGATTTCGCTTTAGAAAAAGGGGGCGTCGATAGCATGGCGACTCTGCTGGGGATTCTTTAGGGTTTTACCACTTCATGTTGTATGTGACTTTACTATTTTCTTTACTGTTTTTTTTTAATGCCTTTATTTGAAACTGACTTGTCTTTTTTGTTTTCTTTTTCTTTAACGCTTTCATTTACTGTTTCCTTCAATACCATTGTAATTTTGAGCCATTATTGTAATCATTATGAACTTGAAAATACGTGACAATTTATTTCATTTTTTGTAATTGCATTTTCCAACATCATATTCCACTCGTGCCAAACAAATACCATAGCAACGCTTAATGAGTGGTTGCGCTCTTCCAATATTATTACCCCCTAAATTTGGAAAAGGCATATTTGCGGTAAAACCAGTCGATCAGCGGTGCAGTCGATGGTTCCGTGCCTTTCCCTCTTGAGTTGTTCGCTCAAGGGTACTGGTCTAGCACCCCATAGAAACCTTATTCTGTTTAATTGTTCATGCATCACTGTCAAACTTAGTCGAGTCAGTTATGCTGTCCACATAATGACTCTTTAAGATAGCCTATCCAAAGTCCACTAGGTTCCCCTAGAACCCAAACGGACAACACCATACTCTATGCATTTATTTGGAGAAATAAATGCCGTTATGCGAATTATTGATTTAAATAGTCGAGTCCGGTGGGGTAAGGGACTAACGCCTTATTTTGCAGAAAATGAGGCACGAAATCCCCAGATTCGGCATGGTAACCAACATTCATCCAAGGTTGCTAAGTTCGTGGGAGGACCTTCATTCCAGTGACCGGACTCTCGTCCGCAAGTATTTGGGAAACTTACACTCTCTTTTGGAAATTCAACCAGACAATAAAATTATAGAGGCGGCGACATTGTTCTGGGAAAGTGATTGATTACTATTTCGATTTGGGGACCTTGAAATGACCCCATTGCTCGAGGAAATAGATGGGTTAGCTGGTATTCCTTTAGAGACTCCAGGTATGCTCATGCTAGAAAACTGCAAGGATAGGGGTTTCTTCAAAATGATGGGGTTGAAGAAAAACTCAGATTTGACTTGTTTGAAAGATTCCTATATTCTCTTTGACTACCTGTACGAGAGGTACGGTCATAGCAAGTCCTACCGCACCTATCCAGATGAATTCACCCTCAAATCGTTGGGGCATATCCACATGAGGGTTTTCGTCTTCATGTTCTGTTTCTTGGGGATGATAGTGTTTCCTATGAAGAAGGCTAGGATCCATACCAGACTAGCCATGGTCACCAAGATGATAATGGAGGGAATTGGAGGGCAGCCTTTCAGCATAGTGCCCATGATTGTTGTTGAGATCTACCGAGCTTTGGAGAACTGTCAACGAGGAGCCAGTCACTTTGAGGGTTGCAACTTACTACTCCAACTCTGGCTTATAGAACATCTCCAAAAGGGTCGATACCGTCAAGAGCTTCCGCGAAGGCCGTGGAACGATCATATAGCCTTTCACCATCCCAAGAGAAGGAACTATATGCCCGACATGTTTGCTCAGCCAGGGGATGCTCGAGGATGGGTAGAGTTGTTTGAAAGCTTGAAAGAAGACAAGGTACAATGGATGTTTGAATGGTTCCCCACTGGAGAGTTCATCATCCACTCTCGCGATGCTCCATTCCTCATACTTATTGGTCTGAGGGGAACTTATCCCTATGTCCCTCTCCGAGTCATGAGGCAGGTAGGGAGGAAGCAAGTCGTACCAAAGGTCGAGAAGATGAGTCATTTCAGGGCTGATTTCCAAGACGACGATAGCCCATACAAATGTCAAGCTCAACACATGTGGAACAGCAAGATCATCCTAGAAAGGGATTCCATAGAGCCTGATAGATATCATGCCGGCTACACCTCATACTATCCAGGTTGGCTAGAAGAAGATCATGCTGGGTTAGGACAGCCCGGGTTTGTTCGAGGTCACAGGGTCATCGACGAAAGAGTTGAGATACAGGCCAAGTACAATCAGTTGCGCAAAAGGATCAGGGAGTGCGAGAGTGAGCATCAAGAAATTCAATAGGCCAATCAAAAGTTGATCGAGGAATGGAAGGATATGGCTGTCAGAGCCAACAAGCGCCTAGGGCATTTGGAGTGAGGGTTAGTAGAGCTGGAAGGGAAATTCATCCGGAGGATCGAGAATTGCCAAAACGTTGAGGGAAATGAAGGAGGACATTTGGCTAGGGATTATCTGCTGCTGGGATTGCGTGAGCTGGTGACGCTGTTCGATGGAGCCAAAGATGCCGAGTCTGGGGAAGGTCCTTCTGGGACCAATAGTTAGGAGTTTCTTTTCTTTTTTCGCTTTGAAATGTAATAAGGCCAATGGTCATTAGTGACACTTTTACATTATGCAATTTAAGTGTCGTTTAGGGATTCGTCTTATTTTATCAATAAAATGAGGCATTTAGCATTATAAGTTCTCCAAATCAACTTGTCGCTAGGCCTACTTCAGGCACAACGAGGCACCCAATTTAGGACACGATTATATTCTTATACTATGTGTTTAAATATTGCAATATTTTTCTCAGAATCTGTACTAACTTGTTACCTTTTTGTTGTTTTTTACTTTTATTTTATTCCCCTCCCTAAAAGGTTAGTTCGTGCATTCTCGCATCGTCATCCTACTCCACAAGATCTAAGGGCCCTCCACCTCCTTCTCCTCCGAGTCCTATCAAAAACAAGAGCAAAGCAAAAATGGATGATTTGAACAACGCCAGAAAGGAGAATTCGGTTGAAAGGGTAGAGGTTCCTCAGGGTATTCAGGTGTCCAAAGAAAGTGCCGCCCAGCTCGAACAAAAGTTACTGAAATTTCAAGAAGAACTAGACCAAGTTCAGAACTTGGCAAGTCTATCATTCTCCCTCACAACTCCAGACATCAACTTTCCCAATGCTCAAACAGAACATCCCGAAGCCGCAGAAACAACCCGCTACTCATCAAAATTGCAACACATGCCACAACAACACTCCACTCCTCATCCCTGAACCACCAAATAATCATCCCCACCACACTCCCATCTATGTGGAAACCCTACCACAATACACTCAGCCCATTACAAACACACCGGAGTCTGATGACAAAGACTCTCTCATCAAAAACCTGGCAGCCGAGCTCAAGAAATTAACTAGCTGAGTCCAGGGCGTTGAAGGAAACAAAGGCATTAAAGGGCTGAATTATGAGGATCTTTGCATTCAGCTAGACGTCAAACTTCCCGAGGGGTACAAACCTCCCATGTTTGAAAGGTTTGACGGCTCGGGGGATCCCAGAGTCCATCTGAGGACATACTGTGATAAGCTGGTCGGCGTAGGAAGAGATGAGAAGATTCGTATGAAACTCTTCATTAAAAGTTTGAAAGGCGATGCGCTATCTTGGTACATTAGCCAAGATCCCAAGAAGTGGACGAGCTGGGTTGGAATAGCGTCCGATTTCATGGACAGGTTCAGGTTCAATTCAGAAAATGCACCAGATATCTTCTACATCCAGAATCTGAAAATGAAACCCACTGAGACATTACGCGAGTATGCTACTCGATGGAGATCCAAGGCTGCTAAGGTCAGACCGGCCTTAGAGGAAGAACAGATGAACCGATTTTTTGTCCGAGCTCAAGATCCGCAGTATTATGAGAGGTTAGTGTTGATAGAGGGCCAGAAATTATCCGATATCATCAAGCTAGGAGAAAGGATTGAGGAAGGCATTAAGAGCGGTATGGTCACTAATTTTGAAGCACTGCGGGCTACCAACAAGGCCCTACAATCTGGTGGCGCGTCCAAGAAAAAGGACGTGAGTGCCGTGATGGTTGCACAGCGATCCAAGTCTCCAATAAAATACCAAGCCTACCCGGTACCCCCTCTCACATACCAGCCTATCCCCAACTACCAAGCACCTCCGCCCTCTTACCAAATTCCATCACCCGCTTACCAATCATCTCTATCCCAAACATATCAACGTACCTCACCAAGATATTCCGAAACTGCACCCGTCTACCGAGCCTATAATGCTCACTACCAATCACCTCCCGCCCGCCAAAACTTCCCCAGGCCACGCCCTAACTTCGACCGTAGACCTCCCAAACAATACACCGCCATCGCCCAGCCAATCGACCAACTATATGAAAAACTCAAAGCAGCTGGTTACGTCACACCAATCCCTGCCATAACTCCAAAAAATCCTTCCCAATGGGTCAATCCAAACAAAACCTATGCATACCATTCCGGTATGAAAGGGCATACCATTTATTAGTGCCGATCTCTGAAAGACAAAATCCAAGCTCTAATTGACAACAACATCATCGTGGCAAAGGAGCCTGCTCCTAACGTTCGCGATAATCCCTTTCTTGATCATAAGGGTGGTGGTGTGAATATGATCGAAGTAGAAGATGATTGGGACCCCAAAGGGTCAATTGGTTTAATTGCCGAAGGTGACGAGCCCAAGAAACCAACAGTCACACTAAATCCAATCGTAGTCCAGATCCAGCCCTCTGGGATGCTGAAGTAAACATATCCGTGCCTCTCGAGTTTGAAACACTGTCATCCGTAAAGACTGCAAAGCCAATTGAGGTGGAGTTTGGGTCTCCAAAGACACCTGCACCATTTGAAGTTGCTGTATTGCCTCCCAAAACAAGAGTGCCCATTTCTGTGGCAATGTCAGCCGTAACGCCATTCCATACATAGGCCATTCCCTCGGATTACACCGCTGAGGAAAGAAGGAAGGGAAAGACTAGGTCCTGAGAAGCAATTGCAGCGCAGGGTATGACCAGGACTGGCAGAATTTATACTCCGGAGCACTTAGTTGAATCAAGTAAGCAGGCCTCTGGACGGCCTTTTGAAACTGGGCCCGATGATATCTGGTGGAAGATACAGGGAAAAGAATACTCAGTTGTCGACCAATTAAACAAAACACCAGCACAGATCTCCATTCTAGCTCTACTGCAAAGCTCCGAGACACACAAGAACGCCCTGATAAAGATGCTAAGCGAGGCATACGTACCCAGCAATATAACTGGAGGAGAGATGGCAAACATGGTCGGGCAGGTATTGGAGAGTCATAAGATCACTTTCCATGAGGATGAGTTGCCCCCTGAAGGTTTAGGCCACAACAAAGCATTGCACATCACTGTGCAGTGCGAAGACTATTTCATCACAAGGACATTGATTGACGGAGGGTCCAGCCTCAACATTTGTCCATTGGTGACCCTCAGAACATTGGGGAAAAGTCTGCATAAAATCAAGGATGGGGCTATCAACGTCAAAGCTTTTGATGGTTCCCAAAGGTCCACTATTGGGGAGATCAGTTTATGTTTGCAAATGGGGCCAACTTGGTTCGATGTTGATTTTCATGTAATAGACATCCCAGCATCATACAACTTACTACTAGGACGACCTTGGATCCACGCCGCTGGAGCCGTAGCCTCAACCCTACACCAGGCAGTGAAGTTCGAGTGGAATCACTAAGAGGTGATTATTCATGGTGACGGGACTAACCCCATATACAGTCGCCAAACCATCCCAGCGATTGAAGGAAGAAGGAAACTAGGAGGAGAAATCTACCGCCAGATTGAGCGAGTCAATGCCGTGGACAAAGATAAGTGGTGAGATAACAAGATAGAGAGTATACTGAATTGGAGCAGGTATGAACCTGGCAAAGGGCTCGGCAAAAACCTCAAGGGAATCACTAAGCCTATCAAACTGAAGAGGCATGGCACCACTTTCGGGTTAGGGTATGGATATACTTGGGAAGTATTCCAGAACTGGTCGCCACCATGGCGCGGCCCTTACTATCCGCTGGAGCACCCGATACCCCGCCTAGAACAAACTTTCCAGCCAATCGACATCATGTATGGGTCAGAGGAAGATGAAACATTGGCAGCAATGAAGAACCCGTTCTTAGAAGATGACGATATGGGCTGTCACGTCATTCTCGAGGAGGAAGGGGAGGAAGGCCCTTCCATACAGGCGGTGAGCCGAGGGTAGCGCCTCAACAATTGGTCAATCAAAACCACCAAGGCCCGAAGAGCTTCGGGGTAGCAAGGCTGAACAAAGCATTATGCATTATCTTTTACTTTTCGCTAGTTGATTTCCCTTCAGTATTATCTTTGAATTTTTTGAAAAGAGCTCCGATGTTCAAAACAATTTTTGGCATTTGTCAAAGCATTTCAGTTTTTTATATAAATCTCGCTCTTATTATTTCTTTTCTCGGCCATTTACTTTACTTTACACAGCATTACTATTACTTATCTTGATGAACCGATGAATGTGACATGCGACGAGATAATGCAACAAACGGATATAGACTCAGAAGAGGATGAGATACCAGAAGAAGTCGTTAAAGAGGTTGAGGACTTTGAGAATAGACCTAAGTCTAACCTGGACGAAACCGAGGTCGTTAATCTGGGGGACGCAGAGAATGTCAAGGAAACGCGCATCAGTGTTCACCTGTCGCCGTTAGAAAAGGAAGAGTACATGGAATTCTTAAAAGAATATGAGGACATATTTGCCTGGTCATATGATGATATGACCGGTCTCAGTACATCTAATGTAGCTCAGAAACTGCCAACAGATCCGACGTGTCCACCGGTAAAGCAGAAGCTCAGAAAGTTCAAGCCAGACATGAGTTTGAAAATCAAGGAAGAAGTCACCAAGCAAGTCAAAGCCAAGGTCCTCAGGGTAGTGGAGTACCCGACATGGTTAGCCAACATTGTGCCAGTGCCAAAGAAGGACGGGAAGGTCAGAGTCTGTGTCGACTACCGGGACCTCAACCGGGCCAGCCCGAAAGGCGACTTCCCATTGCCGAATATACACATCCTGATCGACAACTGCGCCAAGCACGAGCTGCAGTCATTCGTCGATTGTTTTACTGGGTACCATCAGATATGGATGGACGAAGAAGACGTGGAGAAAACGGCTTTCATTACGCCATGTGGAATGTATTGTTACAAGATGATGCCGTTTGGATTGAAGAATGCTGGAGCCACCTACATGAGGTCCGTGACTACTATTTTCCATGACATGATACACAAAGAGATCGAGGTGTATGTAGACGATGTCATCATAAAATCCAAGAAAGCCACTAACCACATGGAAGATTTAAGAAAGTTCTTCAACAGACTGAGAAGGTACAACTTGAAACTGAATCCCGCCAAATGTGCATTCGGGGTTCCTGCCGAAAAACTGCTAGGGTTCATCGCATGTCGACGAGGAATAGAACTCGATCCATCAAAGGTCAAAGCCACTCAAGAACTACCACCTCCAAAAGAACAAGAAAGAGGTTATGAGTTTCTTGGGGAGACTCAACAACATCATCCGGTTCATAGCCCAGTCCACTGTCATTTGTGAACCAATCTTTAAGATATTGAAGAAGGACGCCGCCACTGAATGGACTAATGATTTTCAAAAGGCCTTCGATAGAATCAAGGAATACCTGTCAACGCCGCCAGTCCTGGTCCCGCCCAAACCAGGCAGACCGCTATTGCTCTACCTTGTAGTACTGGATGGAGTATTCGGCTGTGTTTTAGGACAACATGATGAAACGAGGAGAAAGGAGCAAGCCATCTACTATCTCAGCAAGAAGTTCACCCCGTACGAAGCCCGATATTCCCTGCTAGAACGAACCTGTTGTGCTCTGACTTGGGTAGCTCAGAAGTTGAGGCATTATTTCTGTGCTTACACCACTTATCTTATATCAAGGATGGATCCGCTAATATACGTCTTTCAGAAGCCATGCCCATGGGCAAGCTGGCCAAATGGCAAATCATGTTGAGTGAATTTGATATTATCTACGTAACCCAGAATGCGATAAAAGGACAAGCACTGGCAGATTATCTTGCCGAAAATCCCGTGGGCGGAGAATACGAGCCTCTAAAAACGTATTTTCCTGACAAGGAGGTCTCTTTCATAGGAGAAGACATTGCAGAATCCTATGATGGCTGGAGAATGTTTTTCGACGGAGCAGCAAACTTTAAAGGCGTTGGTAATGGAGCAGTTCTAGTATTAGAAATAGGTCAGCATTATCCGGTGTTCGCCAAACTCAGGTTCCCGTGCACCAACAACATGGCCGAGTACGAAGCCTGCATCTTAGGGCTCAAGCTGGCCATTGATATGAACGTTCAGGAGTTACTAGTGATCGGGGATTCCGACTTGCTCATACATCTGGTTCGAGAAAAGTGGGCAACCAAGAACTCCAAAATACTCCCATACTTGCATCATGTACAAGAGTTGGGGAAGAGGATTACAAAGATAGAATTCCAGCATATCCCCAGAGTTCAGAATGAGTTCGCTGATGCATTGGCCACTCTATCATCAATGATTCAGCATCCAGATAAGAACTTCATTGATCCTATCCCGGTAAAAATCCAGGATCAACCTGCCTACTGTGCTCATGTCGAGGAAGAAGCAGACGGAAAACCATGGTTCCATGACATTAAGAAATATCTGTCAATAGGAGAGTATCCAGAACTTGCAAACATTACTCAAAAGCGCACACAGCGGAGATTGTCTATTCACTTCTTTCACAGCGGAGGAATCCTGTTTAGGAGGACTCCCGATTTGGGATTACTGAGGTGTGTCGAGGCAAAGGAAGCATCCAGGTTGTTGGAGGAGGTTCATGCAGGGACATGTGGCCCACACATGAATGATTTTGTCTTAGACAAGAAAATACTCCAAGTTGTTTACTTCTGGATGACCATGGAGACAGACTGCATCCAGTATGTTCGGAAATGCCATCGTTGCCAAATCGATGCAGACATGATAAAGGTGCCTCCTAGCGAGCTCAATGCAACAAGCTCACCATGGCCGTTCCCCGCTTGGGGAATGGATGTTATCGGACCTATCGAGCCTGCCGCATCAAACGGGCACAGGTTCATTCTAGTGGCAATTGATTACTTCACCAAATGGGTTGAAGCAACATCGTATAAGGCAGTGACCAAGAAGGTCGTGGCAGACTTTGTCCGCGATCGTATCATTTGCCGATTCGGCGTCCCAAAGTCAATCATCACTGATAATGGTTCCAATATCAACAGCGACTTGATGAAAGCAATGTGTGAAACCTTCAGGATCAAGCACAAGAATTCTACAGCCTACAGACCCCAGATGAATGGAGTTGTAGAAGCAGCCAACAAGAACATCAAGAAGATACTAAGGAAAATGATAGAAATGCATAAGCAGTGGCATGAGAAGTTATCATTTGCCTTATTGGGATACCGTACTAAATCATGCATGGCTACTATATAAATTGCATTGTTTAGCAACGCTACCCCAATGAAAACAAGAGCCGAGCAGGACGAGCGAAGTCCACGGGAAGACGAACTAACCTTCCCCCTTGACAAAACTCACGATCTTTCTTTGAATGCAGGCACCCCAAAACATAGAACCATCAGATCCGGTTACATATTTTGCAGGAATACGACTCTCAGGATCATCGCTCACTTGCAAGTGCTATCCGCACATGACATCCCCAGCAACCACAAGGACAACTAATTGTCAGCTATCACCTCTCAACTAAGAGATTTCGTTAATCTTCGCCTTCATTCCTTGCATTGCATAAGGCTACCTTTCTGCCTTCCGAGGTTAAGCACTACCTCAATCATGCATTTCCTTGCATTGCATAAGGCTACCTTTTTGCCTTCTGAGGTTAAGCACTACCTCCATCCTGCATTTCCTTGCATTGCATAAGGCTACCTTTCTGCCTTCCAAGACTAAGCACTGTCTCCATCCTGCATTTCCTTGCATTGCATAAGGCTACTTTTCTGCCTTCCGAGACTTAGCACTGTCTCCATCCTGCATTTCCTTGCATTGCATAAGGCTACCTTTCTGCCTTCCGAGACTAAGCGTTGTCTCCATCCTGCATGGCTGAAATATCGCCACCTCTCATTTACATCGCCTGAAATACCGCTAGCTTCATTTAAATCTTGCATGGCTAAAATATCGCCAACTTTTGTTTAAATCCCTCGTATCGGCTGAAGAATCGCCAGTTTTATTTAAATTCCTATCGGCTGAAATATCGCCATTTATATTTATCTTTCTTTGTCGGCTGAAATATCGCCAACTTTATTTAATTCTCGGTATCGGCTGAAAGATCGCCAGTTCATGTTTAAACCTCCATCACCATCTATACATATGCTTTCTGTTGGCTGAAATATCGCCATTTACATTTTCTACATCGGCTGAAACATCGCCAGCTTTATTTAAATTTCTGTCGGCTGAAATATCGCCATTTAGATTTATCCTTCACATCGGCTGAAATACCGCCAAATCTTGCATTTCATGGGCTGAAATACCGCCAAACCGTCCAAGAGCATCATTGTTCGGAGGCACCATCTTCATAGCCCGAGAACGCCATGCCATGGCCCGAAGACCCCGCTTTATATTCTGCAAATCATTATTCAAAGGCATCATGGTTCGGAGGCACCATTATCATAGCCCGAGAACATCATTTCATAGCCTGCGAATCCTTTATTATGCGCTTCATGGCCCAGGACGTCATGGTCTGAGGACGTCATCCTAATCGTCCAAAGACAACATTCACGCTCCAACAGGAACTTGCATCGCGTTTAAATTCCGCACGATATGCTTGTATTACTCAATTGCAGGTACATCAGCTGGCAACGACCATTACAGCAGGAGCGATCCCGCTCCGGTTCTCGCAGCCCATCAGTCCCTGACCACCCTTTCCAACCTAAATGTTGCGTCCGTCTCTTCAAAACCTCCATCGGCATACTCCGTCGATGTATCCCGAACGACATATGACCTGATTCCTGTAAAACCAGGGATATATAGGCAGCTCAGAAACCAGAGCTCGGTCGAATCCTTTGCAAGTCGTTTCTCTCGGTCAAAATTGGTCATCATATCTTTACCCGACAACTCTTTCATCCTTCCCGGGTAAAGAGGGGCAGCTGTTGATACCCAATTTTTCCCTATATATTTTTATATGTACTCAAAATATTCTCAAAATAGTATGTACATGCATATATAAGCATACCCAAGAGTTTTGGTATTTTTCCTTATTTTAATGATTTTTTAAAATCACTTTGTTGCCTATTTTTATAGTACAAAATTCAATAATTATTTCCAGACTATCATTTTTGGTGAATAATTTATTTTTATTCTCATATTTACGCCCAGATATAATTAAGTTGATTTTTTGCATATTTTTTACAAATTTATTTGGTATTTAAAAGCTAAATTGCATGTAATTGCAATTATAGCCTATTTTACCATTAATAGAATTTCATAATAATCAAATTATTTCCAGTATTTTTAAATTAATACTTATACATTATTAATTTGTTTAGTGCTTTTAATTTGTTTTAAAAATTATTTTAACTATTTTATACAAAATAAAAGGGGAAAACTGGCTATTTAACATTTAGCCTCATTTCATTGCAATTATAGCCCATTCGGATTTCAATTTTAGCCCTCAATTTACCCAGTCCTAACCCCAATTGGACCTACCCATATTTCAATTAATCGACCCGGTCCAGCCTTGATTCAATCTGAGCTGTTGATCAAGTGAGATCAACGGCCCAAGTTCTATTTCCAAAATTAAATCTAACAACCCCCCCCCCTCCAAACCCCTCATTTCAGAGATGGTCTCTCTCTTTCTCTACACTGATTCTTGCTCTCCCTTCTCTCTAGAACCTTCTGGTTCTCTCCTTCGTCTCCAATGAATCGACCGTCTCTCCGGCCACCTCCAGCCTCACTTCTCTCGACCACCAGCCACCGTGAAACCTTGTCTTGTTGATTCCCTCTATCTTCGAGACTCCAGAAGCCTCCACCATGCAAGATGGTCATCGGAAGCTCTGCCTGGTTTGTCTCTGACCTTTCTCCGATGGTTTATGGTTCGATGGTGCTGCGAGCATCATTATTAACGAGTTTCACAGCCAGGTTCCGTACCTCTCACTGGTTTATTACGAAACCCTAATTTTCTTAAAAACCTTGTCTTTTTAAACGATTTTTAACTTATTCTTTTGTGTTTTACACTACTCTCTACTAGATCTTTTCGATTGTTCAAGTTTTCAACGTTTTGTTCTTCTTTTAAAACTAGGGTTTCCTGAACCCTTTCGAAATCACTATATCTTCTGATTTTTTGAGTATTATGTGTTTATGTTTATGCTATGTGCTTGTTGGTGTGATCCTCTGGTTACTCTCCGAGTTCCATGCTTTAATTTTGCTATTAGGGTTCCAGCCTTCTATTGATTCTGTGATTTCTTGCTTAGGGTTCTCTGATTTTCATGCCTATTGTGTTTTATAGGTCTAATTGTTCATC
>NC_031994.1:12522136-12607438 GCF_001879085.1 Nicotiana attenuata
ATTGCTCTGAACTCTATCTTACACACATAAGCATACTCAGTGTTCTCTCTTGTTTTCTACACATCCTCTCCCACTTTCCTGTTGATTACTGATTACTCAGTCGGCTGAAAGCCAAGACTGATTGATCTTTGGGGGCTGCTCCATTATTCTACTGCTCTATACATTGTTGATTGTTTGGTCTGCATACTACTGCTCACTTCCCTGCACACTACTGCTCTACACTATCTCATCCTTGACTGGTATGCCCTCTATTTGATTTGTAGCATGTAAAACAATATGCTTTTATATATGCTGCACTTTATTTTGTTTCTTCTATGCTTTTACTTATGGTTCTGCTGTCCTTATTGCAACTAGCATGCCCCTATGTGACTATCCTCCTATTAATCCAGCATGCCTACTGGTTTGCTTAATGCATGTTCTCTCCTACTCCCTAGCCCCAGTACATTCTCAACATGTGATCATGAGCCCTTTTGGTTGAAACCTGTTGACTGTCTAAGTTTTGAAATGCTTTCCTTTGGTATCTAGGTGCAACTGTGTTGTTACATGTGAACTATTTACCCCACTCCCCTTTTCCCTGTTTGTGTTTACAGCTCGAAACTATATGATGTATATTGTTTCTGAGTTTGTCAAAACTGTCCCACTGTTTTTCTTTCAAAACTATTTCTACATAGATCATTTTTTTAAAAAAACTGTCTTTCAACTCAATTTCTTTAAAGAAAATTATATCACACTCTCACTACTCCTAGAGTTTAGGTTCTGCCCCCTTCGTGTAAGCATTGCCTTGGGCACCTTTGAGTACTCATTGAATTTTGATGCACAAGGCTGGTAATTCCACACTGCACTTGTATAACATTTTGGTAATGTGTGGGTGCTGGTATTGGCCAAGGACCCCCATTGGGCCCTTAGGGAGCTTTGCCGCACCCAAACCATGGTCAAGGCTGTGAAACTCGAAAGAAGTGAGGTTGGAAGATCCGGCCTGATTAAAGGCTCCCTATAGAGTAGCCTCTTATTTTATTGGGAGGGATTATGCATGCTTAGTTTAATTAATGGGTAGAGAACATGTCTATAGGGCTTTACTTACCAATTTGTGAAATAGAAGCCATGCGTAGGACATGCATCTTACACCTAGATATCCTGTTTTAGGCTCTTTACTTTCAGATTGTTATACTCACTTTTTAGTCAGATAGTAATTAACGAACAACTGTTATGAAACTACTACCGCATTTAGAGACCATGCATTAGGAGCTTTATGTGCATTAGACATCATGTTATTTAGGATTGCAATTGCTGAACGCCTCACTAGCTGTTTAATTTAACAACACAAGTTTGTTTGACTGCGTCTTCTCTTTAAAACTGGAATCAATATGCATGTTCACCACTTTCTTTTTCTAAGACAAGAAGGCAATACATACATCGCCTAGGCAAGCTTTAGGCCCAATAATAATAAAGATGATTGATTTTGTTTTACTAGTTTCAAACTACTCAACCTTTTAACTTTCCCAGCTCTGTTATCCGTCTCTCCAAAAGTCCACTCTTTTACTGAAAATCCATTTATCTGGAAACCTTTTTCGTAGTTATAGGCTCTCACTAATTTCCTGATTCGTGCTCTATTAAGCTTTTAAATTGCTGGTACCTTTCCGCCAAGATCACGTTATTTTGATACTTGTTTACTTAAACTATTGTATTTTCAAATCTCTACCTTTTATTTTCAAACGATGTATTAACAGTTCCCTTACCTTTACTTACTCAATTGTTTTCTTAGTTGTGTTTCTGCATGTCAAACGCTCTTCGGATCACTCAGTTGTGATTAAACCTTCCGCTAAACTGATCTTTAAACTCGCGTTCTTTTAAGACCTTAAATGTGTTTGAGACGTGCTAATTACATGTTTACTTGTGAGGGATCTGTGAGCCTCTTATTTGCCTTTGTATGGTTCCTTTATGTGCAGTCCTACTTGTTATGTATGTCGCCTAGCATTTTGTCCTTTAAACCTAAGGGTGCAGTCCTACTTGTTACGCAATAAGCATTCGTTACCAATCCACACGTTTATATAACATTTACGAGTTGGGAAGGGTAGAATATGGAGATGATGACCGATGCGCTAATATCACGTGCGACCGCTCTTTGAGGAGTGATTGCTGGATATTGCATTGAAGTGATCCATATTAATCATAAACCTAGGATCCCTTTGTATTTGTTTGTGTTTGTTTGCTCTCTTTAGAATTGTTTAGACCTTTCAAATCTCTGCTCTCTTTCTACTTACTTTTACAAGTTTCAATTTAATTGCAAGTCCTTATTTGAGCCTTGATTGATTATTTGTAAAGTCACAACATAGCATGGCCGGGAACCACACTAGTGGATCTTGAGGGGTGCCTAACACCTTTCCCTCGAGATAATTTCTAGCCCTTACCCGAACTCTGGTTTTCAAACTCAAAAACCCTTAGTGTCCTAATGCACTTAATCATTAGGTGGCGACTCTTCAAATCCAAAAACCCAATTCCCAAACGGGAATAGAGTTGTCTTCCCAAATGTCGTAAACCCGATTTCGCTTTAGAAAAAGGGGGCGTCGACATTACCCTAAAAGACTTGCGAAGAAAACAAATGAAAATCAATTTAAGAAGTTTATTGAGATGGTGAATAGCTTGTCAATCAATGTTCCTTTGGTGGAATCTCTTGAGCAAATGCCGGGTTACGCCAAGTTTATGAAAGACTCGGTGACAAAAAAAAGATCTATGGATTGTGAGACCATCAAAATGACTCATCAAGTAAGTGCAATTGTGCACTCGATTGCTCCAAAGCTTGAAGATCCCAGCGCTTTGACCATTCCATTGTGTGATTTGGAGCAAGCATAAATTTGATGCCTTATTCTGTGTTCAAAACTTTGGGTATTGGTCAACCGAGAGCTACTTCAATGAGATTGCATATGGCGGATAGAACTATGAAGAGGCCACTTGGTATTATTGATGATGTTCTTGTCCGGGTGGACAAGTTTATCTTGCCTGCTGATTTTGTGATTCTCAACTACGAAGTCGACCATGAGGTGCTTATAATTTTGGGTAGTCCTTTCCTAACAACTGGGAAGGCATTGGTTGATGTGGAAGTAGGGGAGCTCACCTTCCAGGTGGGTGATGAAAAAGTGGTCTTTCATGTGTGCAAATCAATGAGGCAGCCAAATAGTACTGAAGTGTGCTCTTTTGTGGATCTGGTCACGGAGGTGATAGTTAATTATACTAGTGCCATGATCAATGTGGATGATCTTTTAGAAACGGTATTGCTGAACCTTGGTGTGAATGATGATGAAGGTAGGGTTGAGTGTGTCAATTCTTTGCACGGAATGGGCTCTTAATCTTATGAGCCCCGTAAGCTCTCTTTGGATCTTGAGAATAGAAAAACTCTGCCAACAAAGCCCTCAATTGAGGAACCTCCCCTTTTAGAGTTGAAGCCTTTGCCCTCACACCTTTGGTATGAATTCTTCGGCCCTAGTTCAACTTTAGCTGTTATTCTTTCTTCGTGTCTTACTAACGTGCAGGTAGATGCCACACTGGATGTGCTCCAAAGAAGGAAGAAGGCAATTGGATGGACGCTAGCTGATATTCAGGGAATAAGCCCCGCCTTCTGCATGCAGATGATTATACTTGAAGATGATGCCAAGCCCTCCGCGGAACATCAAAGGAGGTTGAACGAGGCTATGCAAGAGGTTCTCAAAAAGAAGGTGATCAAGGGGCATGATGCAGGGGTTGTGTACCCTATCTCGGATAGTTCTTAGACTTCAGCGGTGCAATATGTGCCGAAGAAGGGTGGTATGACTGTGGTCACCAATGAGCGAAATGAGTTGATTCCCACCAGGACTGTCACTGGATGGAGGGTGTGCATGGAATACTACAAGCTGAATAAAGTGACCTGTAAAGATCATTTTCCACTGACCTTTCTTGACCAAATGCTAGATAGACTTGCTGGGCGTTCCTTTTACTGTTTTCTGGATGGGTACTCATGCTACAACTAGATTTTGATTGCTCCGGAAGATCAGGATAAAATCACCTTCACATGCCCATACGGGACCTTTGCTTTTTCACGGATGCTATTCGGTTTGTGTAATACACCGGCTACCTTCCAGCGGTGTATGATGGTAATCTTTACGGACATGGTGGAGGACTTCTTGGAGGTATTCATGGATGATTTCGGTTTTGTGGGTGACTCTTTTGATGAGTGTTTGAAGAATCTTGACAAGGTGGTAGCCCGGTGCGAAGAGACAAATCTTGTGCTTAACTGGGAAAATGCCACTTTATGGTCGAGGAGGGCATTGTCCTCGGCCATAAGATCTCAAAGAACGGAATAGAGGTGGACAAAGCTAAGGTTGAAGTGATTTCAAAGCTTCCTCCTCCTACTTCAGTCAAGGGGGTTAGGAGTTTTCCTGGTCATGCGGGGTTCTACCGAAGATTCATTAAAGACTTTTCTAAGGTAGTGAATCCTTTGTGCAAATTATCTGAAAAGGATGCAAAGTTCGTGTTTAATGATGAATGCATGAAAGATTTTGAACTTCTCAAGTACAAATTGACAACCACTCCTATTATTAGCGCACCCAATTGGAGCTTACCTTTTGAGCTCATGCGTGATGCAAGTGATGTTGTGGTAGGAGCGGTCTTGGGTCAAACAGCAAACAAGATGTTTCACTCGGTGTATTATGCAAGCAAAACAATGAATAATGCTCAAGTGAATTACACGGTGACGAAAAAAGAGTTGCTAGCAATTGTGTTTGCAATGGAAAAATTTAGGCCCTATCTCATGGGGCCAAGGTGATAGTTCATACTGACCATGCCGCACTCCGCTACTTTATGACAAACAATGATTCCAAAGCTCAGTTGAAGAGATCGGTTCTATTGCTTCAAGAGTTTGACCTTGAGATTGTTAATCGAAAAGGGTGTGAAAACCAAGTGGCGAACCAGTTGTCCCGCTTGGAGGAGGAGGAGAGGCCCCGTGATGGCCTCAAAATTAATGATTCATTCCCTGATGAGCAACTCCTATCCGTATCTGTGAATAGCATGCCTTGGTTCGCGGATGTTGCCAACTTTCTTGTGCCCGTATTGTTCCGTGTGAGCTCTCTTCTAATCAAAGCAAGAATCTTAAACGGGATAGCTTGGATGACTACTGGGATGAGCCTTATTTGTTCAAAATTTGTAATGGTGGTGTGATCCAGATATGTGTTCCGGAAGAGTAGCAAATGAGCATTCTAAATGCTTGTCATTCCTCTCCCTACGGTGGTCATTATGGTGGGGCCAGGACAACTTCAAAGGTACTTAGCTGTGGTTTTTATTGGCCTACATTGTACAAGGATGCGGATGAGCTTGTGAAGAGATGTGATGAGTGTCAGAGAGCAGGTGGAATTTCAAAGAAAGATGAAATGCCTCTCACCACTATTCTTGAGGTTGGCATATTTGATGTGTGGGGCATTGACTTCATGGGACCTTTTGTGAGTTCATGTGGCAACACATACATTCTGGTGGTTTTTGATTATGTTTCCAAGTGGGTTGAGGTCGTGGCTTTACCCAACAATGAGGCTCGGAGTGTGGTGGCCTTTCTCAAGAAGAATATGTTTATGCGGTTTGGCACTCCTAGAGCAATCATCAGTGATGGGGGTTCTCATTTCTGCAATAAGGCATTGGACACTTTTCTTGCAAAGTATGGTGTCAATCACAAGGTTTAAACCCTTACCATCCTCAGGCTAGTGGGCAAGTTGAGGTCTCCAACAGGGAGATTAAGAGCATATTGTCCAAGA
This sequence comes from Nicotiana attenuata, assembly GCF_001879085.1. NCBI lineage: Eukaryota > Viridiplantae > Streptophyta > Magnoliopsida > Solanales > Solanaceae > Nicotiana > Nicotiana attenuata. The sequence goes on from NC_031994.1 coordinate 12,527,908, forward strand.
CGGTTAATGCAAATAAGACTGACTGGTCAAAGAAACTGGATGATGCTTTGTGGGCTTACAGGACTGCTTACAAGACTCCAATTGGTATGTCTACGTACCGGTTGGTATTTGGGAAATCTTGCCATCTCCCGGTTGAGTTAGAGCACAAGGCCATGTGGGCTTTGAGAATGTTAAATCTTGAATAGGATGTTGCAGCAAATCTCTGGGTGGAGCAACTCAATAAGCTTGATGAGTTTCGGTTTCATGCTTATTACAACTCGTCATTATATAAGGACAAGATGAAGTACATACATGACAAGTATTCCCGTAGCAAGGAATTCAAGAAAGGTGACTTCGTTCTCTTATTCAACTCCCAGTTACGACTGTTCCCGGGATAGCTCAAGTCAAATAGAGTGGACCTTTTGAGGTGATGCTTGTAACTCTGTTTGGTGCTCTTGATTTGAAAAACAAAATGGTGAAATCTTCAGAGTTAATGGGCACAGAGTGAAGCACTACTTTGGCAAGTTTTATGACAACCACGTGGTGGTAATGATCCATCTCAAATGATTGATGGTAACCTGCATCGTACCGCGACGTTAAATCAGGCCCTTCTTGGTAGGTAACCCAAGTGTTTTTCTTCTTTTTGATTTTCTTCTTAGTGTAGGATTTGACTTTGACTAACTGGTTGTGAGATATGTGTAGGAATGTTTGATGCAGTGCTGGACAAAGCTGGAAAAATTTGGCACAGTCTGAAGTTGGACAGCTGACAGCACTCCATTTTCGGTGGTCAGCGATGCCCATATCGCGGAGGTGGAAATTGGTGGCGGACGCGGAATTGAAAAGTCCAAAATAAGACTTCTCTTAAGTTCCATCCGCGTCCGCGGTGCATTTTTTGTGGTGAGCGACGCCTTTCCGCGGCCGCATACCATTTTCTGCTCTCAGCGGTAGTTTCAATTAAGCAACCATTCTGTTCGTCAAAAGCGCAGACCCCGGTGATTTTCCGTGGCCGCGCCAAGTGACTTGTGTGGCTACTAGAATGTTTTCTATAAATAGGAGGTCATGAGACCGTTTACCCTTTTCGATCTCTTTACACTCAAGCTAAAATTTCACTATTCATCTGAGCCCTAATCTGCACAACCACAAGATTAAAGTTTATTCTCGTGACTCATTACACATCTGGTAATCTCACTTCCTAATTGTTCATTGATTTGTACTTGTTTTTCTTTTATTTGTTAGTTTTCATCTCGTCTTCCTCTTTTTCTTTTAATTTTAGCTTAGGGTTCATTTGTATTAATTAAATGAGGCTTAAATAGTTAAGGTTAATCAATTAATAGCTAGTTGGGGTTAAGAGCGTAGATGATATCCGCTAATGGCAAGAGAAATAGAAACCCTAGGAGTTGCTCAGTTTATTTTTGAATACCGCAGTCAATAGTGGCAACTTCCGCTTGACAGCGGCCCGCTTTGCACGGTCGCGCTTCATTTTTTGCGGTCATTGATGCGCATGTTCAGAGAAGTAAATAATATGGTTCTGCGGCCGCGGTTGTTTTTCCGCAGACAGCGGTGCAACTTCCGCGGCCACGCCTAATTTTCCGCGCGCAGCGGTACCATAGAATCAGAGGATGGGTAGTCTGATCCCCATACCTCCGCGGCCGCGCCCCGTTTTCCGCGGTCAACGGTGTTCAATCCGTGGCCGCGCTCCTTTTTCCGTTGTTAGCGGTTCTGCATGTTTTTACAATACAGTCATCTGGTTTCTGCTGTTCTTCACTGCTTCTTTTAGCAATAGTACTAACAATCTACCACTGATTATGTTTGCTGACTATGGTTAAATCTACAGGTGGCGTTGAGAAACAAAAGGGGAAAGCAGAGTCCTCCCGGCGTAGGGGACGAGGACAAATCAGCTTACCCCCAGCTGTTGATACCCAATTTTTCCCGTATATTTTTTATATGCAAAATACTTTAAAAATAGCAAAGTAGCATATATAAGTATGCCCAAGTGTTTTAGTATTTTTTTCTAATTTTTAAAGGATTTTTTAAATCAATTTATTGCCCATTTAAGTAGTACAAAAACCAATAATTATTCCCAAAATTATCATTTTTGGTGAATAACGTATTTTATTCTCATATTTATACCAAATGTAGCTAGGGTAATTTTTATACATTTTTTACAAATTTATTTGGTATTTTAAAAGCCAAATTGCATATAATTGGAATTTCAGCCTATTTTCAGAATTAACAACATTTTTTAATTATGCAATTGGTATTAACTGATCCAGTACTTTTAATTTGTTTTCGAAATCATTTTTTTTACTATTTTATAAATTAAAAGGTCAAACTGGCTATTTAAAATATGGCGCCATTTCATTTCAATTATGGCCCAAATTAATTCCCCAATTGACCCAATTTCGGACCTCAAACGGACCAGCCCAACCAATTTAACCCAGCCCTTAACCCGTTTAAAACTACCCGACCCAGACCCCTTTTCATCCTGGCTGTTGATCTCAGAGATCAACGGCCCTTATTCGCCTTTGCCTTTTTTAATCCTAAAGACTACCCTAATCCCCTCATTTCCCTTCTATCAGCCGCCTCTGAATACCCCCCCTCTCTCAAACACTCTCAAATTTTCTCGAAACCCTAATCGTCTTCTACTGTCTTCTACCTCAAGCTCACCGGAATCCATGGCCTCTCAGGCCATGGATGGCTTAGACTCATCTCCCTCTGCTCTTAAACACTTGGTACTCGAAGGTTCGAGGTCTGACCTCGAAGGTTCTCGTTTAGATCTTCGCCGATTCAGGGTTCTATGGCCATCTCCGGCCCAGCTCCGGCACACTTTGGTGTTTTGAGCCTGATTCTGACTTATCCGACTCAGATCGGACCTTTCCAAGCCTTTCTCATTCTAGGGTTCTTCCGAAACCCTAACTATTCAAGGTTCTCTCCGATTTTTCTTAGATCTATCACATATCTGTGCTCTACTTGCGTTTTTAAACGTTTTCACCAATTTTTCTTTCAAAAATTATACTTCTTTCCGATTTAGGGTTTTCTGAAAAGCTTAAAATGTTTCTCTGACTTTTCTTTTTCTTTGTGTGTATTTGTCTATACTATGTTCTTATATTTTCTTTTCTACCACGCATGTTCTTCTAATGTGTCCTTATGTTTTCCTTTACTATACATGTCCTTCTGTGCTTTGTTGCTCTACTGTGATACCTATATGTTCTTTTGGTATACTTTTCTCGAATTTTGTGTTCTTCTACTGTATGTATTTCCTACTAAGTTCTTAGGTTTGTTTGCCTTCTACTGAACTTTGCTTGAGTTCTTCTAAAAAACCTCATTAAACAAATTTCCACTATTGTGTTCTTAAGTGTTATTGTTTTCACTTCTACTGAACCCTGTTTAAGTCCCTTCTAAAAGGTTTTTTTCTCAAACATGTTTCTTCTACTACCATGATGTTCTCTCATTAATGCTTCGAGTTAGTTTCTTCACTCTGTTTGCTATGAATTTTCTGTTGTATTTGCTTGTCTTCTCATGAGATTCTGAAAAGAAATCTCTGAGCCAGTTGCCTCCTCATCTCTGTATTTGACTCGAGTCGGGAACCCTAGAATTTGGGGGATTTCCTCCGAGTTTGGTCATATGATCCGACTAGGGTTCTGTTTGAGAACCCTGGACTCTATCAGACTTATTTCTGAGTCTATGAACTAAGTTTGAACTTCTTTGTTTGCATACAATTCCGAACCTTTTTAATTTCTTCTACACTAGACTATTCTATTGAATAAGCATGACAAATTTCTTCGTGGCTGTATACTTTTATATGTGTGATGAATTCTTTCTTCCGAAAAGGTTTTCCAACTTATAATTGATTCAGAATCCTTTTTTAGGTTTGATCGATTGTTACCGATTTTCCTTAAGTAATACCTTTCTTCACCTTTTCTGACTGGATTCATTCAGACCTTGTGATTTACTGGCTGGTAATTGATTTCCTTTCCTTATTTTCTCAAACCGTGTACTGTCAAGACCTTGTCCTTAAATAAACCTCTATGTAGTTACCCCTCTTGTACTGCTTTGAAAAGTGTTTCATTAATCTCTTTCCTTAATTACTTTTACCCGTTTGAAATCAGAATCCCTTAATTAAAGGGGAACGTTAGGTAATTGATTTTCAAACTATTTTCTTACATATTTCTGCTTGCTTTCTACACTATAAAAGGCACGACCCTTCCTACACATTACATACGGTTAATACGATCAAACAACTTTCAATTCAACACTTTTAGACACATTATACACTTGAGACACTTACAATCTCATAGTTCTCTTCTAAAATCATAGTGTTCTGACTACTTGCTTGCACTTTGGCTTTACAAGGCTGCTGTTTCCTTTTCTTGTTTCCTTGAAACTGGTATGTTCTAGTTTTGGTTTCAGTCTTACAGCCTTTACACCCATGTTTGCTTTGCTGTCTACATTCAATGTTAGTTTGCATGATTATTTCTGTGCATTTGTCTCCGCTGTGAATCCTTGCACCCCTGTTCCCCTCTATGTGCTTTGAGTTGAAGTTCAAAACATGGCAACATGCAAGTTGTTGCTCATGTTTGGACTTGATCCCTTAGGGGGTCCTAACTCCCAAACAATGTGGCCTAACAGGCTGGTAGGGTGTGCCAGCACTTCCAATTGCTAGGTATGACCATTAGCATGTCTTTGCTTCCTCTTAGAATCCCTCTCTGCACATACACTCTCTCTTAGCTTCTAAGTTCTGTCTCCCTCCTGTTAGCCATGCTTTGGGACCTTGAGTTCCCTCTGAACTTGGACACTTGAGGGCTGACCTTTCCACACTGCACTATGAGTCAATCTTGCAATGTATTTGGGTGCGAGCACTGCCCAGAGTCCATGAGGCTCTTAGGGAACTCTAACACACCCCAAATGAGAAAGGCTTTGGATGTTGGTCTTTGGAGTTGGTTTACTTCATGATTCAGGCAGGAAACCTGAATCTGGCTCTCCTTGGTTGTAATTTTTTTTTATGATGTAAATTCTTTATTTTATTTTGGTCTTTAACAATTTTGTAATAACTTCTGGGGTGATTAGTGAAAATGGGAAGGGTAACCATGCATGCGAAGGGGCAGATATCATGTATCCTATTTTCAGCTTTCACTTCTGCATCTCATATAGAGACCATGTCAATAGGTTTCTGCACATTTGCACCTCATATAGAGACCGTGTCTATATGTTTCTGCACTTTTGCACCCTATATAGAGACCATGCCTATAGATTTCTACACTTCTGCATGTTTATAGTGACCATGTCTATAGGTCATTTCTGAAATGCTGCATGTCGTATAGATAATAGTCCTATAGGACTTCCTGAATTTTGCCTCTGCATCTGTCACTAGGCAAACCTGTTTATAGGTTTAAATAACTAACAGCATTTTAGATACCATGCCCATAGGATTTCTGCACTCTTATTACGCCTGTAAAAGTGCTTTAAATCAGTAACGCCTAGAAAGCATGCCTATAGGAACCATCAACCTAAATCTGAATCGTCCATTTTCTTATGAGTCTAAAATCAGTAGCAACAATAACGACTGCAGAATTTATATTCCTGTAATTGACAATTTCTTTTCCTAAATCAGCATACTTCTTTTTCTGAAATTAATAGATATCATGCCTATAGGTTTTCGTTTAACTCTTAGGCAAGCCATAAGGTAAACTTATAAATTGAATCAGATTTTATTAACTACAAACAGCAGGCAGGCCTGATTCGGGCTTCATATCTGAAATATGTAATAGATTAGTCTACCACAACTCTTATGTTTAATCGGACCCTAATTAGTACGTGTGAGACATGCTAAACTATATGCTTCTCTTTGTTTTAAGGAGGTCTGTTTGAGCCTTTCTCTCTGTTATGCGCTTCTCCCCAAATTTGCTATATGTGTGTTTTGATTGTCGCCTCAGAATTTTGTCCTTTGAAACTATAAAACCTCACACTCCTTTCCTTTAGGATTAGTAGTCCCAAATACCTCCGGGACTGATAGGATTGGGGCGAGTAATCGCATGCAATAAGTAAAACGATACCATTCCGCGTTTAATACCGTAATGGGGTGGGAAAGGGTAGATATTGACATGATGACCACACGATAACACCACGTGTATAAACTGTTGCCGAGTGTTGTGTGGGGTGATCCATATTATTAATAAACCTAGGACCCTCTTCCCTTTACTCATTTATTTTATTTCAAAACTGCTATTTTTTTCTCAAATTCCAGCTTCATCGACTGCTTTTAACTGCAATTACTTGCAACAATTATGTGAAAACCCTTCCCCCTCATATTTGTAACTCCTATTTGTCTATTTGTTGTTTGCACTTAAAGTCACAATTATAGTATGGCCGGTTACCACACTAGTGGATCTCGAGGGGTGCCTAACACCTTCCCCTCGAGATAATTTCGAGCCCTTACCCAATCTCTTGTTTTCTAAATCAAAATTCTCCTTAGTGTCCTAATGCACTTAATCATTAGGTGGCGACTCTTCAATTCAAACCCAATTCCCAAAAGGAAATGAGTTGTCCTCCCAAATGTCATAAACCCGATTTCACGAGAAAAAGGGGGCATCGATAGCATGGCGACTCTGCTGGGGATTTCTTTAAGGCTTTTACCATTTCATGCTATTTGTGACTTTATGATTCTTTATATGTCTTTATTTGTTTAAATGCCTTTAAGTATTTTTCTTCTTCTACCGCGAAACTGACTTGGCTCTTTGTTTCTTTCCTTTATTTCCCTTAATGCTTCCCTTCATCGCATTCCCTCAATACTGTTGTAAATTCTGAGAAACTGTTGTAATTATTACTTTATGAATGTGCAAATAAGTGAGAACTTGTTTGATTATTGTAACTGCATATTCAACATCATATTCCACTCGTGCCAAACAAATGACCATAGCAACGCTTATAATGAGTGGTTGCGCTCTTCCGATATTATCACCCCCTAAATCTGGCAAAGGCATATTTGCGGTAAAACCAATCGATCAAAGGTGTAGTCAACGGTTCCGCGCCTTTCCCTCTTGAGTTGTCCGCTCAAGGGTACCAGTCTAATCCCGCATAGAAACCTTACTCCGTTTAATTGTGCATGCATCATGGTCAAACCTAGCCGAGTCAGTTATGTTGTCCGCATAATGACTCTTTAAGATAGCATTGTCCAAAGTGCACTGGGTTTCCTTGAAACCCAAACGGACCTTATCACGTTCCGTGCATTTTTTTGGAGAACTAAAGTGCTTTTATGCTAATTATTGATATTTAGTAGTCGAGTCTGGAGGGGGTAAGGGCCTAACCTTTTTTCTTGCAGAAATATAAGGCACGAAGTCCCCAGATTCGGCATGGTCACCCACATTCACCCCAAATTGCTAAGCTGGTGGAAGGATCTTCATTCCAGCGATCAAACTCTTGTCCAAAAGTACCTAGGAAACCTACCTTCTCTCCTGGAAATACAACCCAACAACAAAATCATAGAAGCTGCACTCTATTCTGGGATCGTGATAGGTTTGTGTTCCACTTCGGAGACATTGAGATGACACCCTTGCTTGAGGAAAAAGGAGGACTGGCTGGAATACCGTGGAAAACTCTGGGTTTGTTAATGCCGGAAAACCGCAAGGGTAGAGGTTTTCTCAAAATGATGGGTCTAAAGAAGAATCCATACTTGACATGCTTGAAGGAGTCATACATTCCCTTTGACCACTTGTACGAAAGGTACGGTCACAGCAAATCCTACCGTACCTATCCTGACGAGTGCGCCCTTACATCATTGGGGCATATTCATCGAAGGGTCTTTGCCTTCATGTTCTGTTTCTTGGGGGATGATAGTGTTTCCAATGAAGAAAGAAAGGATCCATACCAGGCTACCTATGGTCACAAAAACTCTAATGGAAGGAGTTGACCGACAACCATTCAGTCTTGTCCCGATGATCATTGAAAAAATGTATTGAGCCCTAGAAAGGTGTCAACAAGGGGCCAAACACTTTGAGGGTTGTAATCTGCTACTTCAGCTATGGCTCGTGGAACATCTCCAAAGGGGTGAATACCGACTGGAAATCCAACGTAGGGACTGGGACGATCATATCTCTTTCCATCACCCAAAGCGAATGAATTACATGCCCAATACGTTCGACCAGAGAATGCTAGAGAATGGGTCGAACTCTTTGACAACTTGACTGAGGACCGAGTACAATGGATTTTCGAGTGGTTCCCTACTGAAGAATTCATCGTTCGATCCAGCGATATGCCATTTCTGATACTGATCGGTTTGAGGGGGACCTACCCTTATGTCCCTCTCCGAGTTATGAGACAGGCTGGCAGAAAGCAGGTTATACCAAGGGTCGACAGGATAAATCACTTCCGAGCTGACTTCCAGAATGACGATAGTCCGCATAGGTGCCAGGCTCTGCATATGTGGCATTGCAAAATTATCTTGGGAAAGGACACCATTAAACCAGACAGATACCACGCTGGTTGTACCCCACACTATCCAGGCTGGCTGGGGGACAATCACAACGGTTTGGGTCAACCCGGGTTTGTTCGATGTCACAGGATCATCGTTGAAAAGGCTGAGGCACAAGTATAGTACAACCAACTGTGCAAGAGAATTCGGGAATGTGAAAATGAGCACCGGGAAATACAAGAAGCCAATCAAAAGCTAATTGAAGAATGGAAGGATATGGCTGTCAGCGCCAACAAACGACTGGTCTGTTTAGAGCGGGGTATAGTAAAACTGGAAAAAAAGTTTCTGAAGAGGGTCGAAGACTGCCGGATTGCTGAGGGAAATGAAGGAGGACATCTGGCCAGAGCTTAATTGCTACTATGACTGCGCGAGCTGGGAGAACTGTCCGAGGGAACCAACAACATCGAGTCTGGAGAAGGTCCTTCTGGGACCAAATAGATAAGGATTTCCATTTTTGCTTTATAAGATGTAATAAGGCCAATGGCCATTAGTGACTTTTAATTATTATTTATTGTCGTTTTGGGACTCGTCTACCTTTTATCAATAAAATGAGGCATTTAGCGTTCTATGTTCTCCAAAGTAACTAGTTTCTAGGCCTACCTCGGGCACAACGAGGTCCCTAAAATTAGGACGTGCTTCATATTTCCTGCACTACGTGTTTAAATATTGCACCATTTCCTTACGATCCTTACTGACTTATCACCTTTTGTTTTACTTTTTGTTTATTCCCCTCCCCAAAGGTTAGTTCGTGAACTTTGGCAACATCAGCATATTTTACAAGATCCAGGGGCCCTCCACCCACTCCTCCTCCTAGTCCTATCAGGAACAGAAGAATGATGGAAGATTTGAGCAACACCAGAAAAGAGAACTCAGTTGAGCGGGTAGAGATCACTTAGGGTACTCAGGTTTCTAAGGAAAGTGCGTCCCAACTCGAGCAGAAACTGTTGAAATTTCAGGAGGAACTTAATCAAGTTCGAAACTTGGCAAGCTTGTCATTCTCCCTCACCACCCGAGATGTCAATTTTCCAAGCACTCAGAACCCCACACCTCCACAAAAACCACAAAACCATCCCGCTCCTCACCACAACTGCAATACTTGCCACACTCCCAACAATACTCCACTACTCATCCCGGAACCTTTGAACTCCACAAAAGACCACTGCCACACCAACACAATATCCCCATCTATATGGAGACTGTGCCGCACTCCACCCAGCCCATCTCAAGCACACCCGAGTCCAATGACAAGGACTCGCTCATCAGAAATCTGGCCGAAGAGCTTAAAGGTTGACCACCAGGATTCAAGGCATTGAAGGAAGCAAGGGAATTGAGGGGCTAAACTATGAAGATCTATGCATACAGCTAGATGTCGAGCTGCCTGAGGGGTACAAACCTCCCAAGTTTGAAATGTTTGACGGTGCAAGGGATCCCAGGGTTCATTTGAGAACATACTGCGACAAGGTGGTCGGGGTAGGAAGAGACGAGAAGATCCACATGAAACTTTTCATGAGGAGCCTGAAAGGAGATGCTCTGTCTTGGTACATTAGCCAAGACCCGAAGAAGTGGTCGGACTAGGTAAGTATGGCATCCGACTTCATGGATAGATTCAGGTTCAATACGGAAAATACACCGGATGTGTTTTACATTCAGAATTTGAAGAAGAAACCCATAGAAACATTCCGCGAGTATGCCACTCGTTGGAGATCAGAGGCTGCTAAGGTCCGACCTGCTTTAGAGGAAGAACAAATGAACAAGTTTTTCGTCCGGGCTTAGGATCCGCAATACCATGAAAGACTAATATTGATCGAGAATACTAAATTTTCCGACATCATAAAGCTAGGAGAAATGATTGAGGAAGGTATCAAGAGTGGCATGGCTACAAACTTTGAAGCCTTGCAAGATACCAATAAGGCTCTATAGTCTGGTGGTGTGTCCAAGAAAAGGGACGTAGGCGCCGTGATGGTTGCACAGAGAACCAAATCACCTGTCAAATACCAAACCTATCCAATGCCTCCAATTACATATCAGCCCACTCCAAATTACCAAGCACCCTCACCCACTTACCAAACTCCACCGCCTACTTATCAATCACCTCCACCTCCTACATACCAACCTGCTTCACCTAAACATTCCCAGCCCGCACATGTTTACCAAGCCTAGAACACCCAACCATCCCACTATCAAACACCTTCCCCACGTCAAAACTTCCCTAGACCTCGACCAAATTTCGATCGCAAACTTCCCAAACAGTATACCGCCGTTGCCGAACAAATTGACTAGCTGTACGAAAGGGTCAAAGTTGCTGGTTACGTCACCCCTATCCCTGCTATAACCCCTGAAAACCCTTCCCAATGGGTCAACCCAAATAAAACCTGTGCATACCATTCTGGCATGAAAGGGCATACCATTGATGAATGCCGCTCCCTGAAGGATAAGATCCAGGCTTTGATTGACAACAAGATCATCGTGGCAAAGGAGCCTGCTCCTGAATGTCCGCAATAACCCTCTACCAGACCACAAGGGTGGAGGTGTTTACATGATTGAAATAGAGGATGATTGGGATCCCAAGGGATCGATCGGCTTGATCACAGAAGGCGACGATCCAAAGAAACCAACAGTCACCCTTAATCCGATTGTAGTCCAGATTCAGCCTTCCAGAGATGCCGAGGTGAACATGTCCATACCAATTGAGTTTGAAACACCATCCCCTATGAAAACGCCAACACCAATCGAGGTCGAGTTTGGGTCCCCAAAGGCGCCTGTACCATTTGATGTTGCCATATTACCTTCCAAGGCAAAGGTGCCTATTCTGGTAGCAATGGCAGCCGTAACACCATTCCTCACAAAAGCCATACCATGGGACTACACAGCCAAGGCAAGAAGGAAAGGAAAAGCCAAGTTCGGGGAAGCAGTTGCGGCACAAGGTATGACAAGAACCGGCAGGGTTTATACCCCGGAACACTTGGCTGAGTCGAGTAAGCAGACCTCTGGTCGACAAACCATCACTGAAACTGGGCTCGATGACCTCTGGAGAAAGATACAAGCAAAGGAGTACTCAGTCATTGATCAGCTGAACAAAACGCCGGCGCAGATTTCTATCCTTGCTTTGCTACAGAGTTCCGATGCACATAGGAATGCCTTGTTAAGAGTGTTGAGTGAAGCATATGTACCAAACAACATCACCGGTGGAGAGATGGCTAACATAGTGGGTCAGCTATTGGAAAGTCACAAGATCACTTTTCATGAAGATGAGCTGCCACCAGAAGGGTTGAGTCACAACAAGGCATTGCACATCACTGTGCAGTGCGAATATTACTTTATCACCAGGATCCTGGTCGATGGGGGTTCCAGTCTGAACATCTGTCCACTGGTAACACTCAGTACGTTGGGAAAAGGGCTGCATGAAATCAAGGATGGGGCCATCAACGTTAAAGCTTTCGACAGTTCCCAAAGGTCTACCATTGGGGAGATTAGCTTATGTTTGCAAATGGGGCCTACTTGGTTTGATGTTGATTTTCAAGTGATAGACGTGCCGGCATCTTACAATCTGTTGTTGGGACGACCATGGATTCATGCCGCAGGGGCCGTAGCATCAACACTACATCAGGCAGTAAAGTTTGAGTGGAACCACCAAGAGGTGATCATTCACGGCAACGGTAGCAATCCCATATACAGTTGCCAGACCATCCCAGCGATCGGAGGAAGAAGAAGGATAGATGGAGAAACTTACCACCACATCGAGCGGGTCAACTCCGTCGACAAGGATAAGTGGTGGGATAACAAAATTGAAAGCATTTTGAACTGGAGCGGGTATGAACCTGTCAAGGGACTTGGCAAGAATCTCCAAGGAATCGCTAAGACCATCAAGCTCAAGAAACACGGCACCACCTTCGGATTGGGGTATGAGTATACCTGGAAAGAATTCAACGAATGGTCGCCACCCTGGCACGGTCCCTACTATCCATTGGAGCAGCCGATACCCCATTTGGAGCAGATCTTCCAACCGGCCGAGGTCATCTATGGGTCAGAAGAAGAAGAAGCCCTAGCAGCAATGAGGAATTTGTTTCTAGAAGGCGATGATATGGGTTGCTGTGTCGTTCTCGAGAAGGAGTGGGAGGAAGGCCCTTCCATACAGGCTATATGCTGAGGAGCATGCCTCAGCAATCGGACCATCAGAATTACCAGAGCTCGGCTTGCCTCGGGGTAGCAAGGCTGAACAAGCACCATGCACTATTTTCTTTTATTTTACTAGTTTACTTTCTTTTCGCTTTTATTTTCTGCAAAAAGGGCTCCAATGTTCAAAACACTTATGGAATTTATCAAAGCATTTCAATTCTCTTATAAATCTTACTCTTATTATTCTCTCTCATTACTTTACTTATACAGCATTACTATTACTTATCTCGATGAACCAATGACTGTGACATGCAACGAGACAACGTAGCAAACGGACATAGATTCAGAGGAAGATGAAATACCGGAAGAGATTGTTAAGGAAGTCGAGAATTTCGAAAATAGACCTAAGTCCAACCTGGAAGAGTCTGATATTGTTAACCTGGGAGATGCAGAAAACATCAAAGAAAACGAATCAACGTTCATTTATCACCATCATAGAAGGAAGAATACATAGTGTTTTCTAAAAGAGTATGAGGACATATTTTCTTGGTCGTACGACGACATCTATCGTGGCCCATAAACTGCCAACTGATCCAACATGTCCACCGGTGAAGCAGAAGCTCAGAAAATTCAAGCTAGATATGAGTTTGAAAATCAAGGATGAAGTCACCAAGCAGGTCAAAGCCAAGGTTCTCAGGTTAGTAGAGTATCCAACATGGTTAGCCAACATTGTGCCAGTATCGAAGAAGGACGGGAAGGTTAGAGTCTGTGTCGACTACCGGGATCTCAACCGGGCCAGTCCAAAAGACGACTTCCCTTTGCCAAACATACACATCCTGATTGACAATTGCGCCAAGCATAAGTTGCAATCATTTGTCGATTGTTTTGCTGGGTATCATCAGATCTGGATGGATGAAGAAGATACCGAGAAAACGGCTTTCATTATGCCAAGGGGAATGTACTGCTACAAGATGATGCCATTCGGGTTAAAGAATGCAGGGCCACCTACATGAGGGCTATGACCACCATTTTCCATGATATGATACACAAGGAGATCGAAGTATATGTAGATGACGTCATCATCAGGTCCAAGAAAGTCGTTGATCACATGGAAGATTTGAGGACGTTCTTCAATAGACTAAGAAGGTACAACTTGAAGCTGAATCCCGCGAAATGTGCCTTTGGGGTTCCTGCCGTAAAACTACTTGGGTTCATTGCGAGTCGCCGAGGAATAGAGTTGGATCCATCAAAAGTCAAAGCTATTCAAGAATTGCCACCTCCAAAGAACAAGAAAGAAGTAATGAGTTTCTTGGAAAGACTTAACTACATCAGCCGGTTCATAGCGCAATCTACAGTTATCTATGAGCCAATCTTCAAGATGTTGAAAAAGGACGCCGCTACCAGATGGACTGATGATTGCCAAAAGGCCTTTGACAGAATGAAGGAGTACTTTTCAACACCGCCAGTTTTGGTCCCGCCCGAGCCAGGTAGACCCCTATTACTCTACCTTGCGGTATTGGATGGAGCGTTCGGTTGTGTCCTGGGGCAGCATGATGAAACGGGGAGAAAGAAGCAGGCCATCTATTATCTCAACAAGAAGTTCACCCCGTACGAAGCCCGGTATTCTCTGTTAGAGCGCACCTGTTGTGCTTTGACTTGGGTAGCTCAGAAGCCGAGGCACTATTTCTCTGCCTATACTACGTATCTCATATCAAGGATGGATCCATTGAAGTACATCATTCAGAAGCCCATGCCCACTGGCAAGCCAGCCAAGTGGCAAATCCTGCTGAGTGAGTTCGACATTGTCTACGTAACCCAGAAAGCAATCAAAGGACAGGCTTTGGCATATCACCTTGCCAAGAATCCCGTGGACGGAGAATACGAACCCCTAAAGATGTATATTCCTGACGAAGAGGTGTCATTCATAGGAGAAGACATTGCAGAGTCCTATTTTGGTTGGAGGATGTTTTTCGACGGAGCAGCAAATTTCAAAGAAGTTGGCATAGGAGCAGTCCTAGTATCCCCTGCACTAACAATATGGCCGAATACGAAGCCTACATCTTAGGGCTCAAGATGGCCATTGACATGAACATCCAAGAGTTGCTAGTGATTGGAGATTCAGACCTACTCATACACCAGGTACGGGGAGAATGGGCGACCAAGAACCCCAAGATACTGCCATATCTGCATCATGTACAGGAGTTAAGAAAGAGGTTCACAAAGACAGTATTCCAGCATGTTCCCAGGGTCCAGAATGAGTTTGCCGATGCACTGGCTACCCTGTCATCCATGATACAGCATTCGGATACAAACTTCATTGATCCTATTCCGGTAAAAATCCACAATCAGCCAGCTTACTATGCTCATGTCGAAGAAGAAGCAGACGGAAAGCCTTGGTTTCATGATATCAAGGAATATTTAGAAAAAGGAGAATACCTGGAGGCTGCAAACACTACTAAAAAACGCACGCTTCGAAGGTTGTCCAACAATTTCTTTCACAGCGAAGGAATCCTATATAGGAGGACTCCAGACTTGGGATTACTAAGGTGTGTCGATGCGAAGGAAGCATCTAACCTGCTAGAGGAAATTCATACCGGGACCTGTGGTCCGCATATGAACGGCTTTGTCTTAGCCAAGAAGATACTCCGTGCTGGCTACTTTTGGATGACCATGGAGACTGACTGCATCCAGTACGTCCGAAAATGCCACCGCTGCCAGATACATGCAGATATGATAAAGGTGCCTCCAAATGAGCTTAATGCAACAAGCTCACCATGGCCCTTCGCCGCTTGGGGAATGGATGTTATTGGTCTGATCAAGACGGCCGCCTCCAACGGGCACAGATTCATCCTCGTGGCAATTGACTATTTTACCAAATGGGTTGAAGCAGCATCTTACAAAGCAGAGACTAA
Source organism: Nicotiana attenuata (assembly GCF_001879085.1). Classification (NCBI taxonomy): domain Eukaryota; kingdom Viridiplantae; phylum Streptophyta; class Magnoliopsida; order Solanales; family Solanaceae; genus Nicotiana; species Nicotiana attenuata. The sequence goes on from NC_031994.1 coordinate 12,543,382, forward strand.
GAAAGTTGGGGCGGATTTTGTCCGCGACCGCATTGCTTGCCGATTCGGGATTCCAGAGTCGATCATCACTGATAATGGTTCCAACCTCAACGATGACTTAATGAAAGCTATGTGTGAGACCTTCACGATCAGACATAAAAATTCCACAGCCTACAGGCCCCAAATGAACGGAGTTGTAGAAGCCGCCAATAAGAATATCAAGAAGATACTAAGGAAAATGATAGAGAAGCATAAGCAATGGCACGAAAAGCTATCATTCGCTCTGTTGGGGTATCGCACCACAGTCCGCACATCAACTGGGGCAACACCCTACATGCTGGTTTATGGCAAGCAGCCGTCAGAAGTATCAACCCATTAAACTGGGGCAGAATTTTAAGGAGCACCCTCAAAATTCAAAAGCAAGAGAGGTTGCAATGTCCTGAACCACGTCACAGTCGTCGGTTCATCTAAAAACTATTTCTTGAGTATATACATATGTCATATCTTTAACAAGCTCATGCATATTTATTATCGAAATCGTTCAGTTCAGTAACGCTACCCCTGTGATACATACCGTGTCATCAGATCAAAGTCGAACATGGCAAGCAAAGTCAGCGGGGACACGAACTAACCTTTCCCATTTACAAAACTCATAATTTTTCTTTTGATGCAGGTACCCAAGTCACCAAATCATATATTATATGCTCACACTGTTCAGGAACACAACCCTTAGGACCGTCGCACCTATTCGCATTTGCCATCCACACACAATATCCCCAGCATTCGCAATATCATAATCAGCTACCAGCTATCAGCTAAGAATTTTTATTACTACTCATCTTTCATCTATTGCATAAGGATACCATTCTGCCTTCCGAGAGTAAGCTCTGTCTCGATCTGCATTTCCTGCACTGCATAAGGCTACCATTCTGCCTTCTGAGACTAAGCTCTGTCTCCATCTGCATTTCGAAGGCTACCATTCTGCCTTCCGAGACTAAGCTCTGTCTCCATATGCATCGGCTGAAAAATCGCCACTTCATTTAAATCCTGCATCGACTGAAAGATCGCATTTTTTTTACATCTGCATTGGCTGAAAAATCGCCACCTTTATTTAAATCCTGCATCGGCTGAAAGATCACCATTTTATTTACATCTGCATCGGCTGAAAAATCGCCACCTTTATTTAAATCCTGCATCGGCTGAAAGATTGCCATTTTATTTACATCTGCATCGGCTGAAAAATTGCCACCTTTATTTAAATCCTGCATCGGCTGAAAGATCGCCATTTTATTTACATTTTGCATGGCTGAAAGATCGCCGTTGTACTTACATTTTACATGGCTGAAATATCGCCACTTTATTTACGCATTCATGGGCTGAAAGATCGCCACCTATTGCATTTCATGGGCTGAAAGATTGCCAAATTGTCCAAGGGCGTCATTGTTCGGAGGCACCATTCGCATAGCCCGAGAACGCCATGTTATGGCCTGAGGACCCCTTTTGTCTCTTGCATATCATTATTCAAAGGCGTCATAGTTCGGAGACATCATTCTCATAGCCCGAGAGCATCATTTCATGGCCTGCGAATCCTTTATTATATGCTTCATGGCCCAGGACATCATGGTCTGAGGACGTCATCCTAACCGTCCAAAGACAGCATTCATGGTCTGACGGGAACTTGCATCATGTTTAAATTTATGCACAATATATGTGCGTATTGCTTATCTTCAGGTAAACCGGTGAGCAGCAGCCATATCAGCAGGAACGATCCCGCTCCACTTCCTGCAGCCCTATTAGACTCTTAACCACCCATCCCAACCTGAAAATCACGTCCGTTCTTGAAAGATCTCCATCGGCATACTCCACCGATAGATCCTGAACTACATATGGCCTGATTCCTGTAAGACCAGGGATATGTAGGCAGCTCAGGAACCAGAGCACGGTCAATCTCTTCAAAACCATTTCGTTCGGTCAAAATTGGCCATCACGTCTTTACCCGGCAACTCTTTCATCCTTCCCGGTTAAAGAGGGGAAGCTGTTGATACCCAATTTTTCCCGTATATTTTTTGTATGCAAAATACATTCAAAATAGCAAAGTAGCATATATAAGTATGCCCAAGTGTTTTAGTATTTCTTCCTAATTTTTAAAGGATTTTTTAAATCAATTTATTGCCCATTTTAGCAGTACAAAAACCAATAATTATTTCCAAAATTATCATTTTTGGTGAATAACTTATTTTAGTCTCATATTTATACCAAATGTAGCTAGGGTAATTTTTATACATTTTTACAAATTTATTTGTTATTTTAAAAGCCAAATTGCATATAATTGCAATTTTAGCGTATCTTCAGAATTAACAACATTTTGTAATTATGAAATTGGTATTAACAGATCCAGTACTTTTAATTTGTTTTCGAAATCATTTTTTTTACTATTTTTATAAATTGAAAGGGAAAATTGACTATTTAAAATATGGCCCCATTTCGTTTCAATTATGGCCCAAATTAATTCCCCAATTAACCCAATTTCGGACCTCAAACGGACCAGCCCAACCAATTTAACCCAGCCCTTAACCCGTTTAAAACTACCCGACCGAGACCCTTTTTTATCCTGGCCGTTGATCTCTGAGATCAACGGCCCTTATCCGCCCTTGACTTTTTTAATCTTAATGACTACCCTAATCCCCTCATTTCCCTTCTATCAGCCGCCTCTGAATACCCCCCCATCCTCTCTCAAACTCTCTCAAATGTTCTCGGAACCCTAATCGTCTTCTACTGTCTTCTACCTCAAGCTCACCGGAATCCATGGCCTCTCAGGCCATGGATGGCTTAAACTCATCTCCCTGTGCTCTTAAACACTTGGTACTCGAAGGTTCTCGCTCAGATCTTTGCCGATTCAGGGTTCTATGGCCATCTCTGGCCCAGCTCCAGCACACTTTGGTGTTTTGAGCCTGATTCTGACTTATCCGACTCAGATCGGACCTTTTCCAAGCCTTTCTCATTCTAGGTTCTTCTGAAACCCTAAATATTTGAGGTTCTCTCCGATTTTTCTTAGATCTTTCACATATCTGTGCTCTACTTGAGTTTTTGAACGTTTTCCCCAATTTTTCTTTCAAAAATTACTTCTTTCCGATTTAGGGTTTTCTGAAAAGCTTAAAATGTTTCTTTGACTTTTCTTTTTCTTTGTGTGTATTTGTCTATTCTGTGTTGTTATGTTTTCTTTTCTACCACGCATGTTCTTCTACTGTGTCCTTATGTTTTCCTTTACTGTACTTGTCCTTCTGTGCTTTGTTTTTCTACTGTGATACCTATATGTTCTTTTGCTATACTTTTTTAGTATTTTGTGTTCTTCTACTGTATGTATTTCCTACTGACTTCTTAGGTTTGTTTGCCTTCTACCGAACTTTGCTTGAGTTCTTCTAAAAAACCTCTTTAAACATATTTCCACTATTGTGTTCTTAAGAGTTATTGTTTTCTCTTCTACTGAACCTTGTTTAACTCCCTTCTAAAAGGTTTTTTCTCAAACATGTTTCTTCTACTACCATGTTGTTCTCTCAGTAATGCTTCGAGTTAGTTTCTTCACTCTGTTTGCTATGAATTTTCTGTTGTATTTGCTTGTCTTCTTATGAGATTCTAAAAAGAAATCTCTGAGCCTGTTGCCTCCTCATCTCTGTATTTGACTCGAGTCGGAAACCCTAGAATTTGGGGGGTTTCCTCCGAGTTTGGTCACATGATCAGACTAGGGTTCTGTTTGGGAACCCTGGACTCTTTCAGACTCATCTCTGAGTCTATGAACTAAGTTTGAACTTCTTTGTTTGCATACAATTCTGAACCTTTTTAATTTCTTCTACACTAGAATATTCTATTGAATAAGCATGACAAATTTCTTCGTGGTTGTATGCTTTTATATGTGTGATAAATTCTTTCTTCCGAAAAGGTTTTCCAACTTATGATTGATTCAGAATCCTTTTTTAGGTTTGATTGATTGTTACCAATTTTCCTTAAGTAAAACCTTTCTTCACCTTTTCTGACTGGATTCATTCAGACCATGTGATTTACTGGCTGGTAATTGATTTCCTTTCCTTATTTGCGCAAACCGTGTACTGTCAAGACCTTGTCCTTAAATAAACCTCTATGTATTTACCCCTCTTGTACTGCTTTGAAAAGTGTTTGATTAATCTCTTTCCTTAATTACTTTTACCCGCTTGAAATCAGAATCCCTTAATTAAAGGGGTACCTTAGGTAATTGATTTTCAAACTATTTTCTTACCTATTTCTGCTTGCTTTCTACACTATAAAAGGCACGACCCTTTCTACACATTACATACGGTTAATACGATCAAACAACTTTCAATTAAAAACATTTACACACATTATACACTTGAGAAACTTACAATCTCATAGTTTTCTTCTAAAATCATAGTGTTCTGACTACTTGCTTGCACTTTGGCTTTACAAGGCTGCTGCTTCCTTTTTGTGTTTCCTTGAAACTGGTATGTTCTAGTTTTGGTTTCAGTCTCATCCCAATGTGTTTATTTACAACCTTTACACCAATGTTTGCTTTGCTGTCTACATTTAATGTTACTTTGCATGATTATTTCTGTGCATTTGTCTCCACTGTGAATCCTTGCACCCATGTTCCCCTCAATGTGTTTTGAGTTGAAGTTCAGAACATGGCAACATGCAAGTTGTTGCTCATGTTTTGGCTTGATCCCTTAGGGGGTCCTAACTCCCAAACAATGTGGCCTAACAGGTTGGTGGGGTGTGCCAACACTTCCAATTGCTAGGTGTGACCATTAGCCTATCTTTGCTTCCTCTTAGAATCCCTCTCTGCACTTACACTCTCTCTTAGCTTCTAAGTTCTGCCCCCCTCCTATGAGCCATGCTTTGGGACCTTGAGTTCCCTCTGAACTTGGTCACTTGAGGGCTAGCCTTTCGACACTGCACTGTGACTCAATCTTGCAATGTATTTGGGTGTGACCACTGCCCGGAGTCCATGAAGCTCTTAGGGAACTCTGACACACCCCAAATGAGAAAGGCTTTGGATCTTGGTCTTTGGAGTTGGTTTACTTCATGCTTCAGGCAGGAAACCTAAATCAGGCTCTCCTTGGTTGTAATTTTATTTTTTTTTATGATGTAATTTCTTTATTTTATATTGGTCTGTAACAATTTTGTAATAAATTCTGGGGTGATTAGTGAAAAAGGGAAAGGTAACCATGCATGCAAAGGGGTAGATATCATGTTCATAGGGAATAGTTACACTTTTACACTCATGTATCCTGTTTTCAGCTTTCACTTCTGCATCTCATATAGAGACCATGTCTATAGGTTTCTGCACTTTTGCACCTCATATAGAGACCATGTCTATAGGTTTCTGCACTTTTGTACCTCATATAGAGACAATGCCTATAGGTTTCTGCACTTCAGCATGTTTACAGAGACCATATCTATAGGTCATTTCTGAAATGCTGCATGTCGTATAAATAATATGCCTATAGGACTTGCTGAATTTTGCATCTGCATCTGTCACTAGGCAAACCTGTTTATAGATTTAAATAACTAACAGTATTTTAGATACCATGCCCATAGGATTTCTGCACTCATATTACGCCTGTAAAAGTGCTTTAAATCAGTAATGCCTAGAAAGTATGCCTATAGGAACCATCAACTAAATCTGAATCGTCCATTCGCTTTTGAGTTTAAAATCAGTAGCAACAATAACGACTGCAGAATTTATATTCTTGTAATTGACAACTTCTTTTCCTAAATCAGCATACTTCTTTTTCTGAAATTAATAGATATCATGCCTATAGGTTTTCGTTTAACACTTAGGCAAGCCATAAGGTAAACTTATAAATTGAATTAGATTTTATTAACTACAACCAGCAGGCAGGCCTGATTCGGGCTTCTTATCTGAAATATGTAATAGAACAGTCTACCACAACTCTTAAGTTTAATCAGACCCTAATCGGTACGTGTAAGACATGCTAAACTATATGCTTCTCTTTGTTTTAAGGAGGTCTGTTTGAGCCTTTCTCTATGTTATGTGCTTCTCCCCAAATTCACTATATATGTGTTCTGATTGTCGCCTTAGAATTTTGTCCTTTGAAACTATAGAAGCTCACACCCCTTCCCTTTAGGATTAGTAGTCCCAAATACCTCCGGGACTGATAGGATTGGGGAGGGTAATAGCATGCAATAAGTGAAACGAGACCATTCCGCGTTTAATACCTTAATGGGGTGGGAAAGGGTATATATAGACATGATGACCACGCGATAACACCACGTGTATAAACGGTTACCGGGTGTTGTGTGGGGTGATCCATATTACTTATAAACCTAGGACCCTCTTCCCTTTACTCGTTTATTTTATTTCAAAACTGCTTTTTTTTTCTCAAATTCCAGCTTCTTCGACTGCTTTTGATTGCAATTACTTACAACAATTATGTGAAAACCCCTCCCCCCTCATATTTGTAACTCCTATTTGTCTATTTGTTGTTTGCACTTAAAGTCACAACTATAGTATGGCCGGGAACCACACTAGTGGATCTCGAGGGGTGCGTAACACCTTCCCCTTGAGATAATTTCGAGCCCTTACCCGATCTCTAGTTTTCTAAATCAAAATTCTCCTTAGTGTCCTAATGCACTTAATCATTAGGTGGCGACTCTTCAATTCAAACCCAATTCTCAAAAGGAAACGAGTTGTTCTCCCAAATGTCATAAACCCGATTTCGCTAGAAAAAGGGGCATCGACACCAGCAATACGGAAATCAATTGGGAAAATGTGGGACACGTGTACCAGACTTTCCGGGGAGGTTTCATTTGACAAACGAGCCTTCACCCCATCCTCTCCTACTTCTCCTGCTTCTTCTTAGTCGTCTGATGGCTCAGCAGAGGGTAATGAGTCCTCAACTTCAGCCTCACCGACAGCTTCATCACTTGGAAAGGATCCCATAGATGTAGATGGTGAGGTACCGGATGACGGAGGGGGGGGGGATACCCAGACTAGAGACTTGGAGAGGACAAGAAACCCAAAGGTGTAGCAGCAAAGGATTGTCAGTGAGCAAGCATACCACAAATTCATGGAGCGGTGGCCTCAAAAGTCACTCATTCATGAGTGTCAGTTTATAGAGCGGGATCTTCTGCCCCACAACCCCAATGTGAAGCAGCACTTTGATGAAAAAGTGGGGTGGAAATTCTTCACCAGCAGGTTGCCGGATGCTAATAAGTACCTAGTCAAGGAATTCTACGCCAACACCACCCACATCAAAAAGGGCACATTTGTGACTAAGGTGCGAAACCTGAAGATTAGGTTTGATGGGAAGACTCTGAACGATTATCTCGGATTAAATGATGAAGATGAGTCGCTGTGCTTAGAGAACGTGGCAATGGATGAAGCAGCCCGCCAGTGGTTGGCATCACTACTGGATCTCCCGGATACTACTCCAGCTTGGTTGGCATCGGGGGTACCTATCTACAGGAACACCCTGAACTTCAAGGCAAAGGGTTGGGAGACATTTTTGTGTATCATACTAGACCCCACTACTCACAACAGTGACATGCCGGTTTCCCGGGCGATTATAGTGGCGGCTATCATGGTGGGGTTCGCGATCAATGTCGGGAATATCATCTCTAGAGTGATCACCAGAGTGGTCAAAGAGGGTGATCGATCCTACACCTTTTCGAACTTCCTCACCATGTACTTGGAGGATCAAGAGGACGAGAAAAGGGATTTCGATATCAAGGTGAAACCCAAGAAGCCATTCTCATGGTACAGCCTTCAGGGTCCAGGCAACCCCAAATCAAAAGGCAAGGCAACTACTTCTACTGGCCAGTCTGAAGAGCCAGTAGTGGTAGTCACTACTTCTCAGCCTCCCACTGCCATACCACAGCCCCCCTCGGGACCATCTACTTCCACACCTACCTTAGTGCCCTCCTCGTTAGCATACCCGTTGAATGCTCATAGGTTGAACCAAACACTCTCCAGCATCAACAACTGGATGCAAGCAGCAACTTCTAAGTTGTCTGTACTATCCCGTTCAGTGGCAGCCCAGTCAGTTCCCGCACAGCCCCAGGTGCCAGCTTCAATGGAGGAGTCTCTCAAGGAGCTTCTGGAAAACCAGAAGAAGCTCCTGTACAACCAAAAGCATATCATGGATGCTCTTCCAGTTCAAGGAAATTCAATTAAGGAGCTTAGCAAGTAAACAAAGAAGCTGGAAAAAAACTCGGGCCTTAAAGGGGTCGGTGAAGCATTTGAGGGGAGAGGTGGAGAAGATTAAGTCAGCCGGCGACTTACCATTAGAGTTTTTATTGGAGGATCCAGTACCAGCAGCTCAGGCAGAGCAGGTTCAGGAGTAGGAGACTGAGGGAGAGCCCAGGAGGAGGAGAGTGATGCCCCAGGTTGATGATGAGGTGATTCAGTTGGAGGACCCTGAGGGAGGTACCTCAGGCCAGCCACAGGACCCCGAGCCAGGTGATCCAGGGACACAACCATAGGACCCCATGAAGACAGAGGACCCATAGGGAGTTTTCTTTACTCTCTAACCCCTTTTTGATCTTATTTTTGGTTATTTAGCATTGAGGACAATGCTTGTTTTCATTTGAGGGGGTGGTCCTATTTTGATGATTTGATAGTTGGGTTGTAATGATGATACTATTTTCTTTATGCTTATTTTGCACTTTTGGAATGTATATAACACCATTTTACTTTTTGTTATTTTCAATTTCGGTATGTATATAAAGTTACCTTTTCATGTATATATTCATTCCCTCTTATGTATATTCTTCTAAATCCCCTATTGTACATATTCAGTTTACTTTTCGTATTTTACTTCATAACTTCTTTTACAATTTTCCTTAATAGCATAGCTTCTTATTTCATTTAGTAGCTTCTTATTTTACAAGTTTTTGGTGATCAATAAGCCTTTGGTTTTCTTAATGCCACGATTCTTTCCATATGTGGAGCTTGTGTGAACCGGGTGGCTCTTCCCGGTGATGGATGGCATGACAACCTTCTTAAGGGTTTGAGTATGTTTTATTTTTATTTTTGTGTAAATAGTAGGTACTGAGAAATAGTGCCTCAAGCAAAGCTTCACTTGGGCCTAACACATTTAGCTTTGACCTTATGGTTAAAAATAAATTGATGTGTATAGGATGGTGATAGTTGTGACCTTGAGACACTTGTGTTGGATGAACAATAATCGAGTGGTTTTTCGGAACCATTTGCGTTGCTCAAATCTTAACTAAGGTTGTTGTGGGCCCTTGACTCTATCTCTTCAGCAATCCTATAGCTTGTGTGGTGAGGTATTGATTTGCAAGTCCAAGTCCCGTGCCAATAAGTCTAGAACTTGCCCTAAATATTTGTCTAGGCGAAATCCTAAGTGTAGCTCGGCTTGAGAAGTGATTATAGGCTCTCCTTGATCCTAATTGAGACTTGAAAACATCCATATCCCACTAATGATGATATCCCTAGTCAACCCCGTTGAGCCATAGCCCTTATTCTTTCAAAAACCATGATACAAGCCTTTATCCGTTCTAAAATGATCCTCTCTTGGCACCCGATCTTTCCTTAGCACAAATTGGCAAATGGATAAGTTTGGGGGATGAGATGAGGAATGCAAAAGTGATAAAAGGTACAAAAAGGAAGATAAGGGAAGGAAAAAGAAAAAGAAAGAAAAACCCAAAAAGTCAAAAAGAAAGCAAACAATGTAGAGGAAATGAAGGGATTCAATAAAAGCAAAAAAATGAAAGGCTTGGAAAGACTAGAAAGGAGAAGAAGGATTGACATGAACAAGCAAGAGTGACAGTGCGTCTCTCTAGCCCCTAAGGATGAAGTAACTGACTCAAAGAGTCAAGAAAATGTGAGCCCAAATGAAGAAAATGAAGTGCTTAAGGAAAGATTAAACCTTCATAGACCAATATATCCCACCTTGAACCAATAGACTTCATTACATTGCCCCAAAAGTCATATATGATCTCGAGTTGAGTGAGCTTAAAAAGTGGTGACTCACAGAAGGGGCAAGCTTATGGTACTTAGAGCCGGACTTGTGACTTTCCTTTGAGAGAGATGACTGTATTTTCCGCAATCCTCGTTCTGAGTGCTACAATCTAAAAGTGAGGTTTGCTTTTGGAGAGTCAAGGAGTATGAGTTTGGGTTCCAGAGTGACCAATGTGATAAAAAGAGTTTCCTTAATGAGTTGAGTCAACTCTCGATGCTTTTGTGTCGCACTAAAGACATGGTGTTAAAAAGGTTGTGTTTGTTAATGATGCATTTGAGTTGAGGGTAATTGTTAGTCCCAATTGATGCTAGATGAGGTTACTTTAGGACAGCTGAAATTTTCCTTTCTTTTATCTTGAGGAGGTGGTAATTTCCTTGTTTGCTTGAGGACAAGAAAAATCTTAAGTTTGGGAGAGTTGATAACTAGGGATTCTAGCTTATCTTATGCTCCTTTTTGCTTAGGTTTTGGATTAAAAGTGTGTACAAGTATTCCCGAAAGCTAACTTATTGTGCTTGTTTGCAGTGTTTGGACAAAAAGAGACAAGAAACTCAAAACCAGCTCATAAAGGAGTGAAACCTGCACAAGTTCAAAGCTGAGTCAACAGGGCGCTGATAGCGAAGAAACAGACGCGGACGCGGAGGGTCCACCGCTAAGGTGGCCCTAATTATGCTCTCAACGGTGGCAAGGTTCAGAGAGTCATATTTTAGGCTTGACAGTCACTGCTGCGCGCGATGAAATTGCCCGGCAGCGGTATTATCTGACGCGGCCGCAATCAGGTTCTCGCCCTCAGTGGAAATGAGAATCAGAGGACTATGTCTGGAGCTCGAATTGAAGAACGCGGTCCACACTTATATTTTGCGGATGCGGTTGGAGGAGCGCTGAGGCGGTAGTTTTTCTGCTCCCAGCGGACTCAAGTTCAGAACCATCTAAAAAGAAAAGAACCGCGGTCTGCGCTTGATTTTGCGCGGCTGCGGAAGTCCAAGCGCTGAGGCGACCCATTTTCCGCTGTCAGCGGAATCTCCGTAGGGGCTATTTTGTTCGGAAAAGTCGGCTGTGTATAAATAGTTCTTTTTCAAATTTGTAGGTCATCTGTTGTGAGAGGAACACGTGAACAACATCTTTTTGTTATTTTGAGTAATTTTAGAACTTGTTTAACCATTAATCTTAGGTTCTTCTCTTGTACTTACTTTTTATGGGTTATTTTTCATCTAAATCTTTGATTTCCTCTTTAATTATGAGTATCTAAACCCATTAACTAGGATTGTGGCTCAATCCTAGTGTGAGTATTTAATGGGTCTTCAATTTTAGGCCTTAAATGTTTATGGGAGAATGATATTTGGCTTGTTTTATGCTTTAAATGTTGAATTGGTGGTTGCAAACACTGATTTGTGCCTATTTGACTTACGCTCTTCTTGAGAAAGAGAGACTAAGTCTAGGAAATTCAGGCCAACAAGGAATTGGGGTGCATTCAAGAGATTGATATCCCCAATTAAAGGGTTAAACCTAGAGATAGTAATACCCGACTTGAGCCAATTTTGCTTGCATTGTTTGAACACCCAATTGGGCTTGAGAAAGCCAATTAGGGCAAAGTCACTCAAACTACCAAGGGGTGTAGAGTGAGTAGTTATGTGCAATGGCTATATCATGAACCCAATTATAACAATGTTGCCCTAAGTTTTAGACCCCGTTAGATACTCACCTAGGTGTAAGTCACTTCCCTAGTGCCTTTTACTAATTAAGAAAACCCTCACAAAAAAATATCATACTTAGCTTATTTTCCTACTTCATTAGTATTAAAGTAGAATAGTAACCAAACAAAGAATGATTGGAAGTGTAATCAAGAACATCGCACATTGCTAGATTAGATAGGAACCCAATTCCAAACCTAACTTAGCTCTCTGTGGAAATTGATCCCGACCCCTCGGGTAAAAGCTGCATCGACCACTTTTTCTATTCTATAGTGGTACAGGATTGGAGCCAATCAAGGTAGAGACGAGATCATTTGACACCCAGGTGAATCCGACGAAGCCATTTGACTGGTATTCACTGATGGATGAAACCAACCCAAAGAAGAGAGCTCAGCCTTCTACCACCACAGGCCAGTCTGATGAGCCGACAATGGTAGTTACTGAGACATCTGACATTGCATCCACTTCTGCTGGGCCCTCTTCCAGTGTTGCTACTATGCCTCCACCATCATCTTCAGCTCCTACCACAACTCCATTATCTGCTCTGCGAGTCATCCGGACATTGGCGAGTCTCAACTACTGGATGCAAACTAGTACTTCAAAGCTGTCTGACTTATCTAGTATTGTTGCAGCATAGTCATCTACTCAGGCACCACATGTCTCCTCTGATCTTGATGAGAAGTTGAAGAAGCTTCTGGACAGCCAAAGGATGATCAAGGACACTCTAGTATAGCACGGGTCAGTTATTGAGGAGGTCGGCAAAGAAGTGAAGAAGATGACGAAGTCCTAGGCAAGCAAGAAATCAGTTGACAAGCTCAAAAAAGAGGTGACCAGACTTGCACCATCTGCACCGGTTGCACCAGCTGGCTAGTCTGAGGAGGCAGACCTTGCTGCAGACACTACTGAGGCAGTGCATGCGATGTTTACCACTCCCGCCACGCCCAGGTTTGATGATGATGAGATACAGTTGGCTGATCCAAGGGGAGATGATGTTGCTGGCGACACTGTGATGTCCAAGGATCCTTAGGAGTTTTCTTCACCCTCTCTCCTTTCACTCTTATTTTGTTAAGCATTAGGGACAACGCTTACTTTTATTCGAGGAGTGGATTCTATTTGATTTGACATTGACACATTTTGGATACATTTGGACTAAAATATTTGGATGATCTGTTCCTTTTTTTGTAGTTTATCTATCTTTAGTAGTAATTGTTCATTAGTTCTTTATTTTTCCACTTTAATTTTTGTTTTGTTACTAGCTTCTTTTTTTATGCTTTCTTAGATAATAAGCCTTTCGTTTTCCTAATGTCACGATTCTTTCCAAACGTAGTTTTTGTTTGAACCAACAATGGATGGCGTGACAACCTTTTTAAAGGAATGAGTCTGTCTTTGTGTTTAGGTAACAATAATAGTAGTAGAAATAAATAAAAGGCCTAATAAAGTCACTCTCGAAAAAAGAGTTATTCATGCTTCATTTGGTACCAACACACTTAACAATGTGCTTATGGTTTGGAACAAGGTTTTTGAAAGAAAGTAGCTCTAGTTAGTGACTTTGAGACTATTGACTTGACTGTGGCAATCATCGAGTGTTTTATTAGACCATTATGATCTTTAAACATGAGTATGGTTGTTGTAGGCTCTCGGCTCAATCCTCTTTTACGGTCTAGTTGCGTGATGAGTGAGATGATTCGTTGCTAGTCCAAGTATCTGTGTGAATGGCCTACAACTTGCTCCGAATGTGCTTCAAGACAAAATCCTAAGTTTTGCTTGGTTTTAGAAATGATTGTAGGCTTTCCGTGGCCCGTTTGAGCTTTTTACTGCCGACCAATATCATTATCCCTGGTCAACCCCCTTTGAGCCTCTAGCATTTCTCATATGATAACCATGTTATAAGCCTTTACTCGTTTTGTTGTGATCCTCTATGGGCACCCGGACCTTCCTTACTCTTGTGAAATAAGTGGCTTAAGGCATAAGTTTGGAGGGAGAATTAAGGAATTTGAAAGAGGTATCAAGGCACCAAAAGAGAAAAGAAATGATCTCTATGAAAAGAGAAGGTAAGAAAAGAAAAAGAACAAAAAGAAAAATACAAAAAAGAGAATAAGTGGAAGGGTTGATGAATTCAAAAACAGGTAATGATCCTTAACATGAGCATCAAGGGAAAAAAAGAAATGAGCAAGAAAGAGTGATGTCAAGTCTCTCTATCCCCCAATAAAAAGAGAATGCCTCTAATTGGTAATCTGAGCCGAGAAATGAAAATGTGGAGTGCTTAAGGAAAGGTGTAAACACTTACCCATATGGTATCCTATCCTAATCTAAAAGCCTCCATTACAACTCGAAAGAAGTCCTACTTGATTTCGAACCGAGTGAGCTTACATTAGTGGTTATCTATATGAGGGGCAAGCCTATGGTACTTGAAGTCGTACTTGTGACATTCTCTTGTGAGAAAAGTGATCCTTTCATGAATCATAAGATTGAGTGCTAACTTTTGATGTCAGCTTGGCAAATGGAAGGTAGAGGATGAAGAGATTGGGGTCCACCATGACCTACATGATAGAACAAGAATCCTTCGTGAATAAAGTCAATTATTGAAGCTCAAACGTCACATTAGAACTTTATGTTCGTGATACTTGACTTGTCACCTTGTTGATAATGCATGAGTAGTGTGGGTAATTCTAGGGCCCAACTGAGTATGGTGGCTTACCATTGACTCGCATAAATGGTCTTTCACTTTGAGGAGGTGGGAACTAATGTATTTGCTTGAGGACAAGCAAAGACATAAGTTAGGGAAAGTTGATAAGTGTGGATTTTGACCACTTATTAGTACCTTTTTACTTTTGTTTTAGTCTGAAAGCATTGATTTATGCTCTCAAAACTAATAAAAGTGTGCAAATTGCAGGAATGTTGGAGATTTGACTAAAATATAAAAATCCAACTCAAAAAGGAGTTTTCCGGCTCACTAGGCAACAAGGGGCACAACAAACAAAAAGTGTGGTCCGCAGAAGCATGTGTGGACCGCAGAATTCTCCTTGCGTCCCCGGATCTATTGCTAAAGCTCTAAGATTGAATGAAGAGAAGTACGGACTGAACACAATTTGTGCGGCTGCATAACATGGTCCGCACTAAAAAGAACTCAAAAAGTTCAAAGACTGTGCAAAATGACCAAGACTAAAGCATTGCCTGAAGTGCGGACTGCAAATGAATTGTGCAACCGCAGATGCTAAATTTCAACCGCAGACCAAATTGTGCGGCTGCAGAATCCATTCCCCTGCAAACTCAAGTAATGTGCGGACCGTACATGGAATTGTGCGGCCGCAGAACCTCCTGAGGGGCATTTCTGCTAGTGAATATTGGGCCATTATAAATAGACGGGAATCACATTTTTAAGTCAAGTTTTGAAGTTTTCTCAGTTGTAGCCGTAGTAGTTTACAATATTAGAAAACTTGTGATTATTTTGGGACAAAAACATCATAGTTTATCATTTCAATTTTATATTATGGGTTTAACTAGTATTTCTTCTTTGTTTTATTCATTTTCTACTATGAGTAGCTAGAGATTTATTAGGGTTGTGACACAATCCTAGTGTGTAAACCTTATGGATATTTAATGTAATGCTTGTTTACGGTTGGGTGTTTGTTATTTAGCCTTGTTCATGCTTTAATGTTAGAATTAATGGTTGCAAACATTGATTCATGCCTTTTTGACTTGGTCTTTACTTGAGAATGAGGGACCTAGTCTAGGAAAACTTGGCTAACAGAAAATTGGGCTAGTTAAGAATTTGAGTAGCCTAATTAAAGGGTTTGAACTAGAGATAGGAAAAACCCGACTTGAGCTCATATCAACTATCTATCTTGATACCCATTTGGGCTTGAGAAAGCCAAATTGGGCAAAATCACTCTATGAACGATAGGTATTGAGTGGATAACTTATAGTTGAGAGCTATAATATACCTCGATCAATAAAAAAAATTGTTAACGTACTTAATCAATTAGGCGAACATCTAGGCAAACATTACATACCTAGGTTGTTTACCTATTTGAAAAGAACAAAAAAAAATTAATCAATTCCTAATTTTATTTCTCTTGTTGAGCATTGATAGTGTAGTTTATAGAAGTAAATTGCAAACCAATTTGATTGGAAGTGTATTTTAAGTTGTTTCGTCTTCACGTATTATGTATACACTCGAACACCCATTGTTAGCTCCCTGAGAAATTCGACCCCGACTCACAGTTGGGTACTATTATTCCAACGACCTCTTCCAATCATTTTTGAGTGTGGATTGGGAGTGGATCATTCATGCATCTGTTCCTTTGTTAATCATCAAAACAAAACCTACTCAGGCCAACAGTATGGCTATGCACCAATATAGTAAGAGGTTGAGTATGAAACTTAGCACATAATGACAATATAGCCATTAAAGTAAGGGTAAAACGCGGAGTAATGAGACTTCCATAAAACAGAAGGAAACAAATTGACATTAATTGAAGTTGAGTACTTAAATTTGTTTTTAAATGACTTGACTATTTTTTTAAAAAGTAATCAATTTATGCAATGTTGTTAACATAGGTCGTATGCGATAAAGCATATATTTGAGGAAGAAGAGCAACATGATATCAGATGATTGGGTATATGGGGATTAGAACAAAAATTTGAGTACTTAGATCTACCAAGTAGGTTTATTCTACATGGGAGAATCTTACAATTGGGACGATTTATTGGATATTTTGGGACATGGTTCAGAATCGTGATACACTTATGAACTTGTTATAACTTAGCATGATTGAATTGAGGTCATCTTGGGCTTGCACTAGTCGACTTTATGTTTTCTTAACTTATTTTCCATGATAGATAGTCAAATTTTCTATTTCGATTGAGCCTAGTATAGAGGGTTCACTTGGTATGCATCTAGGAAAAATCTATATCGTCATAAAAAGTTCAGATATAATAAGTAAAAGGCATGTGTTGTATTTAACTATAACTTATGGTACTAGAGTTGAATAACTGATTATTGAGTTAGTCTTCGCGATTTATGAATTTTCGAATGTATTTTCAGAGGACTTATCGAGTGTAACACTTATTAAATAGATAGATTTGGTATTAATATATCCCTTGAAACTTAGTCAATTTTAATTTTCATGTTACAGAATGGCTTTGTGAGGTCAAAGGAACTAAAAGAAAAATTTGCAAGATTTAGGGATTAAGAGTTCACTAGCCCAAATATATCACTTTTGAGAAGCTTAAGTTCTATTAGTTGAGAAAAATAAGTTGGTGGATCTATATATGCGTTTATCGATAATTGATAGAAGACAGAGTGCGATGAATGACAAGTATATTTTATTCTACACTTTGATTTGTGCCCTCAGTTATATGGTGTTATCTTATATTCAAGATAAAGTTGTGATCCGGATATCATGAGAGAAACATAAAAGAGTTAGATATTCGGAAAAATATATACCAAGAACTGTCTGGTTGGTGTGAACATTCGGTGATGTCTTTTACATAGTCGAATGCGCTAGTTACCATCACGACCTAGATGAATCGAGTATTCAAAATTGTTCCTTAGACTCTAAATTATTATTTTTATTAAAGACATATGGGATCATTTTCATAGTTGATAAATACATTGCGGTTGAGAAGGGTCCTATAGACTCATGATGATATTAGTTAAATACCACCAACACATGCGTAAATCTTGATTCTTATAGCGTGATATTGTGAGCCTTCTGATGTCCAGTAAAAGGATGATAGATCAATGGTATTAATCGTGATAAAGCTAGAGCACATGTGACATAAGTGGTTATGTTGAGCAAGCAAAGATTATAGGTTTGAGAGTCTGATTATTGGGGGGTTAGTCATCAGTTCATAGAGGCGGGACCTACTAGTGAATAATGATAGAGTATTATAGCTAAAGAGTTGAATGTATACACCATCGTGGGGTTTGATTTGAGGATATTTGTACTCCAAGAGATAACGTTTATAAACTTTGTAAGTTCAAGATCCACAAATATGGATTGAAATAAGAGAATGAGATCTAACAATTACTGGGGAAGATACGAGATATTAAAAATATTATTCTTAAGTGTTTGAACTGTTCATATATTAGATACGAGTGTTTGAGACTCAATAAATTATCGTAAATATGGTTAACTCTAAAAGAAAATGGAAATACACCATTTTAGACTTCGTGGTTAGTCTATCATAATCTTTGAGAAAGTTATGATCCTTATTTCGGTGATCGTGTTAGTCTCGTCCAGATCCCACACCTAATCTAGTCTGAATTACTTATAAGTCATACTATCCTAATATTAGATAGAGTAATAGCACGAGATGCCTGTATCGTCATGTGTGATAAGAGTAACATTGTATTAAATATTTGCTTATGGGTGCATGGATGTGTTCTAGTGCAATTGTACATAAGATCATTATGTAGGGGTATATGGATATGTTCATGCGCTGCCGTACATAAGAGCGTTATGTAGGATTGTCTGGATGTGTTTTGACACTACCGTATGTAAGAGTTTGTTTCACTGTAGGATTGTGGTCGAGGTGCTTGGATGTGTTCCAGCACAAGGGAGGCATAAAAGAGGATGCATATCCGGTTCCAACAACCTGATGGAAATTACATAACGAGTAGTTCATGATCAGCTGCTATTAACAGAGTTCGTAATATGATATTAGTTATTAAACCGCTACGTACATAATAATATTTGAGAATTTAAAAGGATACATGTATATTTACTAGCTGGTAGGTTGAAACCTGGGGAATCACAACTATTGAGTCAAGATTTGATTTAGAAAGCTTTTGAAAAAGTTACAGTGATACGAGAATGGCTTCAGATCGCATAAAGCAGACAGAAGTGCTATGAAAAAAAGTGATTTAGAGGTCATAAAAGGTGAAAAGTCTTTTGAGGAATTTCTTCTACAAGTGCTCGAAATTACCTTGAGGGGAAGGTGTTAGGCACCCCTCGAGGTCCACAATGGTGGGTCCCAGCCAAACTCAATTTAAGCGAATTAGTCATATATGCAGATAAACAAACAGATACTTTTAAAACAAGGAGTAAAGGGGGTCCTAGGTGTTTTAGCCTATAGGATCACTTCTGTGCAATATTTGGTAATCGTCCCCAAGTTGGGGTATTACACATAGCAATATCGCACAGGTCATCATTTCCTTTTACTACCCAATTACCCTTCCCCTTTGTTTTTTACCTAAGCGTTCTACTAACATCCGATACGAGCTCTATACGTGCATTACCCATCCCTTGCCTATGGCCCTCTAGGTGTTTAGGACCTTTATTTAAGGTGGTTCTACACTCACCTACGGTGCTTAAAAGGAGAAAATCTAAGCGACAAACAAAAACAGGTAGGACTGTCACATAAAGAGCAACTAAGGGACTCATATTTACCTCCACAAATAGACAAACAGTTGCACGCCTCAAACAAACAGTTTTAGACGATTTAGAGTCCTATAGCAGGAAATCTAGATGAGCACAAAATATGCAGCAGTTTTATTAAGGCGAGGCAGTAAATACCTAACCAGTTTGCCTACTGATTGTATTACTTCCTGAATCTGGGCAGTTTATAAGCAGTCAAACAAACACAATTTTTTGCAATTTCAGGGTTTTAATTATCCTACAGGCTTGCCTAGGCGATAACCGGCAGGATCCTATAGGCATGATATCTAAACGTATTATAAACCAGTGACTAGTTTAAACAGGCAGATTTTATCCGTTTAGACCCTATAGGCATGCTGTCTATGTGCTGAAAATGATCACAGGCATTACAGAACTTATTTTACGTAATTATCTCTATGAGCATGATATCTAAGTGTTGGAACTGTTTTTATACTAATTCCTTATAGGCATGACGGTTAAGCGATGAAACTGATTTTGTATATATTTTCCTATAGGCGTGATATCACAGCGAATAAAGGTATCAATTAATTGCCAAGTGAGTGCAACAAAATATCCCTGAAACATGATTTCTAATGCACACATAGAGGTTTTGAAAATATGATAATTGCAGAATGGGTAAACGGCCTAGAAGCAAGATTTCTAGGATGAGAATTCAACATAATGAGATAAACCCTATGAAAATGGTTTCTAATGCAAATAAATATCAGTACAATAGTCCTATAGACATGGCTTCTACCCGATCCCCTCAAAGTTATATATAAAAGTGTCACGCCACGAACCTGGGCCTAGACGTAACACGACACTCGGTGCCTGACTACACGTGACCGAGCGATCCAACTTGCTGGCTGAATAAACATGTGGTATCATAACATACTGAATGCGGAAGATAAACTAACACATGCTGATATACTGAAATTCTGGATTATATAAATCAAAGTGCGAAAATACTAATACAATTCCGAAACATCTTTGTAGCCAATATAGCTTAATATGAAAAGCCTGTGACTCTGTCTAACTGTTACTCTAGTCTATGAAGCCTCTAATGAAGTACTGAAAACACTGACTGCCTGTAAATACTGAAAGACCGTAAAGTAATGATAACGCCCCGAAAGAACTGGGGATCACCAAACAGCTGGTACGAGAATCCTATCGCTCTGAATCATCAACCTGTAAATCATTACCTGCATCGTGAGATGCAGGCCTCGGGCAAAAGGGACGTCAGTACATTTGAATTGCACTGGTATGTAAAGCAACTGAAAGAAAGAATTGTAAATGCTGAAACTGAAACTGAGCTGATAACTGAGAATTGATAATTGATACTGAAATGATAACTATTGAAACAGAAATTGAAACGATAACTGATAGCTGATAACTGATAGCTGATAACTGAAA
The DNA here is from genome assembly GCF_001879085.1 of Nicotiana attenuata. Lineage (NCBI taxonomy): Eukaryota > Viridiplantae > Streptophyta > Magnoliopsida > Solanales > Solanaceae > Nicotiana > Nicotiana attenuata. The sequence goes on from NC_031994.1 coordinate 12,563,845, forward strand.
TGATAATTTAACCGATAACTGATAATTGATAACTAAAATGATAACTGATAATTGATAATTGAACAGATAACTAATAACTGAACTGATAACTGGTATCTGAAATGATAACTGATAACTAAATTGATAACTGAACCGATAACTGATAATTAATAACTAAAATGATAACTGATAACTGATAACTGATAACTTATAACTGGTATCTGAAATGATAACTGATAACTGAACTGAACAAAGGAAGTAAGGATATGAATACTCCCTCTTTTGAATGATGAACAACCTGTTTATCTAAATATTAAACTGTGGCCTCAGGCCCAATATATATATGTGCACAACTGCGGCCTCGGGCCCAAGTATACGTATGCATAACTGTGACCTCAGGTCTAAAATGCTTAAAGCATAAACTGCGGCCTCAGGCCCAAAGATGCATAAAGCATAAACTGCAGCCTCAGGCCCAATGATGCATAAAGCATAAACTGCGGCCTCAGGCCCAAAGATGCATAAAGCATAAACTGCGGCCTCAGACCCAAAGATGCATAAAGCATAAACTGTGGCCTCAGGCCCAAATACAGGTGTTCAACATTCAGGGATTTAAAGTCAGGAAGTGAGAATCATACTGCAATACATGATACTGAAATGAAATACTGAATCACACTGAGTTACATGATACTGGAATATTGGATCACACTGAGTTACATAATACTGGAATACTGGATCACACTGAGTTACATAATACTAGAATACTGAATAGGACTAGACTGAGACATGTGTTCTTGAACTGATTATGAACACTAAAACTTCAACTGTTTATGGCATACTGAGTAATCTATGCTAAGACTCGGGGGCATCAAACCCAAGTCTATATTGAATACGCACTGAGCTCACAACATTCAGAATGAATGTGGTGAACGAGTTATTAAGCTAGAGAATAGAAGTTCTGCAACTATTCAAGGGCTTAGGCTTAACTATATTTCTAAGGCAATTAGTAACGTGGTAAAAGAAACGTAGTGTAGGGAGAATCATTAAAATTTCCTAACATAGAGAGTTAGCCTCACATACCTTAACTTCCTCCTATTGAGCATAATACAACATTTGCCAACCCTTTCAACTTCAATATATATCAATACAAGTTAAAGGGATTCCAAATGAGCAACAATAGTCATGTTTTGGTCACTTAGGCATCTTATCAAACACTCGGTGGCATAAAGCTTCATAGCCCTTATTAATGGTGTCTCTACACCCAATAACCCATTCCTTTGCTCCTGGATAAATTCTAGTCTCAAATGGTTATAATCAACATTATTCTTTATCACCCATAACCAATAATAACCAATCAACAACCCAAACCTATCACCATTCATACTTTTCTATCAAACCCATCAACTTATATCTCATGAAATAGAGTCAATAATCATTAATTCAATGATAGAATCAATTAGAGGGTGAAGATATTACCTTTTCGACATTCAATCTTCTTGAATTCGAGTTCTAGGGTTTCTTCTCTCAACAATGGTGTCCCAATCGGATGTTGGAAAATTGAAACTAAGTTAGAATCACCATTAGAACTTACCTTGAGTGGTGGAGGGACCCTTAAGGAGTGAGATTTTTGAGAGCTTTACTTTCTAGAGCAAGTTTTTATGTTTTTAGGCTGTGGGGGACGAAATAGGGCTAAAAATATGACTTCCCAAGTCGTCCCCCGCGTCCCAGTTTGCGCGATCGCGGTCCCGACCGCGATAAATCGCTGGAACACTGCCTCGCCACCGCGGTCGCGGCGGACCGCGGTGGTTGCATACCTTTCTGTAAAGTAGGCATAACTTTTTGTACAGAGCTCCGTTTGGGATCCACAATATATCATTGTAAAGTTATTTCAATGACCTACAACTTTCGTGCTTTGCCTTTTCCCAAATTCCGTACAAATTTGTACCAGATCCTGTTGGAGGATGGACCTTGTGCAAACTTAGTCGATTTTGTCAAATCTTATGCACCTCACTCTCCGTCTTGATTCCAAAACAACTATTTTCACCCATAATCATCCCGATGAGACTTCACATGTATAAAATATCAAATTAACACCCATTTAACATGTCCACACCTAGAATGTACGGGATGTTACATTATCTCCCCCTTGGGATCATTCATTCTCGAATGATTGTCCTAACTGTAATCTCCGCTAACACCGAACCTTAAACGGGTCAGGTTGAAACATGTACTTCCATTAACACTTGCATACTAAACATAATGAATACATGATTACTGATCTGTTGAGATACTGAACTGAATGACTACTGCATTGACTGAATATTGGTCTGCCATAGATACGTGAATACTGAACTAACATAGATATCTGAATATTGAACTGGCACGAATAATTGAGTAGTAATATCTGAGTACTAAGTCGGCATGAATATCTAAGTATTGGACTGACATTAGTAGCAGAGTATTGAACTGACTTGAATATTTGAGTATTGAACTGACATGAGTATCTGAGTACTGAACTGGCATGAGTATCTGACTATTGAACTGACATGAGTATCTGAGTACTGAACTGACATGAGTATCTGAGTACTGAACTGACATGAGTATTTGAGTGCTGGATACTTGAATGCTATAACATGACACGTGAAATACTGGTTGTACCACCACTAATTCTGGTGGCAACTCCAACTCATAAGCTAATTGACCGATCCTTCGCAAGATTCTATATGGCCCAATATAGTAGGGACTATGCTTTCCCTTCTTCCCAAATCTCATAATGCCTTTCATAGGCGAAACTTTCAGAAACACCCAATCACCAACATGAACGAACCATTTAGCGATCTACACCTTCTCCCATGCAGAGTTTCGCACAGTGCCATCTTGGTACTGAAATGGTAGGTGTTATTATTAGAAGGTCAATGAGAGGTATGTGATCATCCCAATTACTGTTAACATCAAGGACATATCCTCAACTGTTTAAATAAAATGCTCTGCCTGGCCATAAAGTTTACGACGTTCCTTTTCATGTCGTTCAACCAATAAACCTCCTTAAGACCATGATACATATTTGTGGTACCTGAGTAAATAGAATACCCAAAATTCTGGGCTTCTAGCATGATCTTCCCTCTTTAAGTCCATCTATGTCTGGAACAAACAATCTGTCCTGGTACCTCAAAGCACTATCATCTCCCCCTTATTCCAAAGATATCATTTTATGCTTGTGAATCCCCTCTTTCAGCTATAACAAGTAGGGATCATCAACTATTTCTCCTTCACTTCGCCTACTAAGGGGGAACAAGTCATATTCTACACAACAACTCCGTCGTCTTTCGAGTCCGAAGTCGAACTCCTATCTTGGCAGGTGAACTTCTTTCACCAGAGTTCTCTTATCTACCTCAATCATGAGTTATACCTCTCACACTTGATTATCTTCTTAAGCACTTCCCGAAAACACTTATAGAATTATTGTGAGCTAAGTCTTTAACTAGTACTCCGAAGACTAGAGTCTCGTGCAATGGCACTACCCTCGTGATACATAACTGGGCATGATTTTATAGCTTTCTGTGATCACTTTATCATCAATAACTAAGCTCGGTGATCATTCTACTCACTTTGTGTTTCTTACACATGCTAGGCATATTCCTTGTGGTAATTATACAATTTTCCCTCATTACCGAACTGATTTTCTTTTTCATATCCCATGCTAGCTATTCGGGTTTCAGATCTCCAACTGGACTTACTGAAAATTTTCACATCACCCCTTAGAACAATGGTATTATACTTGTGGATCCTTCTCTTTTTTTTCTTCTAAACTATGTGCATAGATCACACTTAGGGAATTCATCTGTCTTACACAAAAATTAGAATATCTAACCCAAACATTCTATATGATACAAAATGATATCGTAATATAAACATCTGCGATAATCACTTAGTCACATAACCTAAGTGGGAACTGCCATATCTTTTATCTTACACCAATAGCTGCTTCTTATAGTAACTTACTAACGTGGTACTCCTAGTTTTGATTTGAATAAATATGAACAACTTAAAATCGTTCCCTGAAATTCACTATTGGCTGCTCTTGGTTCTTATTGCATACATCATATCTTCTAGTCATTTGCATGAGTTCTACGAAAAATACATCTCTAATAATAACAATCGTTTTTGACTCCTTGGTATTTTACCCTTAGGCTCTTTTCTGTCCAAACTATAGTGACCAATGTTATGGTCTGACATATGAACTATCATCATCCAACTTGTGGCTCCATTTCCAAAAATTAAATGAAGTTGTTTCATGGGGAAAAACACATATGAATACACTGCCATACACAAACTTGTCCTTCAGAGTATACCATCATCTGATAGATCACTTACTGCACCATCTAGTGAGTCTTGGGTCTTAATCCTAAAACATGCGAAGATTTTGCTATAATCAATGTTACTTACATTTATTTTTGAGAACCCATATGCATCATTGTATACTCACAAGTCACCAGAAATTTTGATACATTGAAAAATGGATATTTGGTAAACATTTAACTGAATATTGGCGTACTGAATAACCATAAATTTGCTAACTAAAAGACTGTATAACTAGTAACTCAGGTAAACAAATAGCCATAAGACATCATAACTGCTTTTGTACTTTCCGATAAAGTTATGCTTTAATCTGTATTACTATCCATTGAATCCCACTTTTAGCACCCTCTCAAGTCTCATATTTACCAAGCTGTACTCCGTAATTATACCCCAATGGGAAATTATCCTCTCTAGGACCTTACGTTTCTCCTGCGCGTCGCTTGGGCATCCAATACGTTTGGAATTCGATAGGAAGAGAAGATTACCTATTGCTCTAAGTTTCATGGCACGATCTTGGTAGTTAACCATTAATATGAGTGGCCAGCACACACATATAAAGGAAACTCCACTAGACATGGCTTCACAGGCTCCCTAGGACTCTTGAACCTAGTGCTCTGATACCAAGCTCTGTCACGCCCCGAACCTGGGCTTGGACGTAACACGGCACTCGGTGCCTGACTACACGTGACCGAGCGAACCAACAGGCTCGCTGAATCAACATGTGGTATCATTACATACTGAATGCGGAAGATAAACTAACACATGCTGATATACTGAAATTATGGATGATATAAATCAAAGTGCGGAAATACTAATACAATTGTAGCCAACATAGCTTATTATGAAAAGCCTATGACTCTGTCTAACTGTTACTCTAGTCTATGAAGCCTCTAGTGAAGTACTGAAACATTGACTGCCTGTAAATACTGAAAGACCGTAAAGTAATGATAATGCCCCGAAAGAACTAGGGATCACCAAACAACTGGTACGAGAATCCTACACTCTAAATTATCAACCTGTAAATCATTACCTGCAACGCGAGATGCATGCCTCGGGCAAAAGGGACGTCAGTACAATTGAATTGCACTGGTATGTAAAGCAACTGAAAGAAAGAATTGTAAATGCTGAAACTGAAACTGAGCTGATAACTGAGAATTGATAATTGATATTGAAATGATAACTATTGAAATAGAAACTGAAACGATAACTGATAGCTGATAACTGATAATTGATAACTGAAATGATAACTGATAACTGAAATGATAATTGATAACTGAAATGATAAATGGACCGATAACTGATAATTGATAACTAAATGATCACTGACAACTGAACTGATAACTGATAATTGAACTGATAACTGATAACTGAACTGATAACTAGTGTCTGAAATGATAACCGATAACTGAACTGATAACTGAACCGATAACTGATAATTGATAACTAAAATGATAACTGATAACTGAACTGATAACTGATAATTGATAACTGAACTGATAACCGGTATCTGAAATGATAACAAATAACTGAACTGAACAAAGGAAGTAAGGATATGAATACTCCCTCTTCTGAATGATGAACAACCTGTTTATTTGAATATTGAACTGCGGCCTCAGGCCCAATATATATGTGTGCACAACTGCGGCCTCGTGCCCAAGTATACGTATACATAACTGCAACGTCAGGTCCAAAATGCTTAAAGCATAAACTGCAGCCTCAGGCCCAAAGATGCATGAAGTACAAACTGCAGCCTCAGGCCCAAAGATGCATAAAGCATAAATTGCAGCCTCAGGCCCAAAGATGCATAAAGCATAAACTGCGGCCTCACGCCCAAATACTGGTGTTCAACATTCAGAGATTTAAACTCAGGAACTGAGAATCATACTGGAATACATGATAGTGAAATGAAATACTGAATCACACGGAGTTACATGATACTGGAATATTGGATCACACTAAGTTACATAATACTGGAATACTAGATCACACTGAGTTACATAATACTGGAATACTGAATAGGACTAGACTGAGACATGTATTCTTGAACTGATTATGAACACTGTAACTTCATCTGTTTATGGCATACTGAGTAATCTATACTAAGACTCGGGGGCATCAAACCCAAGTCTATATTGAATACACACTGAGCTCACAACGTTCAGAATGATAGTGGTGAACAAGTTATGAAGCTAGAGAATAGAAGTTCTGCAACTATTCAAGGTACTAGGTTTAACTATATTTCTGAGGCAATTAGTAACGTGGTAAAAGAAACGTACTGCAGGGAGAATCATTAAAATTCCCAAACATAGAGAGTTAGCCTCACATACTTTAACTTCCTGCTCTTGAGCATAATACAACATTTGCCAACCCTTTCAACTTCAATCTATATCAATACAAGTCAAAGGGATTCCAAATTAGCAACAATAGTCATGTTTTGGTCATTTAGACATCTTATCAAACACTCAATGGCATAAAGCTTCATAGCCCTTATAAATGGTGACTCTACACCCAATAACCCATTCCATTGCTCCTAGATAAATTCTAAAGTCTCAAATGGTTATAATCAACATTATTCTTTATCACACATTAGGTAATCAACACCCATAACCAATAATAACCAATCAACAACCCAAACCTATCACCGTTCATACTTTTATATCAAACCGATCAACTCATATCTCATGAAATAGAGTCTATAATAATTAATTCAATGATAGAATCAATTAGAGGGTGAAGATATTATCTTTTCGACGTTCAATCTTCCTGAATTCGAGTTCTAGGGTTTCTTCTCTCAACAATGGTGTCCAAATCGAATATCTACTGATATGGAGGGTTTACCCATGCTAATAAGATGTTGGGAAATTGAAATTAAGTTCGAATCACCATTAGAACTTACCTTGGGTTGTGGAGGGACCCTTAAGGAGTTAGGTTTTTGAGGGCTTTACTTTCTAGAGCAAGTTTTTATGTTTTTAGGCTGTGGGGGATGAAATAGGGCTTAAAAAACGACTTCCCAAGTCATCCACCGCGTCCCAGTTGGCGCGACCGCGGTACCGACCGTGGTAAATTGCTGGAACACTGCCCGTCCACCGCGGTCGCGATAAAACGCAGCGGATCGCGGTGGTTGCATACCTTTCTTTAAAACGGGCATAACTTTTTGTACAGAGCTCCATTTGGGCTCCACAATATATCGTTGGAGCATATCCTTTCTTTAATACCTTTCTTTAAAATGGGCATATCCTCACACATTTTAACTAAACCCTGCTGGAAGACGGACCTTCTGCAAACTTAGTCGATTTTGTCAAATCTTATGCACCCCACTCTCCGTCTTGATTCCAAAACAACTATTTTCACCCATAATCTTCCCGATGAGACTTCACATGTATAAAATATCAAATTAATACCCATTTATCATGTCCACACCTAGTCCGAATGTACGGGATGTTACAAAAAGTCCCTCCCAGTTTTACAAATAACCCCAATATTTGTCTTTACAAATATTGTTATTACAGACCAATGTAACAAATTACATAATGAAAGAACCATTACACTATAGGGAGCCTTCATAGGCCCAATAGCCACCTGGAACCAGGCCTTCACATAGCACCTCTGAGCATAGTGGTAACCCATCCACAACACATAAAACTGGTTCCTGGAATGTCAAAGTTCCCAAGCGCCTCAGGGACCCCGGAGAGTGCTCACACCAGAATCAGATGTTCAACATTCAGTTCACAAAGGATTGGAAACCGGCCCCAATGTGTTAGAGTTCAGAGGAGTCTCATAGACCCTAAGCAGTGCTCACAATGGGGGGCAGGACCCTAGATATCTAAGAGTAGGAGTTGAAGACAGTGTATAAAAGTAGCAGATAGTTTTTTAGAGTAAAAAAATAGTTTGCATTTCAGAAATGCATAGAAACAGATCACACGATCAACTTTGCAACAAAACCACATTTATGAGATTGAGCTCAGATATCAATCACCAACATAGCAGAACAAAGTCACAGCCAGTTCAATCAAGGTTCCACATTGCCTGGGGATTGGCTTAGTTAACTAGTTATCACTAGGTTATCCTATGGACATGTATTAAAGAATTGCATGCTGGGGATCAGGGTTCTAATCAGACAATCATACAGAAGGGTAGCAAAAGTTGGATAATAGAAAATCCTGAATTATTCAGGAACCTGTTCGGGGTGAACACTTAAAACAGGGCAAAAAACAAGCTAGTTGAGAAACAAATAGACATAGATCTAATTACATAGAGGCAGATATGCTGAAAACAAGAAGCACATGGGTCTAATTATATGGAAATAGACATGCTGATTGAGATCAATAAACATGAAGCACATAGGTCTAATTAAATAGAAGTAGACATGTTGATTAAGAGTAATAAACATGAAACACATAGGTCTAATTAAATAGATGTAGACATGCTGATTAAGAGTAATAAACATGAAGCACATAGTTCTATTTAAATAGAAGTAGACATGTTGATTAAGAGTAATAAAAATGAAGCACATAGGTCTAATTACATAGCATATTGAATGATACTAGGAATGGAGACATACCAGTTATGAAATAGCAAACAGGAAGTTGAAAGTATGCAGAATCCAATAGTCTAGCCTTGGCTTTCAGCCGGCTAGGCAATGTAGCAAACACAAGTAACAGAAAGGTTTGAGAGCAAAAGTTTGTGTGTGTGTGTGTGTATGTTTCTTTCTGAGTGTGTTTGTGTTTGAAAGAAATCAGAATGGAGTTTATATAACACTTAGCAAGGTAAAACAAATAAGGCAAGAGAATTACAGTTCATAAGTAAGGTAAGAAAATATAATTAGACTAATTGATACAAACAGTATCCGGAAAAGTCACCTTAAAATAATGAGAATCATTTACCAGCACGGATTAGGATTCAAACAAGGTAAATAAATCGATTATTAACCATAAATTAGACTAATTAATCTAAATAAGGCAAGTAGTACCAATTAAAAGTCATAAAATAAGGAAAATAGGTAAAATCATGGGGAAGTACTGATTTTAACAGGAGAATATAATTCAAACCCTAAATAAAATCAATCAATCTAATTTGATTGATAGAGATAAACAATAATGGGAAAAAATTGAAGTACTCAGTGCAATAAGCAGAGAAACCTAGGGTTTAAAGCATATACACAAAAAATTAGTCAAACTGGTAAAGATAATCAGATTCAAATACTTAGGAGTTTTAAAACCTTCTTGGAGAGAGCGTAAAATGAAACCCTAGTTTTAGAAAACGAAGGAATCGACTAGTAATAAGGAAAAACAAAAAGTTTTTCAAAGAGAAAGACCAAATAACGCTTAAAGCTTTTCAGATCTACATGGATCTGAACAGACCCAAGTAGCATAAGATTAGGGTTTTTAAAAAAATGACAGAGATGAAAGAAAACCTGGTTTAAAACCATATATTCGAGCCATAAACACGAAAAAAATAGTACTCACAAACGGAGATGACCGTAGGTAGGTTCACAAAAGGATTTTGAACAAATCTGAGTTGAATCTCTTCGAGATTCCTTCATATAACAACAAGATCGAACAACCAGAAGAGGTAAGAGGGCGGCAGGGGCCTGAAATCACAGAGGAACCCCATGGGCCAGGTAGTTTTTCGGTGACGGCGGCTAGGGTTAGGGGAGTGTTTGAGAGAGAAGAGAGAAGGAAATGGAAACAAAGCCAGCGGAATTCGAAAAAAGGATAGGGTTTAGGGGTGTTAGGGGGTAATTAAAAATGATAATTGATCCTCGACTGTTGATCTTTTGAGATCAATGGCCAGGATTTGATCTGGTGATGGGGTGGGTTGGATAGAAATTGGGCTTGGGTATTTTAATTGGGTTGGGGGTGATGTTTTGGTCCAGGTCCGAAATTAAGATAAATTTAAAGAGGCTATTTGTTAGATACCCAATTAATTGACAAAATAATTTATGAAAATAGCTAATAAATGATAAAAACGTTGTTGGTGCATAAAATTGATTTTAAATAATTACTTAATATTATAAAATATAAAAAGCCATTTTCTGGTAAAATAAGATAATTATGCACACATGGGCGATTATTGCAAAGTTATTGCAATTATAACCCTATCATGTACATATGGCTATTCATGAAATAATTAAAGCCCAGTATAAATATAAATGATACAATTAAGCAATAAAATTGTTATAAAACCTGTTTGTGATGCAATTAGTAATTACTTATGTATTAAAATGCTAGAATAAATTAATTAAAATCCTTTTAGAAAATACAGAAAACTATGAAAAAATACTGGTTGATGCTCATGCACTATTTTGAAAGTACATATTCATTTTAAAAATACATGAGGAAAAAATTGGGAATCAAAAGCTGCCCCCCTATTCCCGTGAAGGATGAATGAGTTTTCGGGTAAAGATATGGTGACCAATTTTGACCGAATGGGTGTTTTGAAAAATATAGGCCGAACCCCGATCTTTGAACTGCGTACATATCGCTGGTTTTACAGGAATCAGGCCATGTGTAGTTCTGGACCCAACGGTGAACGAAGCCGATGGGATTGTTATAGGAATGGTAGCATGTTTCAGAAAGATTCCCTTCTCGGGGAGGATAGTATCAGACGGGTTTTATGTTAAGTCATGAATATGAGCCTGAAGTGTGATGGATGTATCATAGGGCAGATATCTGAACGGTCCTGGGGTAAAGGCGAGTAATTGGTGGGAGTTGATTACGTTTGAAATAATGGTAAGGCACAAATGGAAACCGGAAGGGTATGAGTGGAAACTAGAGCGAAGGTGGCTCCTATTTTGTCACAACCCTAAACCCGGACCCGGTCGTGATGGCGCCTCTCGTGAAGACAAGGCCAGCTGACACACTGCTGATTCACTTTAAGCAGTTTAAAATAATAAATACTAAGTCTTTACAGAATCAAAATCCCAAAATAATAGTGAATAGTACAAATTGCGGAATTAAATACCAACACAGCCCGACATCGGGGTGTCACCAGTCATGAGCATCTAAAACAATACTACGAGTCTGAAAGTCTACTCCACTACTACATAACTGAATCTTAAAGGAAATAAAATAGAGGGAGAATGCACTGGGCTGCGAATCGCCAAGCAGCTACCTAGTAAATCTCCGAAGATCTGCTGGAAGCTATCAACCCTCAGTAGCAGGACCTGTAGCGCCCGAATATGCACACAGGGGTGCAGGGTAAAGTGAGTACTCCAACTCAGTGAGTAATAACAATAAATGAAGACTGAGCGATATAAAAAAATCACGTTAAACACAACAATAAGCTATAAGAGGCATAACAAAATCATTAAATATAATTAAGCAGTGAAATCTCATAAACACCTTTTAAGCAGTCAAACAATCTATAGGAAAAACAACTAGAAAAGGAAAACACATAAGAATTTTCCCCTCGGGCTCAATAACAACAACAGAATCAGCCCCTCGGGCAATATCACAGACAATACCAGCCCCTCGGGCTATATCTCATATCACAATGGGTACCCGCGCTCACTGGGAGTGTACAGACTCCGGGAGGGGCCCCTTACGGCCCAAGCGCAATATAAAGCCATCTCGTGGCATCATAAACAGGCTCTCGGCCTCATATCAATCACAAGACACCTCGCGGAGTACAATCTCATGCTCCCGGCCTCATTATCATAATTAGTATATCACTGTTGCGGCATGCAGCCCGACCCATAAGTATCCTCACAATACAGGCCCTCGGCCTTACTCAGTCAAAATCTCATAAGCCCCTCGGGAAACAGTAAAATATGAAGCGTAGCCCAAAACATCTTTTAAAATATCATTTAATGTGTTTAAAACAGAATAACTTAGCTGAGTTTTTGAAACCAGTAAAATATGGCATGACTGAGCACAAATGTGAAATCAAATAGTGAGGAAAATATCAGTAAAAATCCTCTAAGGGTTCAAATAGATGGCACGAAGGACAAGTATGGCATTTAGCCCAAACCACAATAATATCTAACAATTAGCTATCAAATACACAGTAAAACAGTCATTTGGGATGGACTAAGTCACCATCCCCAACAGTGCACGGCCCCAGCTCGTCATCTAGCGTGTGCGTCACCTCAACATAGCCTAACGCTGTGTAATCCAGGGTTTCATACCCTCAGGACAGCATTTAAAATCTTTACTCACCTCAATCCGGCCTAAACTCTAGCTCGCAATGCCTTTGCCCTTCGAATTGGCCTCCAGATGCTCCGAATCTACCAAAATCGGAACGTAATCATCAAAATATGCTAAAGGGACAAAGCCCACTCGAATATAATAAAAAATCCACGCAAATCTCGAAATTACAAAAACCCGACCCCCGGGCACACGTCTCGGAATTCGATAAATTTTACGTCATTAGATTCCTTATCTCCCCACGAGTTCATACATATCAAAAGTTCCAAAAACCGACCACAAATGGCCTTCCAAATCCTCAATCAAAGGGGTAGGTTTCTAAGCCCTAGCTTCTCTAATTTTACCCTTAATTACAGCTCTAATCCGCGAATTAATACCAGAAAAACGAGTTTTTAGGTCCAAAATTTTTACCTCAATGAGTTCCCCTTGAATTCTCTCTTCAAAATCGCCCAAATCTCTCAAATTCGTGTTTAAAAGTGAAGAAACCCTCTGAAAATCGTGAAGGAGGAAATATAACATTCTGACCCAGGAATTTCCGCATTTGCGGCAAAATTCCCGCTTTTGCGGTACCGCATCTGCGATCATGACCACCGCATCTACGGTCCTCACTTAAGTCCGCCCTTTCTGCATCTGCGGTGACCCATCTACACCTGCGCCACCACAGGTGCGGTCAAACTCCCGCTTCTGCGGTCCCAGTCAAACACACCTCTAGCCGCTTCTGTGGCCCATCTTACGCATATGCGGCGTCACACCTGCGGTCCCCAATCCGCAGGTGCGGAAATACCAGAAGCAGAAAAATCTGCAGCTTCATCAAAATTCCAAACTCTCCGCTAACCATCCAAAATCACCCCGAGGCCCCCGGGACCTCAACCAAAAGCACAAACATACCCCATAACCTTATTCAAACTTATACCAATCTTCAAAACACCTCAAACAACATCAAAACCATCGAAACACATCGAATTCAAGCCTAAGGTTCTAAAATCTTCCGCATTCCGCTTTTGATCAAAAAGTATACCAAACCACGTCAATGACCTGAAATTTTGCACACACATCCCAAATGACATAACGAAGCTGCTGCAACTTCGGGAATTCCATTCCGACCCTATTTCAAAATCTCACCTATCAACCGGAAACGCCAAAAATTCAATTTCGCCAATTCAAGCGTAAATCTACTCCGGACCTCCAAAACACATTTCGATGACTCTTAAGTCCCAAATAATCTCCCAGCTATCCGAACCATCGAAAATCAAGTCTGAGCCATCTAACATATAAGTCAACATCCGGTTGACTTTTCCAACTTAAGCCTTCTTAAAAGAGACTAAGTGTCTCAAACCTTCTCAAAACCTTTCCGAACCCGAACCAACCAACCCGATCACATATAAAATCGATAATTAAAGCAAATAGAAGCAAAAATGGGGGAAACGGAGCGGTAACTCATGAGACGACCAGCCGGGTCATCACATCTTCCCCCTCTTAAACAAATGTTCGCCCTCAAACGAGCCAAGAAACGTACTGAAGCCTCAAATAGGTGAGGATATCTGCTCCACATCTCCTGCTCGATCTCCTAGGTAGCCTCCTCCACGGGCCGACCTCTCCACTGCACTTTCACTGAAGCTATATCTTTTCATCTCAACTTTTGAACCTGACGCTCTAAAATAGATGCTTGCTCCACATCATAAGTCAGATCGCCCTGTAACTGAACCGTGCTGAAATCCAGAACATGAGACGGATCCCCAATATATTTCTGAAGCATAGAAACATGAAATACCGGGTGCACGCTCGACAAGCTGGGTGGCAAAGCAAGCTCATAAGCCACCTCCCCAATCCTCCGAAGTACCTCAAAAGGCCCAATGAACCGTGGACTCAATTTACCCTTCTTTCCAAATCTCATAACACCTTTCATGGGTAAAACCTTCAACGGGACCTTCTCACCAACCATGTAGGACACATCACGAACCTTCCTGTCCGCATAGCTCTATTGCCTCGACTGCGCTGTACGAAGCCTCTCCTGAATCACCTTCACCTTGTCTAAAGCATCCTATACCAAATCTGTACCCAATAGCCTGGCCTCGCCCGGCTCAAACCATCCAACTGGAGATCTACACCGCCTCCCATACAAAGTCTCATATGGAGCCATCTAAATACTCGATTGGTACCTGTTATTATAAGCAAACTCTGCGAGCGGTAGAAATTTATCCCATGACCCTCCAAAAGCAATGACGCACGCGCGTAAGATATCTTCTAATATCTGAATAGTGCGCTCGGATTGCCCGTCCGTCTGAGGGTGAAAAGTTGTGCTCAACTCAACTTGAGTACCCAAATCTCGTTGTACATACCTCCAAAACTGTGAAGTAAACTGAGTGCCCCGATCTGAAATGATGGAAACTGGGACACCTTGCAAACGAACAATCTCCCGGATATATATCTCTGCCAACCGCTCTGAAAAGTAAGTAGTACAGATAGGAATGAAGTGTGCGGGCTTGGTCAGCCGATCCACAATCACCCAAATAGCATCGAACTTTTTCAAAGTCCGTGGGAGCCCAACAACAAAGTCCATGGTGATCCGCTCCCACTTCCACTCTAGAATATCCATCCGCTGAAGCAAGCCACCCGGTCTCTGTTGCTCATATTTCACCTGCTGACAATTAAGACACCGAGCTACAAACCCCACAATGTCTTTCTTCATTCTCCTCCACCAATAATGCTGTCTCAGATTCCGATACATCTTCGCGGCACCCGGATGAATGGAATACCGCGAGCTATGGGCCTCTTCCTGAATCAACTCTTAAAGCCGATCCACATTAGGCACACATATCAGGCCCTGCATCCTCAACACCCCATCATCGCCGATAGTCACATCTCTGGCATCATCATGCTGAACTCTATCCTTAAGGAAAAGCAAATGAGGATCATTATATTGGCGCTCTCTAATGCGCTCATATAAGAAAGACCGAGAAATCATGCAAGCCAATACCTTACTGGGCTCCGAAATATCCAACCTCACGAACCGATTGGCCAAAGCCTGAACAAAAACTACAAGAGGCCTCTCCCCAACTGGAATATATGCCAATCTCCAATACTCACCGCCTTCCGGCTCAAGGCATCGGCCACCACATTGGCCTTCCCCGGATGATACAGGATAGTAATGTCATAATCCTTAAGCAACTCCAACCACCATTGCTGCCTTAGATGGAGATCCTTCTTCTTGAACAAGTGCTGGAGGCTACGATGATCAGTATACACCTCACAAGACACGCCATTCAAATAATGCCTCCAAATCTTCAACGCGTGAACAATGGCAGCCAACTCCAAATCATGAACAGGGTAGTTCTTCTCATGAGGCTTCAACTGACGAGAAGCATAAGCAATAAATCTACCCTCCTGCATTAGAACACACCCAATACCAACTCTCGAAGCATCACAATACACGGTATAAGAACCTGAAGCTGATGGCAGTACTAACACTAGAGCTGTGGTCAAGGCAGTCTTGAGCTTCTGAAAGCTCCCCTCACACTCATCAGACCACTAAAATGAAACACCCTTCTGAGTCAACTTGGTCAAGGGCGATGCAATAGACGAAAATCCCTGAACAAATCGGCGATAATAACCCGCCAGACCAAGAAACTGCGAATCTCTATAGCTGAGGACGGTCTGGGCCAACTCTGAACCGCCTCTATCTTCTTCGGGTCCTCCTGAATACCCTCCCTAGACACCACGTGCCCCAAGAAAGCCACTGAACTGAGCCAGAACTCACATTTGTAGAACTTTGCATAAAGTTTCTCCTCTCTCAATCTCTGCAACACCACTCCCAAATGCTCCACGTGCTCCTCCTAACTACGTGAGGATACCAGAATATCATCAATGAAGACTATGACAAACGAGTCGAGATACGGCCGGAACACGCTGTTTATCAAAAGCATGAATGCTGCTGGAGCATTGGTCAACCCAAAAGACATCACCAAGAACTCATAATGACCATATCGGGTCTTGAAAGCTGTCTTAAGAATATCTGAGTCCCTGATCTTCAACTGGTGATAACCCGAAAGGAGATCAATCTTGGAGAACACTCTCGCTCCCTGAAGCTGGTCGAACAAATCATCGTTACAAGGCAAAGGATACTTGTTCTTAATTATTACCTTGTTCAACTGCCTGTAATGAATGCACATTCTCATCGTGCCATCCTTCTTCTTCACAAAAAGAACCGGCGCACCCCACAGTGACACACTAGGACGAATGAACCCCTTGTCAAGGAGTTCCTAAAGCTGCTCCTTTAACTCCCTCAACTCCGTTGGTGCCATACGATACGGAGGAATAGAGATGGGCTAAGTTCCCGACAGCAGGTCGATACCAAAATTAATATCCCTGTCTGATGGCATGCCCGGCAGGTCTGCGGGAAACACATCGAGGAAATTCCTCACGACTGGAACAGAGTCAATACCGGGAGTCTCTGCACTGACATCCCTCACAAATGCTACGTATGAAAGACAACCTTTCCCAACCATACACTGGGCCTTCAAGAAAGAAACACCCTGCTAGGGACATAATCGGTCGAACCTCGCCACTCAATCCGTGGCACACCAGGCATAGCTAACGTCACTGTCTTGGCATGACAGTCCAGAATAGCCCGGCACGGAGATAACCAGTCCATGCCCAGAATAACATCGAAGTCACCATACACAACAACAGCAGATCCACCCGGGTCTGCAGACCCCCAGTAGCCAAAATGCAGGACCGGTATACCACAACTGTATCGCCCACCGGCATAGAGACATGAACAGAAGAAACGAGGGACTCGCAGGGCATATCAAAATAATGGGAAAAATAAGACGACACATAAGAGAAAGTAGAACCAGGGTCAAATAACACAGAAGCATCCCTGCGGCAGACTGAGATAATACCTGTAATCACCACATCTGAAGCAATCGGATCAGGCCTAGTTGGAAGTGCATAGAAGCGAGTCTGACCACCACCGGGTCGACCTCCCCCTCTGGTGCAACCCCTAGATGACTATCCTCCACCTCTAGCTGGCTGGCTGGGTGGTGAAGTGGCTGGGGCTGAGGCTGATGGCTGACCCCTCTGCTGAGAGGAACCCCCAAGCCGACGAGGACACTGCCTCCACATATGACCCATCTCTCCACACTCATAGCAACTCCCGGGTGTTGGAGACGGGGACTGATGGGAACCCCTAGCACCGGAATGACTAGCAGACGCACCTGGCGTAAAGGAATCAAGTGATGGAGCACGGGACGAACCCTTGGCTGGAAGTGCATTGAGTGAGGAATGAACCTGCTGAGAACTGTGAGAACCATGGCCTGATGATGCCACACGATAACCTGGGCGAGCTGACTGAGCATGCCTGAACTAACTGCCTCTGCCGTGCTGATAGGCCCCCAAAACTACCATGACCTCGAGGCCTCTTGGCCTCCCTCTCCTCGTGCTCCTGGCAACGAACTGACTCAATCTCACGAGCAATATCCATAACCTCCTCAAACGTAGCACCTAACACTCTCTCCCTAGTCATAAGAACCCGAAGCTGGTAGGTGAGGCCATTAACAAACCTCCTGATCCTCTCTCTCTCCGTAGCAACCAGCCAAATAGCATGTCGAGCTAACTTTGAGAACCTCATCTCGTATTGAGTAACAGTCATCTCCCCCTGTCATAACTTCTCGAACTGCCTACGCAGCTTTTCCATGCGGGACCGTGGGACATACTTCTCCAAAAATAGAGCGGAGAACTGCTCCCAAGTCAGATGTGCCGAACCAACAGGCCTACACCTCTCATATGCCTCCCACCAAGTGAAGGCAGCTTCTGTAAACTGAAAGGTTGTGAATGCAACACCGCTAATCTCCAGAATACCCGCGGTGCGAAGAATCCTCTGACAATGTCTGAGAAACTTGGGCAACTGAAAGTAGGAGGTTGGAGTGTGCCAAACCACTCTCATATGCGCTGCTCATCCTCTGGCATAACTGGAGCTATGTAACCCTGAGCAGCTGCCACCGGCTGGGCTAGTGGTGCCTCCGGTGTCTGCAAACCCTAAACCACCTGATTAGGCATGCGGGGGCGGGAGTGTGAGAGCCTCCCCCTGCCTGAGAAGTGGCTACGGTAGTAGAGACCGCGACCGCCTGAGCGAGACTCGTACATACTGTCAAAATCTGGGCCAATGTCTCCTAAAGACCCGGAATCACAATAAGCACAGCTGGTGCCTGAGCTGGTGCTGCTGGAGTGTCCACAAATGGGACCTGCTCCTGAACTGGGGCGGCTGGTGGATTTGTAGGTGTTGCCCCAGCTGCTGTGAGGGCGGCACCTCTGCCCCTACCGCAGCCTCGACCGCGTAATCGGCCTCTAGTGGCTCCAGCTGGTGGTACTGGTGGTCGTCCATCCTAACCGGTAGCGTGTGTCCTCACCATCTATGAGAGAGTAGAATAATAGAAGTTTAGTTCTCGGATCAACGAATTCGTACGACAAGAATTTCAAGAATATGGAAATTTTCCTAAAGGTTCTGCAGCCTCTTGAGGATAAATACAGACGTCTCCGTACCGATCCGCGAGACTCTACTAAACCTGCTCATGACTCGTGAGACCTATGTAAATAGGCTCTGATACCAACTTGTCACGATCCTAAACCCGGACCCGGTCGTGATGGCGCCTCTCATGAAGACAAGGCTAGCCGACACACTTCCAATTCACTTTAAGCAGTTTAAAATAACGAATACTAAGTAGTTAACAGAAATAAAATCCCAAAATAATAGTGAACAGTACGATTTGCAAAATTAAATACCAACACAGCCCGACATCGGGGTGTCACCAATCATGAGCATCAAAAATAATACTACGAGTCTGAAAGTCTACTCTACTACTACATAACTGAATCTGAAAGGAAATAAAATAGAGGGAGAATGCACTGGGTTGCTAATCGCCAAGCAGCTACCTAGTAAATCTCCGGTGATTTGCTGGAAGCTATCAACCCTCAGTAGCAGGACCTGTAGTGCCCGAATCTGCACACAGGGGTGTAGGGAGTAAAGTGAGTACTCCAACTCAGTGAGTAATAACAATAAATGAAGACTGAACGATATAAAATCACGTTAAACACAACAATAAGCTATAAGAGGCATAACAAAATCATTAAATATAATTAAGCAGTAAAATCTCATAAACACCTTTTAAGCAGTCAAACAATATATAGGAAAAACAACTTGAAAAGGTAAACCAATAAGAATTTGCCCCTCGGGCTCAGTAACAACAACAGAATCAGCCCCTCGGGCAATATCACAGACAATACCAGCCTCTCGGGCTATATCTAATATCACAATGGGTACCCGCGCTCACTGGGGGTGTACAGACTCCGGGAGGGGCCCCTTACGGCCCAAGCGCAATATCAAGCCATCCCGTGGCATCATAAACAGGCTCTCGGCGTCGTATCAATTACAAGCCTCCTCGTGGCATACAATCTCAGGCCCTTGGCCTCATTATCATAATCAATATATCCTGCTGCGGCGTACAGCCCGATCTATAAGTATCCTCACAATACAGGCCCTCGGCCTTACTCAGTCAGAATCTCATAAGCCCCTCGGGCAACAGTAAAATATGAAGCGTAGCCCAAAACATCTTTTAAAATATCATTTAATGTGTTTAAAACAGAATAACTTAGCTGAGTTTTTGAAACCAGTAAAATATGGCATGACTGAGCACAAATGTGAAATCAAATAGTGAGGAAAATATCAGTAAAAATCCTCTAAGGGTTCAAATAGATGGCACGAAGGACAAGTATGGCATTTAGCCCAAAACACAATAATATCTAACAATTAGCTATCAAATACGCAGTAAAACAGTCATTCGGGATCGACTAAGTCACCATCCCCAACGGTGCACGGCCCCACGCTCGTCATCTAGCGTGCGCGTCACCTCAACGTAGCCGAACGCTGTGTAATCCGGGGTTTCTTACCCTCAGGACAACATTTAAAATCATTACTCACCTTAATTCGTCCCAAACTCTAGCTCACAATGCCTTTGCCCTTCGAATTGGCCTTCGGGTGCTCCGAATCTACCAAAATCAAAACTTAATCATCAAAATATGCTAAAGGGACAAAGCCCACTCGAATATAATCGAAAAACCATGCAAATCCTGAAATTACAAAAACCCGACCCTCGGGCCCACGTCTCGGAATTTGATAAATTTTACGTCATTAGATTCCTTATCTCCCCACGAGTTCATTCATATCAAAAGTTTCAAAATCCGACCACAAATGGCCTTTCAAATCCTCAATCAAAGGCCTAGGTATCTAAGCCCTAGCTTCTCTAATTTTACCCTTAATTACAGCTCTAATCCGCGAATTAATACCATAAAAATGAGTTTTTAGGTCAAAAATTTTTACCTCAATGAGTTCCCCTTGAATTCTCTCTTCAAAATCGCACAAAGCTGTAAAATTTGTGTTTAAAAGTGAAGAAACCCTCTAAAAATCACGAAGGAGGAAACATAACATTCTGACCCAGGCATTTCCGCATCTGCGGCCGAATTCCCGCTTTTCCGGTACCGCATATGCGGTCATGACCACCGCATCTGCGGTCCTCACTTAAATCCGCCCTTTCCGCATCTGCGGTGACCCATCCGCACCTGCGCCATCGCAGGTGCGGTCAAACACCCGCTTCTGTGGTCCCAGCCAAACACACCTCTGGACGCTTCTGCGGCCCATCTTATGCATATGTAGCGTCGCACCAGCGATCCCCAATCCAGAGGTGCGGAAATACCAGAAGCAAAAAATCTGCAGCTTAATCAAAATTCCAAACTCTCCGCCAACAATCAAAAATCACCCCGAGGCCCCCGGGACCTCAACCAAAAGCACAAACATACCCTATAACCTTATTCAAACTTATACCAATCTTCAACACACCTCAAACAACATCAATTAACAAAGCGGATTTAGTTTTACAGTCATTATCCTAAGGCTTGCCTAAGTGTTTAGACGGAATCTTATAGGCATGATATCTACTGATTTTTAGAAGGTGATGAGATATAAATCTCGAAATGAATTGCTTAAATTCCAATATGCATACTTGTTAAAATTGCTAAGTGAGGGACCCAGACTATCAAAAGAGATGCAGAATGTACAAGAATTAAGAATGGTTATAGGTTCTGCTGGTTACAACCTTTTTTATTACGGATCTTATAACTAACATTGACTGTGAATGAAAACGAATCAGAATTGTTCGAGGATCCCAATAGGCATTATTTCTATGCATTACTGATTTTTAGACGTGGCATCTAATTGCAGAAACCTTGTAGACATAACATCTAAATGTAGAATCTTGTGTTAAACCTCATCGACATGGTATCTAAATGCAGAAAGTTGTGTTAAACCTTATAGACATGGTATCTAAATGCAGTTTGAATTATGCAGAATTAAAATACTATTATAGGCATGGCTTCTAGGTGAAGTTTGAATATGCAGGAATTAAAATGCCCTATTGGCATGATCTCTACCCTTGCATGCATAGTTCCCCACACTTTTAACTAGCCAGCCCCAAATGTTTATTACAACTTATTACAAACCAGAATAATAAAATACATCAGAAAAGTACAATCAGAGGAAGCCCGATTCTTGACTTCCTCTCTGAGTTATGAGATAAACCAACTCAAAGTCCATTGATCCAAAGTCTTTCTCCAATTTGAGTGTGTCAGAGCTCCCTAAGAGCCTCAATGGGACTCCGGGCAGTGCTCACACCCAAATTGTATCACCAGAATAGGGACAAGGCAGTGTGGAAGTGCCAGCCCTCAAGTGTCCAAGTTCAAAGGGAGCTCAATGGGTCCCAAGGCAAGGCTCACAAGAGGGAGGCAGAACTTAAGTCTAAGAGAGAGTGCAAGTTAAGAAACAGAGCTTTAAGAGCTAAGGAAATAAAGAAGAGGGAAAGAGGTGATGGGAAACAGTTACAGAGTGAAGGATTTCACACAAAGGGGTTCAGGGATTGGGAGCTGCAAAGAGCCTATGCACTTAGGCATTAATTAATTTTGGGCATGCACAACAATAGGGAGTGTTGTTAAGCTTACAAAATCAACCCGAATACACAACATATAATGGTAACATAGAGGTTATGATCCTAGGGGAATCAAATTTGAGTCATAGACAGCAATACTTAACACTGTCATGCCTCAAACAAACCATTAGTATCAAACACATTGGGGTAGGGGTTTAGAATGCATAATAGATTCAGAACAGGCAGAAGGGAATTACAAAATGCTTAGAATAAAGTACTGAATCAAACACAAGCAGTAGGCAGACAAGAAAACAAAAGTATTAAGTAGACATATTGTTGTGATGCTGGAATCTTAATCAAGACATACCAGTTAAAAGAAGCAAAAATGCAGTAAAAGCAGGAAGCCGGACTTTGAAGAGAGGTCACAGTACAAGTAGCAAGAGAGAATATTTCGAGTATGAGTGTGAGTTCAGAAATTAAGAGTGTTCGTGTGTTTGTCTTAATTAAAGAGCAGGGTATTTATAGTTTGAAAACAGGTGGAAAATAAGGCAAAAATCATAGTTCAGCAGTAATTATGGAACTATGTGTCAATTAAAATCAAATCAGTATAAGGCTTCCTTTAATTAAGGAGTTACAATTAAACGGTAATGGGCAGAAGGCATTTAAGGAAAGCAATCAAATAGAACACCATGTATAGAATAGACAATTAGGGGTAAGTGCATAGAGTTTAATTAAGGGAAGAATCTTTGAAATACTCGATTAACCAAATAAGGTAAGAAAACAAAGTAAAGTTGCAGAATGTGGAGACAATCGAAAACCAGTACATAGCAAATAAAGGAGTCAAGGATTTCAAAATCACTGACATAAGGAGAGTAACATGGGTTCCCATGAATAAACCAAGTTAAAGACAAGAGAATCGAAAGTCTAAAGGAAAGTTTTCAAATTGATCCAAGAAACAGGGAATCAATAAAACAAGGAAAGAATCAATTACACGAGTGAAATCAGATGTACACAAGGAGGTGTGAAATCACTCCAAAATTGAAGGTCATTTAGAGGGAAATTTAGCATATAAAAGAGTGCATAAACATTAAGCATGCGAGGCTGAACTCATGCGAAAGAGAAATATCATGCAATAGCAAGCACAGAGTCAGTAGCTAGTGAACACGGTAGTCACATAAGTTGATTTCAGTAACTTAGTAATCGAGAAAAAGAGGGAGTATCAAATAGCATTCAAAGGGGTCAAGTGAAAAGACCTTTGTTGGCCCAAGTAAAGATTAGTTTTGAAGACTGACAAAGGAACTCATGATGAACCAGGTCCATCCAGTGGTCCATCCCTCAGGTTCACAAAAACGGGCAGATTCAAGCATGTGGGATGAACGTGAAGGAGATAAGCTTAACTTGGTGTATTTAATATCTCCTGATCGAAAAGGTTGCATAATTGATAAGGAGAAGGAGTCCTTAATCAAAGAGAACACTATCCAAGATAGGGAAGGAGTTAGAAGTTGAAATCAACTAGAACTCTTCCACCAAGGAAGAGTTGCATCAGAACTCTAGTTATTTCTTCATCTACTAACTCTATAAATTGCAGGAGGTTCTCACATTAAAGTGTTGCACAAAAACGAAGAAGTTAAACGTGAATTGGGAGCAAAATAGCACGGCTTTTTGCAAGCAGTTCGTGTGTGATTCAAGTGTGCAAACCAGAAGCTACATGAACCAGATTGTAGAACCAGCTCCATAAAGAGTTTTATGTGCCTTTCTTTATTTCTAGTTCAATTGTAGTAGGTTTTTCATATTGTACCTTTCAGCTATATCTAGAAGCAATTGTAATAGGTATTTTGAGTATTCAAGTTAGAGTTAACTTGAAGTTGTCGCAGCAGTTAGAGGCTGGTTGCCACAACGGGATTAGAGTTAATCCTTAGGTTTACAAAGAGTTTTGTAAATGCAGTTTTGGCTCAGTGATTTTAGTGGAAGTTTGGGAAAATCCTACTGAGTAGTAGGTCGTGGTTTTTTCACCTTTTGAGCCAGGTGTTTTCCACGTAAAATCTCTGTGTTCTTTATTTTATGTACTTTTAATTCCGCAAACAGTAGTAATAAGTACACCTAGAAAAATCAGGTCCTTCCAGAAGCAGTTTAAGCGAAAAATTGAGTACCACACAAATCCCCCCCCCCCCCCCCGCGTCTTGTGTGGTATTGACGTTTAGAATATCAATTGGTATCAGAGCAGGTTATCCTTGAAAAGGCTAACACCTTAGGAAAAGATCAACATGAGTGCACCACCTGGGAACTGGGAAGGGTAATCCACTGATAGGCCTCCACTCTTTAAAGGCCACTACTACTCTTGGTGGAAAAATAGGATGAGGGATCACATCATTGGAGAAGATTATGAACTCTTGGACATAGTCACTGATGGTCCCTTAGCAACTACAAAGAAGAATGCTGGACGTGCCAAAGACAAGGGCTGACTGCACTGCTGAAGACCTGAAGAAGTGGGAGAAAAATGCTAAAGCCAAGAAATGGCTTGTATGTCGACTAGGTCCAGATGAGTACAGCAGGATCCAAAGCTGTACCACTGCTAAGGAAATCTGGGACACTTCGCAAGTGGCTCATGATAGAACACCTCAAGTGAAGAGGTCCAGAGGAACACTATTGTATTCTCAATATGAGAATTTTACTATGAAGGAAGGAGAAACTATCCAAGAGATGTATACTAGGTTCACTACACTGACAAATGAACTTAAGTCTCTTGGAAGGGTTATTATTGAAGAAGACATAGTTGAGAAGATTTTGACAAGGGTACTGCCAATCTCTTGGGAAAGCAAAATCACAGCTATTCAGGAATCAATGAACATTGCCACTCTTAAGTTGGATGAGCTAATTGGAAATCTCGCTGCTTATGAACTTAGAAGGCAAACCATGAAGATGGATGCACCTATGAAGGAAATGAGCATGGCATTCAGAATCACTGAAGGTGCTGATCTAGAGGAGGATAAAATTACCATGATCACAAAGGACTTCAACAAGTACCTAATGAGAGAAAATGGTCCTTCAAGAAGTGGAAGCTACATCAAACCAAGGGTTCCTAAAAAACAAACCAATGAGGGGTGTTACAAGTGTGGGAAGACTGATCACCACATCAAAAACTGCCCTCAATGGGAAATTGAATGGAAGAAGGAAAGAGCTGAATGAAGGAACAGGAAGAAGGAACAGGTTCATCACAAGAAGAACAAAGGATCAACAAAGGCTATGGTTGCTGCATGGGAAGAAAAATCAGATGAGGACTCAGAAGATGAAGCTAAAAATGAACTAGCACTTATGGCCATGAGAGAATCAGATGATGAATCTGAGGTAAGTATAATTCATCTCAAAGAAAAGATTAAGTTTTTGTCTAAAGAAAGTCTATCTGAATTACTTCTAGATTTCATTGATGAATTTGAGGTTATAAACAATGAAAAGGAACAGTTGTCTAAGAAATGTGTGATCCTAAAAGCCAAGTGCAAAAATCTAGAGTCTAGGGCTAATGAGAGTGAAAGTAAAAACACTGAGTTGAAGAACCAGGTTCATGAACTTGACACCACAGTCATAGAGCTTAAATCTAAAAATCTAAAATTGAAATTAGGAACTGGTAAAAAGAAATCTGATCACACACAACTCACTTTAGAAGAAAATGTAGGAAAAATGAAAGATGAGTTGTACAAAAGAGATGAGCAGATAAGAGTCCTTAAGGAGGATCTAAACAAGGTTAAGCACGAGCTAGATAGAACCTGTAAATGGAATAGGTCCTCCGATGCACTTTCATGGCTACATGAACACCATAGTAGCAATAAGAGAGGACTTGGCTACGGGACCCCTGCACCTAAGTGGGATCCCAAAAGCAAGTACCTCACACTTCCTGAGAACAAAATTTGCACACATTGTGGTAAAATTGGTCACTATAAAAGTCAATGTATTGCAAAAGAAAAGGCTAGTCAAAAGAATAAAGAATTTGTTCAAGGGAAAAATAGGCTGCCAGGTTGGGCTAAAAAGAATTTGATTCACCCTTTTGCCTATAGAAAGGGACCCAAACTAGTTTGGGTTCCTAAGACTAACCCCTGATTTCCTTTTGCTGGTCCAAGTGAAGAGGAGCAGCCTAATATGGTACATTGATAGTGGCTGCTCAAAGCATATGACAGGAAGCATGAACCAGTTCCTTTCACTTGAGAACCTTAAAGGAGGTAATGTCTCCTTTGAAATGGGAAGAAAGATGAGATCATTGGAGTTGGAAAGGTAGGTAAGACTGATTCTCACTCTATTGAGAATGTCTACTTGATAGATGGCCTAAAGTACAGTCTAATCAGTGTAGCACAATTATGTGATAGAGGTTACTTGGTAGCATTCACCACTACCAAATGTTTTGTGATTAAAATTACAACTGACAAGATTGTTCTGCAGGGAAAAAGAGTAAACAATACATACATTGTAGATTTGTCCACACTTTCAAAAAATGAACTCACTTGCTTAAGTGTGTTGGACAATGATCCTCTCCTTTGGCACAAGAGACTTGGACATGCAAGTCTGAGTCAACTCAACAAATTAGTCTCCAAGGACCTGGTGATAGGGCTGCCTAACATCAAGTTCAAGGAAGACAAAGTTTGGTGCAAGGGGGAAGCAGGTAAGATCCTCTTTTAAATGCAAGAAAGTGGTAAGTACCACCAGAACGATGGAACTGGTCCATATGGATCTCTGTGGTCCAATGAGAATATTAAGCAGAGGTGGTAAAAGACATGTGATGGTGCTTGTTGATGATTACTCTAGGTTTACTTGGACATTGTTTTTAACATCTAAAGATGAAGCATTTGACATGTTTACTTCTTTTGTTAGAAAAACTCAGAAACAACTAGGTAATCAACCTGCATCAATTAGGTCTGATCATGGAACTAAATTTGAAAATGCTAAGTTTGCTGAATTTTTGCATGCTACATCATAAATAGTTGCATGACTAGACCTCTTGTTTAGAAGATTCTCTATGAGTCACTTAAAGGGTGAAAGCTAAATATATCCCATATTAGGGCATTTAGATGCAAGTGCTTTGTGCACAGTAATGGCAAAGACTCCCTAGGTAAGTATGATCCCAGAAGTGATGAGGGAGTATTCTTGGGATATTCTTCACATGGTAAAGCTTATAAGATATACAGTAAAAGAACTATGTGTGTAGAAAAAATGTATATGTTATTTAAAACTAACATTCTTTCTGATAAGCTGGAACATGAAGATGAAGCAATTGGGCTGGTAAGAAATTTAAATGATATCGCAACCCAGACTGAAGCTGCAACAGAAGAAGGAACATGTGATGGAACAGGTTTTTCTACCCAAGGCAACATGACAGGGGGAACTGACTAGAGAGGAACTGATCCTCAAACCTCGAGGGAACTTGTCCATGAACCTATTCCTCAGTAACAAAACCAGGAAGGAACATCCAAAGAAATTGACACTCCTATTGCAACATCCACAAAATTGGCTATAGATGAACCTGGTTCATCTGTTGATCAGAAGTTGTATAGGGGAATGATTGGTTCTCTTTTATATGTCACTACAAGCAGACTTGACATTGTGTGCAGTGTAGGTCTTTGTGCTCGATTTCAGGTTTTCTAGTTGATAGGAAGAGCACCTCAGGTATGGCACACTTCCTTGGTTCATGTCTTGTGTCATAGGCTACCAAAAAGGCAAAATTCAATGGCCTTATCTACTGCTGAAGCTGAGTATGTTGCTGTTACTTCATGGTGTGCTCAATTGTTGTGGATCAAACAACAATTATTGAACTTTGGAATTGATATGGTTGCATCCCTATTTTTTGTGATAACACTAGTGCTATTAGTATGACAAAGAAACCAGTTCATCATAATAGAACTAAGCACATAGATGTTAGGCACTATTGTTTTTGAGGGACAACAATGAGAAAGGCTTGATCCCTGTGGAATTTTGTCCTACTGACAAGCAAATTGCTGTCATCTTCACAAAAGCCTTAAGAAGAGATCACTTTGAGAGGAATAGGTTGGGGAATTAAGGGGTATAGGATNTGGGTTCCTAAGACTAACCCCTGATTCCTTTCGCGGTTCCAAGTGAAGGGGAGCAGCCAAATATAATACATGGATAGTGGCTGTTCAAAGCATATGACAGGAAGCAAGAACCAGTTCCTTTCACTTGAGGACCTCAAAGGAGGTAATGTCTCCTTTGGAAATTGGAAGAAAGGTGAGATCATTGGGGTTGGAAAGGTAGGTAAGACTGATTCTCACTCTATTGAGAATGTCTACTTGATAGATGGCCTAAAGTACAGTCTAATCAGTGTAGCACAATTATGTGATAGAGGTTACTTGGTAGCATTCACCACTACCGAATATTTTTTGATTAATCTTACCATTGACAAGATTGTTTTGCAGGGAAAAAAGAGTAAATAATACATGCATTGTAGATTTGTCCACACTTTCAGAAAATGAACTCACTTGCTTAAGTGTGTTGGACAATGATCCCCTCCTTTGGCACAAGAGACTTGGACATGCAAGTCTGAGTCAACTCAACAAATTAGTCTCCAAGGACCTGGTGATAGGGCTGCCTAACATCAAGTTCAAGGAAGACAAAGTTTGTGAGGCTTGTGCAAGGGGGAAGCAGGTAAGATCCTCTTTTAATTGCAAGAAAGTGGTAAGTACCACCAGAACGATGGAACTGATCCATATAGATCTCTGTGGTCCAATGAGAATATTAAGCAGAGGTGGTAAAAGACATCTGATGGTGCTTGTTGATGATTACTCTAGGTTTACTTGGACATTGTTTTTAATATCTAAAGATGAAACATTTGGCATGTTTACTTCTTTTGTTAGAAAAACTCAGAAACAACTAGGTAATCAACCTGCATCAATTAGGTCTGATCATGGAACTAAATTTGAAAATGCTAAGTTTGCTGAATTTTTGCATGCTACATCATAAATAGTTGCATGACTAGACCTCTTGTTAAGAAGATTCCCTATGAGTCACTTAAAGGGAGAAAGCTAAATATATCCCATCTTAGGGCATTTACATGCAAGTGCTTTGCGCACAATAATGGCAAAGACTCCCTAGGTAAGTATGATCCCAGAAGTGATGTGGGAGTATTCTTGGGATATTCTTCACATAATAAAGCTTATAAGATATATAACAAAAGAACTATGTGTGTAGAAGAAAGTGTACATGTAATTTTTGATGAAACTAACACTCTTTCTGAGAGACAGGAACATGAAGATGAAGCAATTGGGCTGGTAAGAATTTTAAAATGAAATTACAGCCCAGACTGAAGCTGCACCAGAAGAAGGAACAGGTGATGGAACAGGTTCTCCTACCCAGGGCAACATGACAGGGGGAACTGATCCTCTAACCTCGAGGGAACCTGTCCATGAACCTATTTCTCAGTAACAAAACCAGGAAGGAACATCCAAAGAAATTGACAACATCCGTGAAATTGGATATAGATGAACCTGGTTCATCTGTTGATCAGAAGTTGTATAGGGGAATGATTGGTTCTCTTTTATATCTCACTACTAGCAGACCTGACATTATGTGCAGTGTAGGTCTTTGTGCTCGATTTCAAGAAAATCCTACAGAAGTTCCACTTGACTGATGTCAAGAGAATATTGAGATACTTGAAAGGCACTACTGACCTTTGCCTTTGGTATCCAAAAGGCAGTAACTTTAACCTAGTAGGATATGCTGATGCTGACTATGCAGGTTTCCTTATGTATAGGAAGAGCACCTCAGGTATGGCACACTTCCTTGGTTCATGCCTTGTGTCATGGGCTACCAAAAAGCAAAATTCAATGGCCTTATCTACTGTTGAAGCTGAGTATGTTGTCGCTGCTTCATGATTGTGCTCAATTGTTGTGGATCAAGCAACAGTTGATGGATTTTGGTATTGAAGCAGGTTGCATTCCTATTTTCTGTGATAACACTAGTGCTATTAGTATGACTAAGAATCCGGTTCATCATAAGAGAACTAAGCACATAGATGTTAGACACCATTTTTTGAGGGACAACTATGAGAAATGCTTGATCACTATGGAGTTTTGTGTTACTGACAAGCAAATTTCTGACATCTTCACAAAAGCCTTAGGTAGAGATCACTTTGAGAGGAACAGGTTGGAATTAGGGATGATTAAGATCACCTAAAAGGACCAGTTCAAGTTTAAACGGAAAAAAATGAAAAAAAAATTGAAAAACAAATTTTGGTTAGAAAGTCAGTAAATTGTATAATTAGATTAAATCTTGCTCAGTCTCATACTTTCCATAGTATACTCTTGTGCCATGTTCTAAAATGACTCATTAATCTCTAATGATATTTTCTCTATTTTGGCAAATTTAGACTTACACAAGAGAACTTTCAGTGAAGAACCTGGTTCATCAAGATAACACGGTATGTTTTCTACACTCTGCATAATTTGAAATAACTATATTTGGATCATAAGCAGAGTCCTACCAAATACCAAACTCCTTTTGGACTTATCCGTTACAAGTGAACCAGTCTCATTCAAAAGAGTCCAAACCGAATGGATGTACCTAGATTCTAGGGATACACTCCAATGTCTCTTCAAAGTTGAATTTCAGTTTGATTAAAACTTCTAAAAGTCTGAAAAGCTGTAGTTACCCCATCAATTATTCTCATGTATATTGATCAGCTTTAGTGTATTCCTTACTTCATATCTCTCAAGCCATCAAAAACTCTCATTCTTCTTTCATATTTCAAACACAATCTAATTCTCTTCTCTTCCATACCCTAGCCCGGATATGTCAAACACCTCAGAAAATCCTTCATCACCACCACAGGAAACCACTTGCACACCTTCTATCACTCCTTCAATCACACCAATCTCTAAGAAAAATAGAGTAAAGATGAGGACTTGTAAGATTGTCGCTGAAGGAGAGCAGATCAAGAGAATAAACAAGCAATTGAAAGCAGGTTGGGAAGAAGAATTCCAAAAATCTGAAGATTCATTTAAGTGTGCTACTAAGGGGGAAGAAAGTAGGTCTTCTGAAACTGAACAGGTATCTTCTGATTCTAAAATTACTCTTGAGACAATTTCTGAAGTTTCTGCAAATTTAGAGAATAGATTTGTACTGGTAGGATCTATAGCAAGTGTTGAGACTACAGAATCTGGAGAAGTTGGTGGTAAAAATAAAAAACAAAGGAAAAAGAGAGCAAGGGTGCTAGGAGTGCTGTGAGGGGAAAGGGTAAAAGAGTGGTTGATTCTTCACCCACTCCTGTTGGTCGAACAAAAGAAATTGGTGCAATGGTTTTTTGGGGAGAGGAATTTACTGAAATAGAAGAGAGTGTGAGCAAAACAGGGGGAAGTGGGTCTGGCGAAGCTGCTGAGGGGTTGGTTCAACTTGGAATAGTTATAGATGAACCTGTTCCATCTGAACAGGAAACCCTCTTGGACCTACTGATAGGGTTATCAATGGCACCAAAACTCATGCCATTCCCTATGGTTTAATTCTCACAACTATGCTTGCACATTTCAAGGTACTATGAAGAATTGGGGTTAATACTCTGCTTGCTTGCGATTATGAAGTCAATGTCATTGTTAATGAACCTGGTTCATCTAAAAAGACACCTATCAATAGCAAGGTCAGAGCTCTATTACAGGAGAGTGAGGCAAAGGATATTGAAATAGCAAGGCTGAAGACACGATTGGTTGAGGTAGAATCTGAGAGAGATGTTCTCAAAGCTGAACTTGCAAGGGAAAAGGAGAAGAATGATGGAATTCTTCAAGACATGCTGAAACTTCTCCAAGCAAATAACCCAGCCCCTACCTCTTCCAAGCCTTAAATCCTAGCCTAGTGTAGATCAACCAGTGACCCAATTTGGGACTTTGTTTCTTTTGCTCATGTTTTCAGTATTTTTATTTCTTCTTATGCTTTGTGGTAGAATCTTATCAATCATCAATGAAATTCACTGTTTTTGCTCTAACTGTTTGTTTATATTTCTTTGATGGTTAAAATTCTTAGCTTGATCTATGATGATTAATTCATGATTGCATTTGAAGTAGCCCCAGTGGCCATGAGTAAGTTTTAAAATCTGGTTATCTCACATTTTTTATTCAACTTTTCGATGATGCCAAAAGGGGGAAAAAGGTTGTGCTTTAAACAAGTGATGTTTACCCTTTGAACAATGATGTTTATAACCTAATGTACTCTTGATGATAAGTGATAAAAAGGAAAAATGTTTCTAACATTGTGTTGATGTTAAGCTGAGTTGAAACAGGGCTAAGCTTATGAAAAGCACATAGTTTGTCATCATCAAAAAGGGGGAATTTGTTGGCCCAAGTAAAGTTAGTTTTGAAGACTGACAAAGGAACTCATGATGAACCAGGTCCATCCAGTGGTCCATCCCTCAGGTTCACAAAAACGGGCAGATTCAAGCATGTGGGATGAACGTGAAGGAGATAAGCTTAACTTGGTGTATTTAATATCTCCTGATCGAAAAGGTTGCATAATTGATAAGGAGAAGGAGTCCTTAATCAAAGAGAACACTATCCAAGATAGGGAAGGAGTTAGAAGTTGAAATCAACTAGAACTCTACCACCAAGGAAGAGTTGCATCAGAATTCTAGTTATTTCTTCATCTACTAACTCTATAAATTGCAGGAGGTTCTCACATTAAAGTGTTGCACAAAAACGCAGAAGTTAAACGTGAATTGGGAGCAAAATAGTAAGGCTTTTTGCAAGCAGTTCGTGTGTGATTCAAGTGTGCAAACCAGAAGCTACATGAACCAGATTGAAGAACCAGCTCCATAAAGAGTTTTATGTGCCTTTCTTTATTTCTAGTTCAATTGTAGTAGGTTTTTCATATTGTACCTTTCAGCTTTATCTAGAAGCAATTGTAATAGGTATTTTGAGTATTCAAGTTAGAGTTAACTTGAAGTTGCCGCAGCAGTTAGAGGCTGGTTGCCACAACGGGATTAGAGTTAATCATTAGGTTTACAAGAGTTTTGTAAATGCAGTTTTGTCTCAGTGATTTTAGTGGAAGTTTGGGAAAATCCTACTGAGTAGTAGGTCGTGGTTTTTTCACCTTTTGAGCCAGGTGTTTTCCACGTAAAATCTCTGTGTTCTTTATTTTATGTACTTTTAATTTCGCAAACAGTAGTAATAAGTACACCTAGAAGAACCAGGTCCTTCCAGAAGCAGTTTAAGCGAAAAATTGAGTACCACACAAATCACCCCCCCCCCCTTCTTGTGTGGTATTGACGTTTAGAACATCAACCTTATAGAAAAGTTTAGCAGGAAGTCAAAATCACAGAAAGAAACCAAAGATTTCGAAATTCAGTCGAGCACAGATGAAGCATCTCGAATAGGTCTAAAGCAAATTAGGGTTTTGAAACCAATCGAATTCAGAGCATGACGAACAAGTAAATCACATAGCAGGTAATCTCAGAACTCGAATGAACCCCAAATTAGGGTTTTCACCATCAGTCGAGTATAGAGATGAAAGACAAGTAAATCAGATAGAATACTAACAAAATAAATTCAGAAAATCTCAAAAAGGAACTAAGACCTTTAACATGCACATTCCAGCAGAAGAACAACATAAATACGCGTATTAAAAATCAGAGAAAGCTTCAAAATAACTTAACAAAACCCTAAATCGGAAAAGAGAAAGGTTCTGAAGGTAAAGTTTTCAAAGAAACCTTAAAAAAACGTTCAGAAGCTTAGAGTAAACACAGATCTAAAACAGATCTAAAAGAATCGGAAGAACGTCAAAGGTTAGGGTTTCAGAAGAAACCCAGATGGTGAGAAAGGCTTGGAAAAACATCGGTCTAAGTAGGAGAAGTCAATAATCAGGCTTGAATAGCCATGGCTGGCCGGAGCAAAGTCGGAGATGACCGGAAACAGCCATAGAACTGAAAACGAACAAAGTCTGGGCCAAGCTTTTCAAGTCTGGCCTTGAAACTATGATAATCGAGCATGTATGAGTCATAGGAGGTAGATACAGGCCTTCAATGGCTTTGGAAGTCATGGATCTGTGAGATTTTTAGGTGGTAGTTAAGGGCGGCGGCTATGGTTTGAGAGGGGATTGAGAGTGAATTGAAAGAGAAGGGGGTTTGAAGGCGGCTGCAGATGAGAAATGACTAGGGTTTGGGGGTAATTGGGAATTAAAAAAGGAAAGGTTTAATGGCGGCCACTGATCATTTTGATCAACGGCCTGGATTGAATGGGAATCCGGGCGGGTTGTTTAAAAAGGGTCGTGGGTCGGGTAGGCCTAGGATTTGGGCTGGCTGATTGGGTTTTAAAACTGGGCTTCAAAATCAGGCTCAAATAAGGCTAAAATTGAAATAAACGGGGCTAACATTTAAATGGCCATTATTCCTTTATTTGTTTTACAAAAAATAGTAGAATAATTTCTGAAAATATATTAAAGGTACTAAAATGATTAATAATATGTAATTATCAAATTAAAAAATACTGGAGTTAATTTTATAATCATAAACACAATTAAACCTTAAAAGAGGCTAATATTGCAATTATATGCAATTTAGCTTTTAAAATTCTAAATAAATCTTAAAAAATATGCAAAAATTATCTTATCTATATTTTAGTATAGATATGAGAGTCCAATAAATAAATCACCAAAATGATAATTTTTGGAGTAATTATTGGGCTTTTCTGGATAAAATGGGGCAATAAATTGATTTTAAAAATCTTTTAAAAATTAAGGAAAAATAATAAAACATTTGGACATACCTATATATGCTATTTTGAAAGTATTTTGCATATTAAAATATGTAGGAAATATTGGGTATCAACAGCTGCCCCTCTTTGCCCGGGAAGGATGAAAGAGTTGTCGGGTAAAGATACGATGGCCAAATTTTGACCGAGCAAAACGGTTTGAAGAAACTTAGGCCGTGCCCTAGCTTCTGAGCTGCCTACATATCCCTGGTCTTACAGGAATTAGGCCATATGTAGTTCAGGATCTGTCGGCGGAATATGCCGACGGAGACTTTCAAAAAACGGACGCAATATTCAGGACAGGGTGAATGGTTAAGGTCTGATAAAGCTGCGGGAACTGGAGCGGGATCGCTCCTGCCGAGATGGTCGTTGCTCGCCGGTTTACCTGCAAATGAGCAATATGAGCATATATGGTGCGTAAATTTAAACATGATGCAAATTCCCGTCGGACCATGAATGTTGTCTTTGGACAGTTAGGATGGCGTACTTAGACCATGATGTCCTGGGCCATGAAGCGTATAATAATAAAGGATTCGCAGGCCATGAAATGATGCTCTCGGGCTATGAAAATGATGCCTCCGAACCATGATGCCTTTGAATAATGATATGCAAAAGATTAAAGGGATCCTTAGGCCATGGCATGGTGTTCTCGGGCTATGAAGATGGTGCCTCCGAACGATGATGCCTTTGGATGAGTTGGCAATATTTCAGCCCATGAAGGATGCAGTAGCATGTGCCGATCTTTCAGCCGTGCAATGTGGCGATTTTCAGCCATGCAACTGTAAATGAAGTGGCGATCTTTCAGTCATGCAGAATGTAAAATGAGGTAGAGATCTTTCAGCCATGCAGAATGTAAATAAGATGGCAGTCTTTCGGCCATGCAGAATGTAAAATGAGGTGGCGATCCTTCAGCCATGCAAATGTAAATGAGGCGGCGATCTTTCAGCCATGCAAAATGTAAATGAGGTGCGGTGATCTTTCACATGCAGAATGTAAATAAAGTGGCGATCTTTCATCCATGCAAAATATAAATGAGGCGGCGATCTTTCAGCCATGCAGAATATAAATAAAGTGTCGTTCTTTCAGCTATGAAAAATGTAAATGAGGCGGCGATCTTTCAGCCATGCAGAATGTAAATAAAGTGGCGATCTTTCAGCCATGCAGAATGTAAATGAGGCGGCGATCTTTCAGCCATGCAAGTGCAAATGAGGTGGCAATCTATCAGCGATGAAGAATGTAAATAAAGTGGCGATCTTTCAGCCATGCAGAATGTAAATGAGGCAGCGATCTTTCAGCCGTGCAATGTGGCGATCTTTCAGCCGTGCAATATGGCGATCTTTCAGCCGTGCAATGTGGCGATCTTTCAGCCGTGCAATGTGGCAACCTTTCAGCCGTGCAATGTGGATGGAGACAACGTTTAGTCTCGGAAGGCAGAATAGTAGCCTTATGCAAGTTGGAAGGCAGAATGGTAGCATTATGCAATGCAGATGCAGATGGAGGTAGAGCTTAACCTCGGAAGGCAGAATAGTAGCCTTATGCAAGTTGGAAGGCAGAATGGTAGCCTTATGAAAGTTGGAAGGCAGAATGGTAGCCTTACGCAAGGCAGATGCAGATGGAGGTAGAGCTTAACCTCGGAAGGCGGAATAGTAAGCTTATGCAAGTTGGAAGGCAGAATGGTAGCCTTATGCAATGCAAAAAATGCAGATAAAAGGGCAAATGGTAATAGAGTTTCTTAGCTGATAACAGGTTGCGATATTGTGAATGCTGGGAACATTGCGGTATAGAGAATATCATTGGCATACGTGGATAGCAAATGTTGGTAACTGCAACAATTCTGAGGGTTGTATTCCTGAACAACATTTGTCTCGTGAGTGTATAGTAGGTTAGATGCTTTCGCAATCCAAGTGTCTGCATCCAAAGAAAAATCGTGAGTTTTGTAGGGGGGAGGTTAGTTCGCATCCCCGCTGGCTCTGCTTGACCTGTTCGGCTTTGATCTGGTGATACAGTATGTATCCTTGGGGGTAGCGTTGCTGAACAAAGCGATTTCCATAATAAAAATGCATGAATTTGTAAAAATATGACATAAGTATATATTTAAGAAACAACTTTTAGATGAACCGACGACTGTGACGTGGCTCAAGACATTGCGACCTCTCTTGCTACGGAATTTTGCGGGTCCTCCTTAAAATTCTTCCCCAATTTAACGGGTTGATGCTTCTGACGGTTGCTTGTGATGATTAGCTGAAATTACTTCGGAATTTTGAGGGTCCTCCTCAAAATTCTGTCCGAGTTTCCAATTGCGGGGGGAAATGAAATTTTTATTGAATTGTGACCGAACCAATAGGGCTGCCTACGAATCCCCTCTTAAATGGGAATCAGGTGACGTAGTTCAATTACATCATATAGGGAAAACATAAAGATTACACAGAGTTGCGTTTGACTGCGTCTGAATTAATCGGCTTCGGCCAAACTTCTCAGTCCATTTCTGCAAGTATGAGGGCTCCTCCTGTTAGGACCCGGTGAACCAAGTATGGAACTTTCCAGTTGGGAGAGAATTTCCCTTTGGCTTCATCTTGATGCGGAATAATTTTCTTTAATACCAGCTGCCCTGGCGTGAACTGTCTCGGGTTGACTCTTTTGTTGAAGGCTCTGGACATTCTGTTCTGATAAAGCTGACCATGACATACTGCGTTCATTCTTTTCCCATTTATAAGAGCTAGTTGCTCGTAATGACTCTTCACCCATTCTGCATCGTCGAGTTCAGCTTCCTGTATGGTTCTTAAGGAAGGAATTTCCACCCTGGCGGGAATGATGGCTTCCGTACCATAAACCAGCATATAGGGGGTTGCCCCAGTTGATGTGCGGACTGTGGTGCGATACCCCAACAGAGCAAATGATAACTTTTCGTTCCATTGCTTATGCTTCTCTATCATTTTCCTCAATATCTTCTTGATATTCTTGTTGGCGGCTTCTGCGGCTCCATTCATTTGAGGCATGTAGGCTGTAGAATTCTTGTGTCTAATCTTGAAGGTTTCACACATGGGTCTCACCAAATCGCCGTTGAGGTTGGAACCGTTATCAGTGATGATTGATTCCGGAATCCCAAATCGATAAACAATACGGTCGCGGACAAAGTCTGCCATGACTTTCTTAGTTACTGCTCTGTAAGATGCTGCTTCGACCAACTTGGTGAAATAGTCAATTGCTACCAGGTTAAATCTGTGTCCGTTGGAAGCGGCAGGCTCAATTGGTCCATTGACATCCATTCCCCAGGCGGTGAAAGGCCATGGTGAGCTTGTTGCATTAAGCTCATTTGGAGGTACCTTTATCATGCCTGCATGTATCTGACATCGGTGGCGTTTTCGGACATACTGGATGCAGTCCGTCTCCATAGTCATCCAAAAGTAACCAGCCCGGAGTATCTTCTTAGGTAAGACAAAACCGTTCATATGTGGACCGCAGGTCCCAGCGTGGATTTCTTCTAACAGTTTGGATGCTTCCTTTGCATCAACACACCTTAGTAGTCCAAATTCAGGAGTCCTCCTATACAGGATTCCTCCACTATGAAAGAAGTTGTTGGACAATCTCCGAAGTGTGCGTTTCTGAATAGGATTTGCAAGTTCTGGGTATTCTCCCTTTGTCAAATATTCCTTGATATCCTGAAACCAAGCTTTTCCGTCTGCTTCTTCCTCAACATGGGCACAGTAAGCCGGCTGATCATGGATTTTTACTGGAATGGGATCAATGAAGTTTTTGTTTGGATGTTGTATCATGGATGACATGGTAGCAAATGCATCGACGAATTCATTTTGGATTCTGGGAACATGTCAGAATTCTGTCTTTGTGAACCTCTTTCTCATCTCCTGTATATGATGCAGATACGGGAGTATCTTAGAGTTCTTGGTTTCCCATTCCTCTCGTACCTGATGTATGAGCAAATATGAATCTCCAATTATTAGCAGCTCTTGAATGTTCATGTCAATGGCCATCATGAGCCCTAGGATGCAAGCTTCATACTCGGCCATATTGTTGGTGCACGGGAACCTGAGTTTTGCAGACACTGGATAATGCTGACTGGTTTCTAATACTATGACTGCTCCTACGCCAACTCCTTTGAAATTTGCTGCCCCGTCGAAAAACATTCTCCAGCCATCATAGGATTTTGTAATGTCTTCTCCTATGAATGATACCTCTTCGTCAGGAAAATACGTCTTCAGGGGTTCGTATTCTCCATCCACGGGGTTTTCAGCAAGGTGATCTGCTAGTGCCTGTCCCGTGATTGCTTTTCGAGTCACGTAGACATTGTCAAATTCACTCAACAGGATTTGCCACTTGACTAGCTTGCCAGTGGGCATGGGCTTCTGAAAGATGTACTTTAGAGGTACCATCCTTGATATGAGGTATGTAGTATAGGCACAGAAATAGTGCCTCAACTTCTGGGCCACCCAAGTCAGAGCACAACAGGTACGCTCTAACAGAGAATACCGGGCCTCGTACGGAGTAAACTACTTGCTGAGATAGTAAATGGCCTGCTCTTTCCTCCCCGTTTCATCATGCTGCCCCAGGACGCAACCGAAGTCACCATCTAATACTGCGATGTAAAGTAGGAACGGTCTACCCGGCTCGGGCGGAACCAAAACTGGTGGTGTTGACAGGTATTCCTTGATTTTGTCGAAAGCTTTTTGGCAGTCATCAGTCCATTTGGTAGCGGCATCCTTCTTTAGCATCTTAAAGATTGGCTCACAGATGACTGTAGACTGTGCTATGAACCGGCTGATGTAGTTGAGTCTCCCCAAGAAACTCATCACGTCCTTCTTATTCTTTGGCGGTGGCAATTCTTGAATAGCTTTGACCTTTGATGTATCCAGTTCTATTCCTCGACGACTCACAATAAACCCAAGTAATTTTCCAGCAGGAACCCCAAATGTATACTTTGCGGGATTCAGTTTCAGGTTGTACCTTCGCAATCTATTGAAAAACTTTCTCAAATCTTCCATCGGTGGCCTTCCTGAACTTGATTATAACGTCATCTACGTACACCTCGATCTCCTTGTGTATCATATCATGAAAAATGGTAGTCATGGCCCTCATGTAGGTGGCCCCTGCGTTCTTTAACCCAAACGACATCATCTTGTAGCAGTACATTCCCCACGGCGTAATGAAAGCCGTTTTCTCAGCATCTTCTTCATCCATCCAAATCTGGTCGTAACCGGCGAAACAATCCACAAATGATTGCAATTCATGCTTGGCGCAATTGTCAATTAGGATGTGTATGTTTTGTAAAGGGAAGTCATCTTTCGGACTGGCCCGGTTAAGATCCCGGTAGTCGACACAGACTCTGACCTTCCCGTCCTTCTTTGGTACTAGCACAATGTTGGCTAACCATGTCGGGTATTCTACTACCCTGAGAACCTTAGCTTTGACTTGCTTAGTGACTTCTTTCTTGATTTTCAAACTCATATCATGCTTGAATTTTCTGAGCTTTTGCTTTACCGGCGGACATGTCTGATCGGTTGGCAGTTTGTGAGCCATAATAGATGTACTCAGACCAGTCATGTCATCATATGACCAGGCAAATATGTCTTCATATTCCTTTAGAAATTCTGTGTATTCCTTCTTTTCTGATGGCGATAAGTGGACGCTGATTCGTGTTTCTTTGACGCTTTCTGCATCTCCCAGGTTGACAATCTCAGTCTCGTCCAGGTTGGACATCGGTCTGTTTTCAAAATTCTCAACTTCTTTAATAATCTCCTCCGATATGTCATCTTCCTCTGAATCTATATCTGTTTGTTGCGTTGTCTCATTGTATGTCACAGTCACCGGTTCATCAAGATAAGTAATAGTAATGCTGTATAAGTAAAGTAATGAGAGAAGATAATAAGAGTGTTGATTTATAAGGAAAATTGAAATGCTTTGATAAGTTCCATAACTATTTTGAACATTGAAGATCTTATTGCGGAAATTTAAAACGCGAAAGAAAAAACTAGCAAAAGTAAAAGATAGTGCATGATGCTTGTTCAGCATTACTACCCCAAGGCTCGTCGAGCTCTGGTGGTTCTGATAGTCCAGTTATTGAGGCGTGCTCCTTTTCTTACGGCCTTTATGGAAGGGCCTTCCTTCCCCTCCTCCTCGAGAACGATGCAACAATCCATATCATCATCTTCTAAGAACAAATTCTTTACCGCTACCAGTGCTTCCTCTGACCCATAGATAACATCGGCCGGTTGGAAAGTCTGTTCCAAGTGTGGTATTGGTTGTTCCAGCGGTTAGTAAGGACAGCGCCATGGTGGCAACCAGTTGTGGAATTCTTCCCAGGTATACTCATATCCCAGACCGAAGGTGGTGCCATGTTTCCTGAGTTTTATAGGCTTAGCGATTCCTTGGAGGTTCTTGCCAAGCCCCTTACCCGGTTCGTACCCACTCCAATTCAATATGCTCTCGATTTTGTTGTCACACCATTTGTCCTTGTCAATGGCGTTGACTCGCTCGATGTGGTGATAGGTCTCCCCACCTATATTTCTTCTGCCTCCGATTGCCAGGATGGTCTGGCGACTGTATATAGGATTGCTACCATCGCTGTGAATGATCACCTCCTGGTGATTCCACTCAAACTTCACTGCCTGATTTAGTGTTGATGCTACGGCCCCAGCAGCATAAATCCAGGGTCGTCCCAACAGCAGATTGTAGGATGTCGACATGTCTATCACTTGAAAATCCACATCAAACCAAGTAGGCCCCATTTGCAAACACAAACTAATCTCCCCAATGGTGGACCTTTGGGAGCCGTCGAAAGCTTTTACATTGATGGCCCCGTACTTGATCTCGTGCAGTCCCTTACCCAACGTCCTGAGTGTTACCAACGGACAAATGTTGAGGCTGGATCGCCCATCAATCAGGACTCTGGTGATAAAATAATCTTCGCATTGCACGGTGATGTGCAATGCCTTGTTGTGACTCAACCCTTCTGGTGGCAGCTCATCTTCATGAAAAGTGATCTTGTGACTTTCCAATACCTGTCCTACCATGTTAGCCATCTCTCCGCCAGTGATGTTGCTTGGCACATATGCTTCACTCAGCACCCTTAACAAGGCATTCTTGTGTGCATCAGAATTTTGTAGCAAAGCAAGGATAGAAATTTGTGTCGGTGTCTTGTTCAGCTGGTCAATTGACCGAATATTCCTTGGTCTGTATCTTTTCCAGAGATCAACCGGCCCGGTCTCGATGATGGGCACCCGGTTTAGAGGCCTGCTTGCTCGACTCAGCCAGATGTTCCGGGTATAAACTCTACCAGTTCTTGTCATACCCTGTGCCGCAATAACCTCTCCGAACATACCTTTGCCTTTCCTTCTTGCCTCGGCTGTGTAGTCCATGGTATAGCCTTTGTATGGAATGGTGTCATGGCTGACATCGCCACTTGGGATCGAGTACGGCTATCTTTTACTCCGAACAGGGCATGCACCTTGGGCAGTAAAATTGCAACTTCGAATGGTGTAGGTGCTTTTTGTTGGAGACACGAATTCGACCTCAATTGGCGCTGGCGTCTTTGCAGATGATGATGCTTCAAACTCAAGTGGCATGGAC
This sequence comes from Nicotiana attenuata, assembly GCF_001879085.1. NCBI lineage: Eukaryota > Viridiplantae > Streptophyta > Magnoliopsida > Solanales > Solanaceae > Nicotiana > Nicotiana attenuata. Next base: position 12,606,601 of record NC_031994.1, read on the forward strand.
ATATTTACCTTGGCGTTCCCAGAGGGTTGGATCTGGACTACGATCGGATTAAGGGTGACTATTGGCTTCTTTGGGTCGTCACCTTCTGTGATCAAACCGATCGATCCCTTGGGATCCCAATCATCCTCTATTTCAATCATGTGAACTCCTCCTCCCTTGTGGCACGGTAGAGGGTTATTGTGGACATTTGGAGCAGGTTCCTTTGCCACAATAACCTTGTTATCAATTAAAGTCTGGATCTTATCTTTTAGAGAACGGCATTCGTCAATTGTGTGTCCTTTCATGCCCGAATTGTATGCACAAGGTTTATTTGGATTAATCCACTGGGAAGGGTTCTCAAGGGTTGCAGCAGGGATAGGGGCGACATAACCAGCAGCTTTGAGTCTTTCATACAACTGGTCGATAGGTTCAGCAATAGCCGTATATTATTTCGGAGGCCTTCGGTCAAAGTTTGGTAGAGGTCTAGGGAAGTTTTGGCGTGCAGAGGGGGATTGATAGTGGGCTGGTGCAGTGTAGGCTTGGTAAACATGTGCTGGTTGGGAACATTTGGGTAAAGTAGGCTGATAGGTGGGAGGTGATTGATAAGCGGGTGGTGGAGTTTGGTAAGAGGGTGAGGGTGCTTGGTAGTTTGGAGTAGGCTGATATGCGAGTGGAGGCATTGAGTAGGTTTGGTATTTGATGGGAGATTTGGTTCTTTGTGCAACCATTACGGCTCCTACGTCCCTTTTCTTGGACACACCTCCTGACTGTAAGGCCTTATTTGTAGCTTGCAAGGCCTCGAAGTTCGTAACCATACCGCTTTTGATGCCCTCTTCGATCCTTTCTCCCAGCTTGATAA
>NC_031994.1:12608838-12697561 GCF_001879085.1 Nicotiana attenuata
CATTAGAAAATTTGTGCGCCCTAGATCAATCATCAGGCTTCGTAATACTGTGGGTCTTGAGCCCGAACGAAAAATTTGTTTCATTTTGTTCTTCTTCTAAGGCAGGTCTAACATTAGTTAGCTTCGGAACCTTCCAGCGATAAACACAATGTCCGGTAATCACTCCTCAATAAAGGGCTACACGTGACATTATCACGTGGTCATCATATCCATATCTACCCATCCCACCCCGTTAAGGTATTTAAAGCGCGGATTGGTATCAATTACTTATTGCATGCTATTACCCGTCCCACTCCTATCAGTCCCGGAGGCACTTAGGACTACTAATCCTAAAAAGGGAAGGAAATTAGGCTTATCTGGAGTTTCAAAGGTAAAAATTCTAAGGCGACATACAAAAAAACACATATTGCATATTTTGGGGAAACACATAGAAACAAACAAAGGCTCATATATACTTCCTTAAACAAAGAAAGCATATAATTAGCATGACTTGCACGTACTGTTTAGGTCTGATTAAAAATACCAAAGACGAGGGAAGTTAATTGTTGAGGCAGCTTAATTTATTACATAACTCAGATAAGAAGTCCGAATCAGGCCTGCCTACCGGTTGTAGCAATTAACAAAGCGGATTTAGTTTTACAGTCATTATCCTAAGGCTTGCCTAAGTGTTTAGACGGAATCTTATAGGCATGATATCTACTGACTTTAGAAGGTGATGAGATAGTAAAGCTCGAAATGAATTGCTTAAAGTCCTATATGCATACTTGTTAAAATTGCTAAGTGAGGGACCTAGATTATCAAAAGAGATGCAGAATGCACAAGAATTAAGAATGGTTACAGGTTCTGCTGGTTATAGCCTCTTTATTACGGATCTTATATCTAACATTGATCGTGAATGAAAACGAATCAGAATTGTTCGAGGATCCCTATAGGCATGATTTCTATGCATTGCTGATTTTTAGACGTGGTATCTAATTGCAGAAACCTTGTAGACATGACATCTAAATGCAGAATCTTGTGTTAAACCTTATAGACATGGTATCTAAATGCAGTTTGAATTATGCAGAATTAAAATACTCCTATAGGCATGGCTTCTAGGTGAAGTTTGAATATGCAGAAATTAAAAACACCCTATAGGCATGATCTCTACCCTTGCATGCATAGTTCCCCACCCTTTTCACTAGTTAGCCCCAAATGTTTATTATAACTTATTACAAACCAGAATAACAAATTACATCAGAAAAAGTATAAAGAGAAGTACAATCAGAGGAAGCCCGATTCATGACTTCATCTCTGAGTTATGAGATAAACCAACTTAAAGTCCATTAATCCAAAGCCTTTCTCCAATTTGAGTGTGTCAGAGCTCCCTAAGAGCCTCAATGGGACTCCGGGCAGTGCTCACACCCAAATTGTATCACCAGAATAGGGACAAGTGCAGTGTGGAAGTGCCAGCCCTCAATTGACCAAGTTCAGAGGGAGCTCAATGTGTCCCAAGGCAAGGCTCACAAGAGAGGGCAGAACTTAAGTCTAAGAGAGAGTGCAAGGGAAGAAACCGAGCTTTAAGAACTAAGGAAGTAAAGAAGAGGGAAAGGGGTGCTAGGAAACAGTTACAGAGCGAAGAATTTCACACAAAGGGGTTCAGGGATTGGGAACTGCGAAGAGCCTATGCACTTAGGCATTAGTTAATTCTGGCATGCACATCAATAGGGAGTGCTGTTATGCTTACAAAATCAACTAGAATACACAACATATAATGGTAACATAGAGGTTATGATCCCAGGGGGGTCAAGTTTGAGTCATAGATAACAATACTTAATACTGTCATGCCTCAAACAAACCATTAGTATCAAAAACATTGGGGTAGGGGTTTAGGATGCATAATAGATTCAGAACAGGCAGAAGGGAATTACAACATGCTTAGAATAAAGTACTGAATCAAACACAAGCAGTAGGCAGACAAGAAAACAAAAGTATTAAGTAAACATATTGTTGTGATGCTAAAATCTTAATCAAGACATACCAGTTCAAAGAAGTAAAAATGCAGTAAAAGCAGGTAGCCGGACTTTGAAGACAGGCCCCAGTACAAGTAGCAAGAGAGAATATTTTTGAGTATGAGTGTGAGTTCAGAAATTAAGAGTGTTCGTGTCTTTGTGTTAATGAAAGATCAGGGTTTTTATAGTTTGAAAACAGGTGGAAAATAAGGCAAAAATCATAGTTCAGCAGTAATTATGGAACTATGTGTCAATTAAAATCAAATCAGTATAAGACTTCCTTTAATTAAGGAGTTACAAATAAACGGTAATGGGCAGAAGGCATTTAAGGAAAGCAATCAAGTAGAACACCATGTATAGAATAGACAATTAGGGGTAAGTGCATAGAGGCTTAATTAAGGGAAGAATCTTTGAAATATTCGGTTTACCAAATAAGGTAAGAAAATAAAGTAAAGTTGCAGAATGTGGAGACAATCGAAAACTAGTACATAGCAAATCAAGGAGTCAAGGATTTCAAAATCACTGACTTAAGGAGAGTAACATGGGTTCCCATGAATAAACCAAGTTAAAGACAAGAGAATCGAAAGTCTAAAGGGAAGTTGTCAAATCAATCCACGAAACAGGGAATCAATAAAACAAGGAAAGAATCAATTACACGAGTGCAATCAGAATTACACAAGGAGGTGTGAAATTAGTCCAAAATTGAAGGTCATTTTAGAGGGAAATTTAGCATATAAAAGAGTGCATAAACATTAAGCATGCGAGGCTGAACTCATGCCAAAGAGAAACATCATGCAATAGCAAGCACAGAGTCAGTAGCTAGTGAACACGGTAGTCACATAAGTCGATTTCAGTAACTTAGTAATAGAGAAACAGTAGCTAGTGAACACGGTAGTCACATAAGTCGATTTCAGTAACTTAGTAATAGAGAAAAAAGAGGGAGAATCAAATAGCATGCAAAGGGGTCAAGTGAAAAGACCTTATAGAAAAGTTTAGCAGAAAGTCAAAATCACATAAAGAAACAAATGATTTCAAAATTCAATCGAGCACAGATGAAGCAACTCGAATAGGTCTAAAGAAAAATAGGGTTTTGAAACCAATCGAATTCAGAGCATGACGAACAAGTAAATCACATAGCAGGTAATCTTAGAACTCGAATGAACCCCAAATTTTAGGGTGTTCACCATCAGTCGAGTATAGAGATGAAAGTCAAGTAAATCAGATGGAATACTAACAAAATAAATTCAGAAAATCTCAAAAAGGAACTAACCCTTTTAACATGCACATTCCAGCAGAATAAAAACATATAGACGCACGTAAAAAATCAGAAAAAGCTTCGAAATAACTTAACAAAACCCTAAATCGGAAAAGAGAAAGGTTTTGAAGGTAAAGTTTTGAAAGAAACCTTAAAAAAACGTTCAGGAGCTTAGAGTAAACACAGATCTAAAACAGATCTAAAAGAATCGGAAGAACCTCAAAGGTTAGGGTTTCAGAAGAAACCCAGATGGTGAGAAAGGCTTGGAAAAAAATCGGTCTAAGCAGGAGAAGTCAAGAATCAGGCTTGAATAGCCATGGCTGGCCGGAGCAAAGTCGGAGATGACCGAAAACTGCCATAGAACTGAAAACGGACAAATTCTGGGCCAAGCTTTTCAAGTCTGGCCTTGAAACTATGATAATCGAGCATGTAGGAGTCATAGGAGGTAGATACAGGCCATCAATGGCTTTGGAAGTCATGGGTTTGTGAGATTTTCAGGTGGTAGTTGAGGGCGGCAGCTAGGGTTTGAGAGGGGATTGAGACTGAATTGAAAGAGAAGGGGGGTTTGAAGGCGGTTGCAGATGAGAAATGACTAGGGTATGGGGGTAATTGGGAATTAAAAAAGGAAAGGTTTAATGGCGGCCGTTGATCATTTTGATCAACGACCTGGATTGAATGGGAATCCGGGCGGGTTGTTTAAAAAGGGTGGTGGGTCGGGTAGGCCTAGGATTTGGGCTGGGTGATTGGGTTTTAAAACTGGGGTTCAAAATCAGGCTCAAATAAGGCTAAAATTGAAATAAACGGGGCTAACATTTAAATAGCCATTTTTCCTTTATTTGTTTTACAAAAAATAGTAGAATAATTATAAAAAATAAATTAAAGGTACTAAAATGATTAATAATACGTAATTATCAAATTAAAAAATACTGGAGTCAATTTTATAATTATAAACACAATTAAACCTTAAAAGAGGCTAATATTGCAATTATATGCAATTTAGCTTTTAAAATACTAAATAAATTTGTAAAAAATGTGCAAAAATTATGTTATCTATATTTTAGTATAAATATGAGAGTCAAATAAATAAATCACCAAAATGATAATTTTGGGAGTAATTATTGGGCTTTTCTGGATAAAATGGGGCAATAAATTGATTTAAAAATCTTTTAAAATTAAGAAAAAAAAATAATAAAATATTTGGACATACCTATATATGCATACATATGCTATTTTGAAAGTATTTTGCATATTAAAATATATAGGGAAAAATTGGGTATCAACAGCTGCCCCTCTTTACCCGGGAAGGATGAAAGAGTTGTCGGGTAAAGATACGATGGCCAATTTTGACCGAGCGAAACGATTTGAAGAAACTTAGGCCGTGCCCTGGCTTATGAGCTGCCTACATATCCTTGGTCTTACAGGAATCAGGCCATATGTAGTTCAAGATCTGTTGGCGGAATATGCCGACGGAGACTTTCCAAGAACGGACGCAATATTCAGGACGGGGTGAATGGTTAAGGTTTGATAAAGCTGCGGGAACTGGAGCGGGATCGCTCCTGCCGAGATGGCCGTTGCTCGCCGGTTTACCTGCAAATAAGCAATACGAGCATATATGGTGCGTAAATTTAAACATGATGCAAATTTCCGTCGGACCATGAATGTTGTCTTTGGACGGTTAGGATGGCATCCTTTGACCATGTCCTGGGCCATGAAGCGTATAATAATAAAGGATTCTGATAATAGGCGAAATCTAGGCGATTTAGCTATTGTTTATGCTTCCGTTTGATTACATTTCAATGACATAATATGGTTATTTGATGAAAAATAGGCTCTAATTGTGATTGTGTACATTGCAGGGTGAGGAGCTTATATGATGCTTTCAAGAGGTTATTGGAATGATTTATGGGCAAAAAAAAAAACGATCCCTCGGAGTTGAGTACGTGCAAGAACAAGACGAAAAATTGGAAGAAATCAAGCCCCAGGCGCGCGAAGACCGCACGAAGTCGCGCAGAGTTCGCGCGTCTTACAAGCTGAGACAGAAAGGGCGCACGAAAACCGCGCGAAAGGCGCGCGAAGTCGCGCGGTGCCTGTCCGAAAAAGAGCTAGTTGGGGGTAAAATTGGAAATCTAGAAAGAAACCTACTTAACCTATATAAAGTCAAGCTCGCCCAAGGTAAAAGAATGAAAAGGTTTTCATAGAAAAAGCAAGAAATAGAGAGGCAAGAGGCAAGGAGGGATTTGGATCATCAAGTTCTTTGTTTCTCTCTTTGTTTTTGCTAATTGTGATGAAATTGAATCTATTTATGATGAATTCTATGGTAGTTTGTTTTCCCATAGCCATGAGTAGCTAAATCCTTTGTCTAAGGCTTTGATGGAACCTATTGGGGGATGAACATCTTGTTTATGTGAATACAAATTGCTAGTTTCAATCTCTATTTGTTCAAGTTTGTCTTCTTGGTGATAGTGAACAGCTGTAGCTAAACCTTAGTTCTCTGTGGGATTCGACTCCGGACTTGTAAACCGGATTATACTTGCAGCGACCGCTTAGTCCTTTTTATAAGGCTTAGTTGGGCGTGATCAGATTCGCAGGCCATGAAATGATGCTCTCGGGCTATGAGAATGATGCCTCCGAACCATGATGCCTTTGAATAATGATATGCAAAAGATTAAAGGGATCCTTAGGCCATGGCATGGTGTTCTCATGGTGCCTCTGAACAATGGCGCCTTTGGATAGTTTGGCGATCTTTCAGCCTATGAAATGTAGTATTTGGCGAGCTTTCAGCCTATGAGATGAAATAGGTGGCGATCTTTCAGCCATGCAACTGTAAATGAAGTGGCGATCTTTCAGCCATGCAGAATGTAAAATGGGGTGGCGATCTTTCAGCCATGCAGAATGTAAATGAGGTGGCGATCTTTCAGCCATGCAAATGTAAATGAGGCGGCAATCTTTCAACTATGCAGAACGTAAATAAAGTGGCGATCTTTCAACCATGCAGAATGTAAATGAGGCGGCAATCTTTCTGCCATGCAGAATGTAAATAAAGTGGCGATCTTTCAGCCATGCAGAATGTAAATGAGGCGGCGATCTTTCTGCCATGCAAGTGCAAATGAGGTGGCGATCTTTCAGCCCATGAGATGCAAAAATGCAGATGGAGACAGTGTTTAGTCTCGGAAGGCAGAATAGTAGCCTTATGCAATGCAGAAAATGCAGATGGAGACAGTGTTTAGTCTCGGAAGGCAGAATAGTAGCCTTATTCAATGGAGAAAATGCAGATGGAGATAGTGTTTAGTCTCGGAAGGCAGAATGGTAGCCTTATGCAATGCAGAAAATACAGATAAAACGGCAAATGGTAATAGAGTTTCTTAGCTGATAACAGGTTGTGATATTGTGACTGCTGGGAACATTGCGGTATAGAGAATATCACCGGCGTACGTGGATAGCAAATGTTGGTAAGTGCAACAATTCTGAGGGTTGTATTCCTGAATAACGTTTGTCTCGTGAGTGTATAGTATGTTAGATGCTTTCGCAATCCAAGTGTCTGCATCCAAAGAAAAATCGTGAGTTTTGTAGAGGGAGGAGGTTAGTTCGCATCCCCGCTGGCTCTGCTTGACCTTTTCGGCTTTGATCTGGTGATACGGTATGTATCCTTGGGGTAGCATTACTGAACAAAGCGATTTTGATAATAAACATGCATGAATTTGTAAAAATATGACATAAGTATATATTTAAGAAACAACTTTTAGATGAACCGACGATTGTGACGTGGCTCAAGACATTGCGACCTCTCTTGCTACGGAATTTTGAGGGTCCTCCTCAAAATTCTGCCCCAGTTTAACGGGTTGATGCTTCTGACGGCTGCTTGCGATGATTGGCTGAAATTACTTCGAAATTTTGAGGGTCCTCCTCAAAATTCTGCCCCAGTTTCCAATTGCGGGGGGAAATAAAATTTTTATTGAATTGTGACCGAACCCATAGGGCTGCCTACGTATCCCCTCTTAAACGGGAATCAGGTCAGATGTAGTTCAATTATATCATATAGGAAAAACATAAAGATTACACATAGTAGCGTTTGACTGCGTCTAAATTAATCGGCTTCGGCCAAACTTCTCCGTCCATTTCTGCAAGTATGAGGGCTCCTCCTGCCAGGACCCGGTGAACCATGTATGGACCTTGCCAGTTGGGAGAGAATTTCCCTTTGGCTTCATCTTGATGCGGAAAAATTTTCTTTAATACCAGCTGCCCTGGTGTGAACTGTCTCGGCTTGACTCTTTTGTTGAAGGCTTTGGACATTCTGTTCTGATAAAGCTGACCGTGGCAAACTGCATTCATTCTCTTTCCATATATAAGAGCTAGTTGCTCGTAACGACTCTTCACGCATTCTGCATCGTCGAGTTCGGCTTCCTGTATGGTTCTTAAGGAAGGAATTTCCACCCGGCAGGAATGACGACTTCCGTACCATAAACCAGCATATAGGGGGTTGCCCCAGTTGACGTGCGAACTGTGGTGCGGTACCCCAACAAAGCAAATGATAACTTTTTGTGCCATTGCTTATGCTTCTCTATCATTTTCCTCAATATTTTCTTGATATTCTTGTTGGCGGCTTCTACGGCTCCATTCATTTGAGGCTTCTAGGCATTCTTGTGTCAGATCTTGAAGATTTCACACATGGCTCTCATCAAATCACTGTTGAGGTTGGAACCGTTATCAGTGATGATTGATTCTGGAATCCCGAATCGACAAGCAATACGGTCGCGGACAAAGTCTGCCACGACTTTCTTAGTTACTGCTCTGTAAGATGTGTTGATACCCAATTTTTCCCTAAGTATTTTTATGTACTCAAAATATCCTCAAAATAGCATATGCATGCATATAATAAGCATTCCCAAGGGTTTGGTATTTTTCCTTATTTTTAAATCAATTTATTGTCTATTTTAACAGTACAAAATCCAATAATTATTCCCAAAATTATCATTTTTTTGTGAATAACTTATTTTATTCTCATATTTACACCAAATATAATTAAGGTAATTTTTTGTATATTTTTACAAATTTGTTTGGTATTTTTAAAGCTAATTGCATATAAAGGCAATTATAGCCTATTTTACGATTAATAGTGTTTTATAATTGTAAAATTAGTTCTAATATTTTTAAAATTAATACATATGTATTATTAATTGGTTCAACATCTTCAATTTTCTTTTAAAAATCATTCACTATTTTTATAAAATAAAAAGGGAAAACTGGCTATTTAAAATATAGTCCCATTTCGTTTCAATTGCAGCCCCAATTCCATTTAAATTTTAGCCTTAATTTTGGCCCAATCCGCCCCCAAATTAAAACGACCCAATTTGATTTCTCACCCGACCCCTGACCCAATTGCTAAACTCGCCCGGGGTTCTTTTAAATCCAGGCCGTTGATCCTTTTGATCAACGGCCACAAATGATTCTTTCCTTTTTAATTCCACACGACCTAACCCTAATCCCCATTTCTCTTCGACAGCCGCCTTCGAACTCTCTTCTCTCTCAAACGCTCTCAAACACTCAAACCCTAATCGCCTCCCTCGTCTTCTCCGACCATTATCTCGCCGGAGTCCATGGCTTTTCAGGCCATGGACGACCTGTGCTCACCTTCCTTCACCCCTAAACCATGGGTGTTCGAGATTTCGAGGTCTGACCTCGACGGCGTCCGTTCAGATCCCCTGCAGATCTGTGTTCTGTGGCCTCTCCGGCCCCATTCCGACGTATTCGAGCTTTAGAAGCCTAGTCATGGCCATCTCTGACTCAAGACCAGACCTTTTCCAAGCCTTCTCATTGTTTCACAGAAACCCTAAGACTATTCGAGGTTCCTTCCTCTTTTATTTACTTAGATCTATGGTGGATCTGTGCTATATTCAATGTTTTAAAGTTTTTCCCCAATTTTCTTTTCAAAATTAGTCTGTTTCAATTTAGGGTTTTCGAAAGATCTTAAAACGACTTCTGACTTTTCTTCCTCTTCTTTTCTTTGTGTGAATCTGTCTATGCCATGTTCTTGTGTTCTTTCCTCGCATGTCTGCTCCTATGTTCTTATGTTTTGCCATATTATGCATGTTCTTCTATTTTTGTGTTCTGTTCTTTCTTCTACCGGGCTCTATAAGCATGCTTTACATGTCTATCTCGTATGTTTCTTTACTGTATTTTACTAAGCTTATAATCCTTGTTTGCCTTTACTGGACTTTTGTTTGAACTCTAAGCAGGTTCCGTCTACTGTTTTTCCTAAACCTGTATCGCTTTTTCTCTCCTGAACTTGTTTGAGTGCCATGTTTTGCCTAAATGTATTCCCTGTGTTTCAAACTTGCTGCTCTCTCTGTTTGTTTTCTCATAAGTCTCTGAAAGAGACTACTGAGCCTGTTTTATTTGTTGTTTTCTCGTCTATGCATCTGATTCGAGTCAGAAACCCTACTATTTGGGGTTTTTGGCAGGCTTGAGTTTGTGTTTGGTCTAGGGTTCCATTCAGAACCCTTGACTCTCTTTCAGGCTCATCCTGAGTCTACGAACCTAACCTTCTTGGTCACTCTGATTTCTTGCTAGTTTTACGACAACTCTCTCTTGTCTCACATGTCTGTATGCTTTTTATATGACAAATTCTCTTCTTTCAAAAGGCCTTTGGCCAGCTTGTGATTGATTCCGAGTTCCTTTTTAAAAGGTTTTGTACTGTTGATTTTCTTTAATTTAAACCCCTTCTCATCTTTTCTGGTTGGATTCATTCACACTAAGATTCGAACCCTGATTTTACTGGCTGTTGATTGATTGTCTTTCCTTGTTCTGCCCAAACCGTGTGCTACTAAACTATTTCCTTAAATAAACTGCTGTGTATTTGTCCCTATTACACTGCTTTAGAAAAGATTTTTAAAACGAATCCTTTCCTTATTTATTTTTGCCCGTTTGAATCAAATCCCTTAACCAAAGGGAAGCAGCTTGTGATTGATTTCAAAACTATTCTCTTACCTTTTTCTTACTCATCTGCTGCACTATAAAAGGGCCTGCCCTTTTGCACTAAAGGAGGGTTTTTACAGAGGCTTTTCACAGACTTTTCCTACACACACGAACACAGAACACCATCTGAGTTCACAATTCAATTTCACTTAAAACTCTCTCTTTTGATACTTGTGCTGCTGTGGACTGTGTTTACTTTACTTTCTTCTGCACTTCTTTTGCTTCTCTACTGGTATGTCTCGGTTAGTTTACATGCCTCAACAACAATGTGTTTAATTCTGCCTATTTCCTTTAGTTGATATTTGTTTCCCTCTCCTTTATATTTCTGTATTTAAGTTATGTGTGTAATCAATTGTTTGTCATGAATTTGATACTCTGTGAATCCCCTTTACCCTTTTACCCCTTTGTATGTGAGTTTATTGTTCAGGGCATAGCAGCACCCCAATATTGCTGTCTATGATCCTGAACTGGGTTCATTGAACTCCTTAACTCAATCAATTCCCACTTCCCATTCTCCCCATTATGTGCTTGAGCCTTGACTTAGGTCTGATAGTGTCCTAATCACTATCCAGACCTTTGTCTGACCATCAAAAGGTCTGCTCCTAACTTGTTCATCTAGCAAGTGGTCAGGGGTGTGCCAGCCTACCTTATGGCTAGGTATGACCACCACTTGTCATGGCCCCTTAATTCCCTTTCACTTTGCACTTACTCCTAGCTATAAGTTCTGCCCCTCTCTTGCAAGCCATGCTTTGGGACCCCTGAGCTCCCTCTGAACTTGGATGCCTGAGGGCTGGCTATTCCACACTGCACCATCCTGTTCATAATGGCATCCTGGGTGTAAGCAATGCCTGGAATCCCTGAGGTTCCTTGAAACTTTGAAACACCCTGGATAATGAGAAGGCTTTGGAGATCTGGACCCCGGAGTTGGTTAAATACATATTATTGGACATTAAGATTGAATTAGGCTGCTTGGATCTAGCTGTTAGTTTTTGATGTATTTTTATTATTTCAGTTGATTCATTGGGTTGTAATAACTTGTATAGAACTCGGGGAATCTAGTAAAAGGGTGTGGGAGGGGTTTTACTTTCTTGCATCAATAAAGGGTAGATATCATGACTTTAGGACTTTAATTTTTTCACTAGAAATACTGCACATAAGATGGTTCGATGTTTCTGATTCAAGTCACCTAGATACCATGCCTATAGGGTTTAACGTTTAATTATGATATAAGTCATCTAGAAATCCTGCCTATAGGACCTTAACGTTCATGTAATCAGTGCATATAGAAATCATGCCTATAGGGAATGCATATGCATTAGGCAAACTGTAGGGTAATTAAATAATTACCTCTTCTTACCAGTTCTTAACAGACTTTTTTAAATCAGATATAGATATCATAGGATTCCGCATCAAGTTCGTCCGATTCTTCTTAAGCAATAACAATCTGTTAACTGGTCTCTAATGTCTTAATGTTTTCAGCCTCAATCTTTTGACAAAACTCTTTTGAATCAGTATACATTTGAGTTCTTCAAATCAGCACCTCTTCTGAAATGGTTTCTTTCTAAAATTCTGCCTAAACATTTTCCAACTAAGTTTTGGTCTTCCTGAAATTGTCTTTAAAACAGTTCTGCAGTTTACTCTTTCCTTAAGTATTTCTGACTCTGGAACTCCTTTTATGGTTTATACTCATGATTCTCTTAAAACTTATTTCTAAACTGACTGCAGTCTGTACTTTCCGGCATTAGACTACTTTTCTAGAACCAGTACTTTCTAAATCACTCGCTTAAAATACCTTAAGTTCTGACAATTGGATCCAAGTTGCCTAATGTGGGCTTCCTGTCTAAACGTATGTATCGAACCAGTCCGCTCGCTGCTTATTTTTAATTTTGAAGACCAAACCAGTATGTGTAAAGGCATGCTAAACTAGATGTTATCTGATTTACGGGGTTTATGTGAGCCTTACCTGTTTGTCTGTTCATTCCCCCTACTTGTTACTTGTTTTTGAATGTCGATTAGAATTTTTGTCCTTTAAACTCCATAAAAGCCCCCATCCCTTTCTTCCCCTTTTAGGATTAGAAGTCCTAATGCCCCGGGACTGATAGCTTGGGACGGGTAATAGCATGCAATAGGCAAACGATACCATTTCGCGCTCCAATACCTTAACGGGGTGGGAAAGGGTAGACATGGAGATGATGATTACACGATAACACTATGCGTACAATTGAGTACCAGTGTTGTGCGAATGATCCATGTAATATATAAACCTAGGACCCCCCTCCCTCTTTATTAGTTTAACAATTTTCTGAATCTTAAAAAGCTGTTGCACTTTCGACTTCTGTTTTTCACATAATTTTCAGATTGTTCGCACTAAGTACTTGACTTCTTCCTACTTGCACTTTTAACTAAACTGCTCCTTCCCTAAAATTCAGCACTTTTTTTAACCTTTTGTGCTCCTTATTTGTAATAATTTTCTCGTATTTGCAATGCTTGCTTGTTCACTTGTTTGTTTGCATTCAAAGTCACAATTGTAGCATGGCCGGGAATCACACTAGTGGATCTTCAGGGGTGCCTAACACCTTCCCCTCGAGATAATTTCTAGCCTTACCCAAACTCTGGTTCTTCATCTCAAATTCTTCCTTAAAGTGTCCTAATGCACTATAATCATTAGGTGGCGACTCTTCAAACTACCAAAAGCCAATTCTCGCAAGGGAATAGAGTTCGTCCTCCCGAATGTCGTGAACGCGATTCCGCGGAAGGAAAAAGGGGCGTCGACAGCATGGCGACTCTGCTGGGGATTCTTTAGGCTTTTACCATTGCATGCTATATGTGACTTTATTGCTTTCTTTTATTGCTTTTGTTTAATGCCTTTATTTGAAACCGACTTGTTTATTTTGTTCCTTTTTCTTTAATTACTTTCATTTACCGCTTTCCATCAATACCGTTATAATTTTTGAGCAATTATTGTAAACTTTATCGTATGAACGTGAAAATACATGTCAATTTGTTTCATTCTTGTAAACTGCATCTTCAACATCATATTCCGCTCGTGCCAAACAAATACTATAGCAACACTTATAATGAGTAGTTGCGCTCTTCCAATACTATCACCCCCTAAATTTGGCAAAGGCATATTTGCGGTAAAACCAGTCGATTAGCGGTGCAGTCGACGGTTCCGTGCCTTTCCCTCTTGAGTTGTCCGTTCAAGGGTACCTTGTCTAATATCCCAATAGAAACCTTACTCTGTTTAAACTGTACATGCATCATGGTCAAACCTAGCCGAGTCAGTTATGTTGTCCACATAATGACTCATTAAGATAGCCTTGTCCAAAGTCCATCGGGTTTCCCTGAAACCCAAACGGACGCCTCCACGTTCTGTGCATTTATTTGGAGAACTTAAGTGCTTGCTATGAAAATTATTGATTTAAATAGTCGAGTCTGGCGGGGGTAAGGGCCTAACACTCTGTTTTGCAGAAAATGAGGCACGAGATCCCCAGATTTGGCATGGTGACCAACACTCATCCGAGGCTGCTGAGTTGGTGGAATGACCTCCATTCTAGTGATCAAACACTTGTCCGCAAATACTTGGGGAATCTGCCTTCCCTCCTAGGAATTCAACCCAACAACAGAATGATAGAAGCTGCAACATTGTTCTGGGATAGTGACAAGTCTGTATTCCGCTTCGGTGACCTCGAAATGACTCCTTTACTTGAAGAGATAGGGGGTTTAGCCGGGATTCCTTGGGAGACGCCAGGTTTGCTCATGCCCGAGAATCGCAAAGGAAGGAGTTTTATTAAGATGATGGGTTTGAAAAAGAATCTAGACCTAACATGTTTGAAAGACTCCTATATCCCATTTGACTATCTATACGAGAGGTACGGCCATAGCAAGTCATATCACATTCATTCAGATGAATTTGCTATCACCTCTTTGGGGCATGTCCATAGAAGGGTCTTTGTCTTCATGTTCTGCTTTTTGGGGATGATCGTGTTCCCTATGAAGAAGGCTAGAATTCACACCAGACTAGCCATGGTAACCAAAACTTTGATGGAAGGGATTGGTGGGCAGACTTTCAGCATAGTATCCATGATCATTGCGGAGATATACCGCCCTTGAGCAACTGTCAACAACAAGGCAGTCACTTTGAGGGTTGCAACTTGTTACTTCAGCTATGGCTCACGGAACACCTCCAGAAAGGGGAATACCGACAAGAGATCTTACGCAGGGATTGGGATGACCATATCGCCTTCCACCAGCCAAGGCGTATGAACTATATGCCTAAAATGTTTGCACAGCCAGAGGACGCCAGAGGATGGGCGGAATTATTTGAAAATCTGAAAGAAGACCAGGTTCAGTGGATGTTTGAATGGTTCCCCACAGATGAGTTCATTGTTCGGTCCCGAGATGCACCATTTCTCATACTGATTGGTTTGAGAGGAACTTATCCTTACATTCCTCTCTGAGCCATGAGGCAAGCGGGGAGAAAACAAATCATACCAAGGGTTGCTAAGACAAGTCACCTCAAGGCCGATTTTCAGGATGATGACAGTCCCCACAGGTGCCAAGCTCAGCATTTGTGGCATAGCAAGGTCGTTTTGGAGAAAGAATCCATTGAGCCAGACAGGTATCACGCCGGTTGTGTGCCGCACTATTTGGGTTGGTTAGAAGGCAATGACATGGGTCACCCCGGGTTTGTTCAGGGTCACAAGATTATTGATGAGCACGCTGAAGCACGGGTTAAGTACAATCAACTACGCAAAAGGATTCGAGAGTGTGAAAGTAAGCATCGGGAAATGCAAGAAGCCCATAAGAAATTGATCGAGGAATGGAAAGAAATGGCTGTCAGCGCCAAAAACCGGCTAGGGTATTTGGAGCGGGGTCTAGTGGAGCTGGAAGGAAAGTTCATCAAAAGGATTGAAGATTGTCAAAACGCTGAGGGAAATGCAGGCGGACATCTAGCTCGAGCCTATTTGCTGCTAGGACTGCGCGAGCTGGTGGAGCTATTCGATGGAACCAAAGATGCCAAATCTGGGGAAGGTCCTTCTGGGACCAAGTAGTTAGGAGTCGTTTATTCTTTATTTTTAATGATGTAATAAGGCCAATGGCCAATAGTGACATTTCATTTTCCGTTATTTAGAGTCGTTTTTATCAATAAAATGAGGCATTTAGCATTATAAGTTCTCCAAAACTATTTGTCGCTAGGCCTACCTCGGGCACAACGAGGCACCCAAATTAGGACGCGATTTATATTCTCGCACAATGTGTTTAAATACTACAACGTTTTTTCTCAAAACCCGCACTAACTTGTTACCTTTTTTGTTTTTCTTTTATTTCTTATTCCCCTCCCCAAAGGTTAGTTCGTGCATTCTGGCACCATCATCATACTCCACAAGATCCAAGGGCCCTCCACCGCCTCCTCCTCCAAGTCCTGTCCGGAATAAGAACAAAGGAAAAATGGAAAACGCAAGTGCTAGAAAGGAGATTGAAAGAGAGGAAACTTCTCAGGGTACCCCAATTGCTAAGGGAATTGCTGCTCATCTTGAACAAAAATTGCTGAAATGCCAGGAAGAGTTGGACCAAGTTCGGAACTTGGCAAGCCTATCATTCTCTCTTGCTGCTCCTGATGTCAACACCCAGAATCCCGCACCTCCACAAAACACCCTGCAACCACAAATACAGCCTGCTCACGTCCAAACCTGAAACACATGCAACAACACTCCATTGCTCATTCCCGAGCCACCAAACACCATAAACGACCACCTCCATAACACTCCTATCTTTGTGGAAACTGTACCTCACTACACCCAACCGATCTCAAATGCACCTGAGTCTGATGACAAAGACTCCCTCATCAGGAACTTGGCAGCCGAGCTCAAGAAGTTAACCAGTCGGGTCCAGGGTGTCGAAGGTAGCAAAGGCATTGAGGGGCTGAACTATGAAGACTTGTGCATTCAACCAGATGTTGAACTTCCGGAGGGGTACAAACCTCCCAAGTTCGAAATGTTTGATGGATCCGGAGATCCCAGAGTTCACCTGAGGACCTATTGCGACAAGTTAGTTGGGGTTGGAAGAGATGAGAAAATCCACATGAAGCTCTTCATGAGGACCTTGAAGGGAGATGCACTATCCTGGTATATCAGTCAGGACCCCAGGAAATGGACGAGTTGGGTAAGCATGGCATCGGACTTCATGGATAGATTCCGGTTCAATACCGAGAACGCCCCGGATGTGTTCTACATACAGAATTTGAAGAAGAAGCCCACCGAAACATTCCGCGAGTATGCTACTCGTTGGAGGTCAGAAGCTGCCTCAGGCCGGCCCTTGAATAGGTTCTTCGTCCGGGCTCAGGATCCCCAATATTATGAAAGGTTGATGCTGATCGAGGGTCAAAAGTTCTCTGATATCATCAAACTCGGAGAAAGGATTGAAGAGGGCATCAAGAATGGTATGGTAAGAAATCTTGAAGCATTGCAAGCCACCAATAAAGCTTTACAAACTGGTGGCGCTTCCAAGAAGAAAGATGTAAGTGCCGTGATGATCGCACAGGGAGCCAAGTCACCACCAAAATACCACACCTACCCATCACCTCCACTTACATATCAGCCTATCCCAAATTACCAAGCACCCGCACCTTCCTATCCACCTCCCGTTTACCAGTCCTCTCTACCTCTCACATATCAGCCCACTTCACCCAGATACTCTCAACAGCACCTGTTTACCAAGCTTATAACACTCAACCCTCTCACTACCAGTCACCACCCACTCGCGAAAATTTTCCAAGGCCCAGACCAAATTTCGACCGAAAACCTCCCAGACAATACACAGCCATCGCAGAACCAATTGACCAGCTATATGAAAGACTTAAAGCCGCCGGTTACGTCGCTCCCATCCCAGCCAAAGCTCCAGAAAATCCCTCCCAGTGGGTTAACCCCAACAAGACCTGTGCGTATCACTCCGGCATGAAAGGACACACCCTTGACGAGTGCCGTTCATTGAAAGATAAGATTCATACCCTGATCGACAACAAGGTCATCGTAGCAAAGGAGCCTGCTCCTAATGTCCACAACAACCCTCTGCCTGACCACAAAGGTGGAGACGTTCAAATGATTGAGGTCGAGGATGATTAGGACCCTAAAGGGTCGACAGGTTTGATTGCTGAAGGGGATGAACCAAAGAAGCCGGCAGTTAAAATTATTACACATATGAATGTACAATAAACATTCTAATTAAAATTATTTTGATTTAAAAAAAAATAATAAACATGAAAGTTGGGAAAAATAAATCAAAAACCAATGATCTATATTATATCTCACACAATCCTTGATATCTGCATGAACAAAAAACATACATCTTTAGGAATCAGCCGAGTCAATGGATCTTTAACCATTTGAGTAGATATACTTTACGTTCACTTCTTTGCGTGTAAGCATGATTTTTATAAAATTGACTTTAATATCAATGTGTCTGGCTTTAAAATAATATTTAAGGTCCTTGGTGCTTAAAATAGTAGCTTGACGGTCACAAAGACGGTCGCTAGATCAGTACTAACTACAACACCAACAAATGATCCAAGGTCTCCTTTTAACTAAACAACCACTTGCACTACTAAAAGGAGAGCCACAAACTTAGCTTCCACCATGGAGGAAAGCTACACATGATTGTTTTTCATCTTGCTCTATAATATGGCGCCATTATGTAGCAGAAAACACATTCGGAGGTGGACTAAATCTTGTCCATATCTTCTCCACAATAAGCATTAGTGTATCTCCTTAGTTTATGTCATGCCCTTATGGCAAAATACATAATCAGAAGTTCCTTATAGTACCTCATGATTCTTTTAACTGCTTTATATGTGCTGGGAATATGTTGATTTATATTTATTTACAAGCTACGAAACATATATTAAGTCTAGAAAACATATCTTGCATTAGACTATCATCCACACTAGCTTAAGGAACTCTATTCATTTGTTTCTTTTATTTTGGAGTCTTAGAGCACAATCCAGCATACATGACATTGTCTTTGTTGATTGAAATTTTATAAGGTCACAATTTTAAATCATTAAAGAATAATTTTCTTTAAATATTTTCTTGAAATCTTTATTTCAAGAATATATTTATCACAAAAAATCGTTTAACAGGGTCAAGACGTATTCATGGTGTCACGACCCAAAATCCATAATAGGTCGCGATTGCACCTAACGCCGCCGTTAGGCAAGCCCACAAGTGAAATTACTATTTATTTACCCATTTTTAACATTTTAAAAACGGAAGTTTTCCTTTTAAAAGAACGGATTAAACAAGATTTCATGCAAACGTAACAACTCATTTAAACAGGATACCAGCATAATAAGTACATCCACTGTGGTGATAGAAATGATAAATACAGCAGTACATAAATGCTAAAAAATTCTCCAAAACCCGGCGTCACAAGTACATGGGCAATCTAGGGAATATACAAAACTACTACAAATACTGTCTCATTGTGATAGACAGAATAGTAAATAAGGTAGAGGGAGACTCTGGTGCAAGGCAAGCAGCTCACCCTTAAGTCTCCGTAAATGATCGTCTAGCCGCCTGCGTGACCACTGGTAGTACCTGTCTCAGTACCTGTATATTAGTGCTAAAGTGTAGCGTGAGTACAGAAAATAACGCGTACCCAGTAAGTATCTAGTCTAACCTCGAAGAAGTAGTGACGAGGGGTCGACTTGACACTTACTAGAGGTTAATAATAACAATATAAATACATAAAGTAGACATGGGGAGTGTACAACAAGTATCAATGAAGCAGATAAGAGCAACTACAGTAAATCCACTCAAGGGTCTATATCAAATCACCAACATATCATTATCCGCCGTGAAGGCGCTAACTCAATTATACCCAAACCAGAACCCGTTTCGATTATTAAGCAAGAAGCTTCTGAGGCGAACGACCCGATCCTAAAAGAATAGTGATACTCAGTACCGAGCAAACGATCTGATCCCAAAAGTGTTGTGTCACCATCATGTCGGGGCGAACGACCCGATCCCATAATAATTGTGTTATCATACTGCCAAGGCAAACTACCCGATCCCATAAGAGTAGAGAAATTTACCTCGCTCGCGGAAGCACTTGCGAGACGAGAAGACACGGATTTAAAGTTTATCAAGTATTCCCTAGTTTTCTGAAATAAGAACTAAGTCGATATTTCCAATTTAAATCCCCAGTCTAAGTCCTAATCAAGACAATTAATACACATGATAGGCATAAACAGTATAATTAAAAACATGATTTGAATCTAAGTCTACCCGGACATATCATGAAATATAGCTACATACGGACTCTCGTCAGCTCGTGCTAGCTCTCCACACAAGTAGCATACAACAATAATACGCCTAAGGGGATAAGTTACCTCTTACAAGAATAGGCAAGAGACATACCTCGATTCCAAGTCCTTAATCCGGCTCTCTAACCTCACTAGAACCCTTCAAACGACGCCG
The DNA here is from genome assembly GCF_001879085.1 of Nicotiana attenuata. Lineage (NCBI taxonomy): Eukaryota > Viridiplantae > Streptophyta > Magnoliopsida > Solanales > Solanaceae > Nicotiana > Nicotiana attenuata. The sequence continues at coordinate 12,628,533 of NC_031994.1, forward strand.
AGGACTCCGAAACTAATCAAAAAGTCATATAAACTAATAAATATATTCTTAAAAGTTATAGTTTAACTTTTATAGTAGTTACCAAACCCAATTTGGGAGGTTAATGGAATTCACCCACGGGCCCATGTGTCCGAATTCCGAAAATTTTCGAATATAATTGTTACCCATGAACTCCCGAACTCAAATATATAATTTGCTCTGATTTCCTTCACCAAATTCGTGATCAATTCCCAAATTTAACAAAACCCCAGGTTCTTCACAAATCCCACAATTTTAAAAAATTTTCCATGTTTAATCTACCTATAATCTATGTATTTAACTTGAAAATGGGTGGATTTTACTTACCTTGTGCTGTGATGAGAATCCCCTTCAAAAGTACTCTCAAAATTGCCCAAGACCAAGTGAAATGTGAGAAAAAATGGCCCAAGTCCCGGATTAAGGGTTACCCGAAACCCGATCCGAACACACGCCCAGGTCTGAAATCGTCATACGAACCTATTGGGACCTTCAAATCCCGGTTCCGAGGTCGTTTACTCAAAATGCTGACTCAAGTTAAACCTGGCCACCTTAGGCCACTATTAAGGAACTAAGTGTTCAGATTTCAACCCAAACCCTTCCAAACCTAAACCAACCATCCCCTAAAGTTATAAGGTAGTAAAAGCACATACAGGGAGTCTTAATTATGGGAACGAGAATCTAGAAAGCAAAACGACCGGTCGGGTCATTACATTCTCCACCTCTTAAAGAAACGATCGACCTCAAACGTGTTTAAAATCATACCTGGAGTGTTGTATACGTGCAGATATCTGCTCCTCATGTCCTATTCGGCCTCCCAAGTCGCTTCATTGACTGGTTGACCCCTCCACCGGACCTTTACCACAACAATCTTATTGGACCTCAACTAACGAACCTTCCTGTCAACAATGACAACTAAATCCTTCTCATAACCCAGACTCTCATCTAGCTGAACCGTGCTGTAATCTAGCACGTGCGACTTGTCGCTGAATCTCTATGTATATCTATCAGATCGTGGCTTCATGTACCAAATATTTCAATGTCGTTGCATCCAGGCATGGTACCTCCGGAGCATAGACATATGAAAGACCGGATGAACTCCCGATAGACTGGGAGGCAAAGCAATCTCATAAGCAACCTCCCCCACTCACCTCAACACCTCAAATAGGCCAATAAACCTTGGGCTCAGCTTGCTCTTCTTCCCGAACCTCATGATGCCCTTCATCGGTGAGATTTTCAAGAGAACCTTCTCTCCTACCATGAATGATAAATCACGTGCCTTCTGAACCGCGTAACTCTTCTGTCTGGACTGGTGCTGTGCGAAGTCCCTCCTGAATCAACTTTACCTTCTCCACGACATCCTTTACTAAAGCAGTGCCATATAACTTAGCCTCGCCGGGATTAAACCACCCGATGGGAGAACGACATCGCCGATCATATAAAGCCTAAAATGGAGCCATCTCGATGCTGGACTGATAACGGTTGTTGTAAGCAAACTCAGCCAAGGGCAAGAACCTATCCCACTGCCCTTCAAAGGTGATGACACATGCTCTAAGCATATCCTCCTAAATCTGAACTGTCCGCTCCTATCATGACCCAACCCGATGGGCCGCGACGGGCACCCGGTACCTTACTCATCCGAGTACCCACGTAATGTATCTTTCGTATCATACTATCATAAGTAAATGGCAGAGAAGCTATAGTGAGATAAGTAGAATAAAACATGGGGAAATACTCGACATTGGACGACCCAACATGTAATCCAAACTTATACATATTATGTACGGGCCAATAAGGCCGACATGATCCTTTATATACTCAAAACATAGGCCGACAAGGCCATACAAGAATCCACATACATGAAATCTATCTACAAGCCTCTAAGAATACATAATATCATAATGGTCGGAACAGAGCCCCGCCATACCAATCAATACATATATTAATCATACTGACCAAATAAGCAACTACGGAGCAAACGAAACGCACCAACATCTTCCGCTAGCTGATAGCCTAATTGGAGGACTCTCGACCTGTCTATCGGAACCTGCGGGCATGAAACGCAACATCTCTAGGCAAAAGGGACGTTAGTGCGAATAATGTACCGAGTATGTAAGGCACATAAATAATTACATAAAAGACATGGAAGAAATATAGAGTAAATGACTCAACCTGTAAGTCTGGATAACTCTGTAAATCATGAAATACTTATAGTTTCATGCATATACGTATGAATGTCATGTCGTGCATAGGTACATGTGTTCAGAACATCATCAAGTCTCTGAGGGCATCCCATCATATCATCTCGGCCACTATGGGCAAATCATCAACGTATACCAGCTCATCAGGTGGTGGTGCGTATATAACGCTATAACCTTTCCCATATCCCATATATATAATATATATATAACGCCATCTGATCATGGGTCAATGTGCATGGATAAATTCATGAAATGCATATGAAATACGTTAATAAAATCTCTCGGTATGTCATAAGACCATTATGTCTCTGTTAATATCATGAAATAAACTTTATAACCTACGTATTTTTGAGACCCATGAACAAATAAAAAAAAATATGACTCATGGGAGAATAAGAATATACATCTCTAGCATTTCTACGAATAGAGTAATTTTATGGAAGTTGTGCATTTGCTCGTTTCGTTTGTGTCATATAGATCATGCCAAAAAGAAAGAAGAGATAGCCTGAACATACCTAAGCCGTTTCTCTTGAAAATCCCTCTAATACACGTCAATTACGACAACACGTAATCGGCAAGATCGGAGTAGGAAAAAATCCGTATGATATTCTTGAGAAGGATTGCACCGTACTCCCTTAGAATCGCAAAATTCCGTTGCTATTATGCAGTATAATTTCATATGAAATTTTGCTCAACCAAGATTTTCCAGTGCTAATATAATATGGAGTCTCGTTTAACTTTCAAATCCCCTCCAAATTGTGAATGTGTTTGTTGATTTCCTTCTTTCTTCACAAGATATTATACTCATAAACAATCATGGAGTGTTGGTTTGAAAGTTTCCTCTTCAGTAAGTGGACTTGTTATGTTCATAACATTAGAACTTTTGGTTTCTGTTGTTTTTAGTGATTTAGGTGACAAAAAAGAAAATACATTAAATCAATGGCTCATGAATGGGGACAAAGGTAGAAAGAGATTTATAAGGATGACTAAATTTCCTTCTACGTGTTTAATGGGTAAGAGTAGTGACCATGTGTCTTCCTAATTTAGATGTCTAAAGTCAAGAGTCATAAGACCTTTCTCCACCTCCTGCCACGTGTGTGTGTGGGGGCTTTGTCCCCACCTATTAATTATTCACAAATCCTTAATTATATGGTTAATCTCCCATTAAACTAATAATTAGCTAATTATCCACATAATTAAGAATTATCTCAACTTACTTAAATTACTACTCACTTTTCACACACCTTATACACCTTACTATCATGACCATGTGGTACCTTGTATGGTACTAGTCCATAAATACCGGGTATTTTAATCGGGCCGTATTATGTCAAACTTCGACGAAATTCATTTTCTTCAATTTTCTTACCCTCCCACCTTCACGAATTTACTCATTACTTATTCGAAATAACATAAAATGCTTATAATCTTAAAATAGTCTCATTCCTGAACTTACGTCGATTAACTTACGACGAAACTTTAGCGTACGAAAAATGCAGGATGTAATATCTCATTTTCGAGCTTTCATCAATTTACTTATGGCATAATTTCACGTACGAAAACATGGGGTGCAACATCATTCCCCCTTTGAAACATTCGTCCTCGAATATTGGCTGGTGTACTTATCATTTCCATGAATTATATCTTCCGAATACTTTAGTACTCTCCTTGCCATCTAGGCAACTGTTTTGTGAATAATTCCAAAGGCTAGGGCATTCCCCCCCTTTAGGCCTCTTTCTCACACCACGACTTATGGTCGGAATCCTTCCAATATCGTAACTGTTGCTATCTTCTATCATGCAGCATGTACGACTCTGACCTTTTAAGTGCGCTTATGCGTCTCTTCCTTCCTTTATCCTCCGATTTTTAGCCATTATTGAAGTTTTTAGCTCGGTATTTGTCGAACTTACGAACATTGCTATATCTTATTTCATAGACCTGGTTATCCATCCGCATGATTTTACTGCATCTAAGTAGGTCATACTATACCACAACACATACCTCAATTTCTCGTTACTGAGGTCTGCTACCAAATTCCAGGTTACTTTTGTTGCCTATCCAATATGTATAAATCTATGTCCTTTAATGCTTCCACATTACTATCCATCTTAAGAATGACAGCCTAATCTCATCTCATACTTTATAACTTTTATCCATTCATTGTTGATTCTCCTCAATATTGATCTATAATCTGCCCTTGATAACTTAATATTTTATGTACACTGCCGCTAGGGTTCATGTTTCATCAGGGAGCATCTGAAATGATTAGACTAATCCACCTGGGACGGTACCATGCTTTCATAACCGTATCTCACAGCATCCGAATGTGATTCACCTTGCGTAGGTATTTTAATCTTGTCCAATTCATGAGATCCCTTTCTTTTCTTCGTCAGATCATTGCTCAATCGAAGGCCCAAACGTCTCCTTTATCTATCACAATTACACCCTCATTCTATTATCAGGGCAACATTCCATCTCTTCTAAATGCCATTAGTCTTATACTCCTTTGAGTTCATTCAGGCTATACTGGGCTTGGTATAACTTACAGAAACCATCAGCTCTTCTTGTTTTCATGGGCTTAATCCTGAGGACTTATCCATTCTCGTCACCTTCTCACTTGCCCTTTCTTATCCTTACTCCCGTCTTCCTAAAACCTTGTCGCTTTAACATACTTTAGCTTGCGACCTACACATAATTATTTATATTACTCGCAACCTTCCTTCAACTTGCTTGCATCATAGGTTACCTTGTGTTATTCTAAAACATCAAGCGAGACATCACATCGTCTTTAATTCTTCTTTATTCTCATGACTAGATCTCTCGGTACCTAGACACCATAGGCTGGAAGATATGCCACTAATGACGCCGCTTTCATTCCTGGATACGGAACCCCTGCGCTTTTAGTTCACAACCTCCTACATTTGAGTATCGCATACGTTGTTCATCTTTACCTTAACCTTTATGTAGGCTTAAGCTATCTTCCGATCTGCGGCTCATGGTGTTAGTTATTACTTTTATCCTTTTAGGGGCGCTATGGAATATCCATGATACAATCCTTTAACAATTCAATGCTTTGTCTATGACCGGGACTCAGTTCTTCCTTCTAACTTATACCAGAACCTTCTACAGCTGTATGATTTTCAACATATATGTTGCATCGAGAATACTCCAAACTCTTAAGTGTGTCCATAACTTAACTCTGGATCATTAATCGAATAGTTCTTTTCGTTCCTTCTCAACTTTAAGCAATTACTTTTCCTAGTCTTCCTGCCCCTTGTTGCGTGTATTCTTAGCTTACCTTAGTGCCCACCCATATTTGAATTCCATACAACTCTTATGATCTTGCATATTACTTTTGATTCTACTCTCCATTCATTAGCCAAGGTAGGTGCCATTTTTTTATGGAGTGCATACAATGTTGTTGTGAGGCCGTTGTTACAAGACCATTTCCTCCTTAGGTTACTGAGCTTAGGTTAAAGCTTTCTTCCTTACTTTCTCAACTAGTCTTTTATTGTAGTACTTAAGGAGACCTTCTAACTCTAGTAAATTTGTGAGCTTGTTATATTGTATACTCGACAGGATTCGTGATGTCCTTCCTCGCCTATAATCATCCATAGTTACTTACCTTCTCGCCTTTGTGCTTATAGGATTGCTTCTGAACTGATATTTTTACTGACTTTGCAGTGGCACTCTCTTTTGTTTCCGTAACATTCATATGGTACCTTTAACTATCCCGACTCCTATCTAAATATATCTCAAGTAGTACAATGACATTACTGCGAGGCTGAATTCACTATATTGGGTTTTACTATGTTTATCTTGCACGATCTGCTGATTCATCTGTAACCTCCTATCTCGCCATAACTAGGCTCTTCTTGAATCAACTGCTAACTAATCATTGGCCCTTTCTCATATCGATATTCCGTGTAACATTTCTTGGGTTATTTCCTTTGTCTTAACGTGCCTCTTGCACCGGCTCCTTATATATCAAGTGTTCATTCGCATTTATTTATTTATAACATCTGGGCGAGAACCCTTACTGCCTCTCCCTGCCGTCGTGTTTGCATATTGTTCTGGAATCGTAGCATATCTGTAGGATTTGAATAAGTGCAATCTCATCCCTTTCTCAGTTTTATCGCATTTTCCCTTTACCATTCCATAGTTACTAGAACCACTTAATTCTGACTTAGTGCCACATCACTCCATATTCCCCCCTTTAGGGGAGTACTAAGAGTTGGAGCTATGATGACCTACCTATAGATGTTTTACTTCTTCATCTTTGGCGTCCTTTCATATCATCGATGACCCTTACCCGCCTTGCGGTAATCCTTCTGTACCAAGGATAACAAAATTCCTTACTCTCGAGGGTGACACTTACTATAACTGGCACATACAATCCCTTAAGCTGAACTTTGCTCACATTGCTTGCTTTAGAGAAGCGTCTTCCTGAATGACCATTCTCTGAAATTTTTCATGAATCTTCTTTTGTTGTCCATTCTATTATCGCCGGAACAAAATCTGAAATTCTCATGATGCCGACTATTATCAATCACTCAGTCCTTAATTCATGTTTAGTTTATCTCGTTCACCAATCCATACTTGTTCTATTACTCTGGGGTCTAACTTTTCCTTTTGGTAAACGCGTTAGAGTTGCGAACTTAATTCTCGAAACAACGACATGACTGTATGGCCTATACTCTTTTGTTGTTCTAAGGCTATCACCTTTCGTCTCTTCCTTCACTTGACTATAGATTCTGTAATACTGTCATCTTGTGATCTACCGTTGTCATTCATGTATCATATCTTACTCATAATGCTTCATTAACTCTTTTCTTATTTCCGGCTAACATTTATGCCTATCACTTTATTATGAAAACTCGAACAAGACATTCTTTTGCTTTTAGCTCCCATTTGCATCATCTAGCGACTCTTTGGGTTGCTTAACGTTCTCGCTCTACTAGGGACGCGAGCCACACTAAGGTAATATTTATCCCTTGAAGGCTTCCAGTGTCTATCTTTATAATACAGCTATCACTTTTGTCACGAACCAACCCGATGGGCCGCGACGGGCACCCGGTACCTTACTCACCCGAGTACCAACGTAACATATCTTTCATATTATACTATCATAAGTAAATGAGCCAGAGAGGCCATAGTGAGATAAGTAGAACAAAACATGGGGAGATACTCGACATTGGACGACCCAACATGTAATCTAAACTTATACATATGACGTACGGGCCAATAAGGCCAACATGATCCTTTATATACTCAAAACATAGGCCGACAAGGCCATACAAGAGTCCGTATACATGATATCTATCTACAAGCGCCTAAGAATACATAATATCATAAAGGTCGGGATAGAGCCCCGCCATACCAATCAACACATATACTAATCATACTAACCAAATAAGCAAATGGAGCTCACCAACATCTTCCACTGAGCTGATAGCCTACTTGAAGGACTCTCAACCTGTCTATCGGAACCTGCGGGCATGAAACACAGCATCCCCAGGAAAAAGGGACGTCAGTGCGAATAATGTACTAAGTATGTAAGGCACATAAATAAGTACATAAAAGACATGGAAGAAATATAGAGTAAATGACTCAACCTGTAAGTCTGGATAACTCTGTAAATCATGAACTACTTATAGTTTCATGCATATACATATGAATGTCATGTCGTGCATAGGTACATGTGTTCATAACATCATCAAGCCTCTGAGGACATCCCATCGTATCATCTCGGCCACTGTGGGAAAATCATCAACATATACCAGCTGATCAGGTGGTGGTGCGTATATAACGCCATAATTTCCCATATTCCATATATATATATATATATATATATATATATATATATACACGTATATAATGCCATCTGATCATGGGTCAATGTGCATGGATAAATTCATGAAATTCATATGAAATACGTTAATAAAATCTCTCGGTACGTCATAAGACCATTATACCTCTGATTAATATCATGAAATAAACTTTACAACTTACGTATTTTTGAGACCCATGAACAGATGATAGAATAATATGACACATGGGAGAATAAGAATATACAAATCTCTAGCATTTCTATGAATAGAGTAATTTATGGAAGTTGTGCATTTGCTCATTTCGTTTGGATCGTATAGATCATGCCAAAAAGAAAGAAGGGATAGCCTTAACATACCTGAGCCGGTTCTCTTGACAATCCCTCGAATACACGTCAATTGCGACAACATGTAATCGGCAAGATCAGAGTAGGGGAAAATCCGTATGATATTCTTGAGAAGGATTGCACCGTACTCCCTTAGAATCGCAAAATCCCATTGCTATTACGCAGTATAATTTCGTATGAAATTTTTCTCACCCAAGAACTCCCGGTGCTAATATAATATGGAGTCTCGTTGAATTTTCAAATCCCCTCCAAATTGTGAATGTGTTTGTTGATTTCGTTCTTTCTTCGCAAGATGTTATACTCCTAAACAAACATGGAGTGTTGGTTTGAAAGTTTCCTCTTCAGTAAGTGGACTTGTTATGTTCATAACATTAGAACTTTTGGTTTCTGTTGTTTTTAGTGATTTAGGTGACAAAAAGAAAATACATTGAATTAATGGCTCATGAATGGGGACAAAGGTAAATAGAGAATTATAAGGATGACTAAACTTTCCTTCTACGTGTTTAATGGGTAAGAGTAGTGACCATGTGTCTTCCTAATTTAGATGTCTAAAGTATTATCCACAAATCCTTAATTACATGGTTAATCTCCCATTAAACTAATAATTAGCTAATTATTCACATAATTAAGAATTATCTCAACTTAAATTACTACTCACTTTTAACACACCTTATACACCTTACTATCATGGCCATGTGGTACCTTGTATGGTACTAGTCCATAAATATCGAGTATTTTAGCTCGGGCCGTATTCTATCCCAAAATGTCAAACTTTGACGAAATTCATTTTCTTCGATTTGCTTACCCTCCCACCTTTACGAATTTACTCATTACTTATTTGAAATAACATAAAATGCTTATAATCTTTATATAATCTCATTCCTGAACTTACATCGATTAACTTACGACGAAACTTTAACGTACAAAAAATGCAGGATGTAATATCTCATTTCCGAGCTTTCATTAATTTACTTATGGCGTACTTTCACGTATGAAATCATAGGGTGTAACAGCTCTGACTGCCCATCGGTCTCTGGATGAAAAGCTGTGCTGAGCTCTACTCGGGTACCCTACTCGCTCTGTTTTGCCCTCCAGAACTGCAAAGTGAACTGAGGGCCTCTATCTGATATGATGGAAACAGGCACACCATGCAACCGAACAACCTCCTGAATGCAAATATGGGCCAACCTCTCTGAAGAGTAAGTAGTCACCAAAAGAATAAAATGTGCCAACTTGGTCAGCCTGTCGACAATGACCCAAACGGCATCAATCTTCCTCAACGTCCGCAATAATCCAACAACAAAGTCCATAGTGATGCGCTCCCACTTCCACTCCGGTATAACCATCTGCTGGAGTAGGCCACCTGGCCTCCGGTTCTCATACTTGACCTGCTGGTAATTTAGACATCTCGCCACATACCCAATTATGTACTTATTCATTCGCCGCCACCAATATTGTTGCCTCAGATCGCGATACATCTTCGTAGCACCTGGATGAATAGAATACCGAGAACTATGCGCCTCCTCTAGAATTTTCTCCCTCAACCCATCGACATTAGGAACACACAGGCAACCCTGGAGTCGTAGAACACCATCCCCACCGATAGTGACCTCCTTGGTACTATCCTATTGTACCATGTCTTTGAGAACCAACAAGTTCGGATCTTCGTCCTGACGAGACTTGATCCGCTCAAGTATTGAAGACTGAGCCACAACGCATGCAAAAACCTGACTGGGCTCTGAAATATCCAACCTCACAAGTCTGTTAGCTAAGGATTGAATGTCCAAAGCCAACGACCTATCCTCTACAGAAATGAAAGCCAAACTACCCATACTCTCAGCCTTTCTGCTCAAGGAATCCGCAACCACATTCGCCTTGCCTTGATGGTAATATCATAATCCTTCAGTAACTCAAGCCACACGAGCTGCCTCAAATTAAGGTCCCTCTGCTTAAACAAATGCTGTGAACTATGATGATTGGTGTAAACCTCATAGGACACCCCATAGAGATAATGCCTCAAGATTTGAGAGCATGAACTGTCGCGGTCAACTCCAAATCATGCATAGGGTAATTTTTCTCGTGCGGCTTCAGCTGACATGAAGCATATGCAATAACTCGCAGCGTCGTAATACACGGTATACATCCCCGAACCGGAGGTCAACACAAACACTGGTGATGTAGTCAAAGTGGTCTTGAGCTTCTGAAAGCTCGCCTCAGAATCATCGGACCATCTGAACGGTGCACCCTTCTGGGTCAGTCTAGTCAAGGGTGCTGCATTAGACGAGAAACCCTCCACGATCCGACAACAATAACATGCTAACCCCAAGAAACTCCTGATCTTAGTCGCTGTGGTAGGATGAGGCCAACCCTGGACTGCCTCAATCTTTCCAGGATCCACCTTAATACCTTCACCTGATACAACATGCCCCAAGAAAGCCACGAAATCCATCCAGTACTCGCACTTGGAGAACTTAGCATAAAGCTTTTGTTCCCGCAAGGTCTGAACCACTAATCTCAAATACTGCTCGTGCTCCTCCACACTACACGAGTAGATCAATATGTCATCAATGAAGACAATGATAAATGAATTAAGATACAACCTGAACACTCGGTTCATCAATTCCATAAACGCCACCGGGGCGTTAGTCAAGCCGAAGGACATCACCAAAAACTCATAGTAGCCATATCTAGTCCGAAAAGCCGTCTTCGCAATATCCAAAGCACGAATCTTCAGCCGATGATACCCAGATCTCAGGTCGATCTTAGAGAACACCCTGGAACCTTGCAACTGGTTAAAAAAATCATCAATGCGCGGCAACGGGTACTTATTCTTGATGGTGACTTTGTTCAACCGGCAGTAATAAATGCACATCCGCATACTTCCATCCTTCTTCTTTACAAACAATACCGGTGCGCCCCAAGGCGACACACAGGGTCTAATGAACCCCTTCTCAAGCAACTCCTGAAGCTACTCCTTTGACTCCCTCAACTCCTTAGGAGCCATACGATAAGGCGATATAGAAATACGCTGGGTGCCTAGCACCAAATCAATGCCGAAATTGATATTCCGATCTAGTGGCATACCAGGTAGAGCAGCAGGAAATACATTGAAAAAATCTCGTACCACCGGCACTAAATCCAATGCGAGAGTCTTTGCAATAGTATCCCGAACAAAGGCCAAGTAGGCCAAAAAACCCTTCTTGACCATAAGTCGATCCTTTAAGAAAGACGTAACCCGGCTGGAAGTACCGACAGACGAACCCCTTCACTCTAATCTGGGCAGCTCAGGCATCTCGGGGGTAACGGTCTTGACATAGAATTCAAGAATGGCATGGTACGGGGACAACCAGTCCATGCCCAAGATAACCTTAGAATCAACCATATCGAGCCATAGAAGATCCGTTTGGGTCTCATATCTACAGAAAGTCACCACGCAGGACCAGTAGACCCAATTCACAATAACAAAGTCACCCACTGGCATGGACAGAAAAGCCCAAGGACTCGCGGGACATATCTAGATAAGGGGAAAATACAGAAGAAACATAGGAGTGTGTAGACCCTAGATCAAATAATACCGAGGCATCCCTCCGTCAGACATAAATGGTACCTGTGTGTCAAGACCCAACCTCGGGGAGCACGACCGGTACTCAACAGGGTTATCCCGGTCGAGCAAGCCTGCACAATGCCGTCTACCCAACTCACCCATGATTAAAGAGATGAATACATTTCACTAGCTAGATAGTAAGAGGCCGTGTGAATAACACTAGTTCATTTCCATTAGTTACACCATTAACATGTTTCCAAACAATACATTATACGTTCGTAATACAAGTAGAACTGATGGTAGAATTACAACATGTTTAGTTCAACCTCCCAAAACAAGATACAGCCCACACCATGTCTACAGAGCCTCTAACAGAACCAAAAGAGTGCTAAGATAGTGCCGGCACAAGGCCCTGGCCATACCTCAAAAGACTATACACATAGAACAAGAGATTAAGGACACAAGAAAGGAGTGGGGCTCACTAAGTCAGATGAGAAGAGGGTGCGCTACTATCACAAATCAATACCGCTTGCTATGGAACCACCTGCATCCATTAAAGATGCAGCACCCCCGGCAAAAGGGACGTTAGTACACATGGAATAGTACTAGTATGTAAAGCTAAACACCCTCTCAATAGAACGAGTAACAATACACATAGAAGAAAACATGAAATCGATGAGAGACTCAAATAGTAATAAAGTGTCATATTAGGGGAAAGGTAAATTTCAAACAATTTCAATTTTTTTAAGTTGGGAGACCTTTAGCACTGATACACCACCGTGTTTTAGCACGGAGTCCGATCTCTTCCTGATCGGCTAAGCCGTCTCATCCCGAGATATCCACTCACAATACCACCATGTGTGCAGCATGGCGTCCGATCTTTGTCTGATCGGCTATGCCGTCTCACCACAATGTCGTGTGGGTCAACATCACATCTTGTTAGCAATAATCTCATCCCATTCGAGGGGAAACATCTCAACATATCAATATCATCCCATACAAGGGAAACAACCTCACCACATTAACACGGGATTTACCCCTCAATCACTCCTACACTAGCATGTGTAGTTTAGGGGTTAAGTTATTTGTACCTACCCTTCCTCGGTGACTAAATGATATTCCCAAAGAATTTATTGATAAAAGGATTTACCATACATTTCATATTTTTTACAAGTAAATATCGTTCATTTCATTGGCACCATTGTCCATAGTACAATACAACTCTTGTCACGAGGCCACACATCATACTTCATGCTCTTTTCTTTCACTTTCAATTACCATTGTGGAAAATCAACATGAGGCTCTTCAAATCAAGACTTTAAACACATATTTGAGTAATTTTGGGTCTTAGACGTATGTGATTTCGTACACAATTTGATATGATAGCTTTCATTTGAGTCATGTTTCTAAGTCATAACATATTAGCACACAACCCATACTTAAACCACATTCTCAAACAACAACTCAACACAACTAGAACCTTTGGAACAAATATGAAACACATATTTATTTGGATATAAGGCTTATTTGGATTAATCAATTTATAGTGAGCAGCACGGTACTTACAAGGACACTGAGGGTTCAATTGATGTTCTTAACGTCAATACCACACAAGAGGGGGGGGGGGGGTGATTTGTGTGGTACCTAATTTTTGCTCTAGAAGAACCTGGTTCTTCTAGGTGTACTAACTACTACTGTTTGCGGAATAATAAGTACGTAAAATAAAGAACACAGAGATTTTTACGTGGAATACACCTGGCTCAAAAGGTGAAAAAACCACGACCTACTACTCAGTAGGATTTTCCGAAACTTCCACTAAAATCACTGAGCCAAAAACATCATTTACAAAACTCTTTGTAAACCTAAGGATTAACTCTAATCCCGTTGTAGCACACATCCTCAACTGTTGCAACAACTTCAAGCTAGCATATAACTTGAACACTCTAAGTACCTAATACAATTGCTTCTATGAAAGTTGAAAGGTACAAGTTTAAATCACCTACTACAATTGAACTAGAAATAAAGAAAGACAAAATGGAATTGGTTCTTCTATCTCGTTCAAGTAGCTTTAGGAGTGCACACTCAAATGTCATATAAATTGCTTGCAAAATCGCCTTGCTCTTTTGCTCTCAATTTAGTCTAACTTCTGCGTATGTGCAATCCCTATGAAAGAGAACAATCGCTGTCTTTTAATGGGTTAGTAATCAGAGTTTGATTGGGACTCAATTGCTGATCTTCTATGGTAGTTGAGTCCTTGAAGATCTCAAACTCCAACGCTATCTTTATCCGGATTGTGTTCTCATCATATAAAGAGACTTTCTCCCCTTATCCAATATGCAACCTTCTCGATAAGATCAGGAGATATTGCTGCTTGATCAGTAGGACTTATCTCCTTCACGTGCATCTCACATGTATAGGTTGAGCATGAATATGCTTCACAAGATGGACCTGGTCCATGACTGAGTTCATTTGTCATTCTTCAAAACTTCACCAGTTCTTGGGCCAACAAATTCCCCCTTTTTGATGATGACAAACTCTGTGTGTATTGCTGATCGAAACTTGTAAGACCTCAGCTTAACCATTAACACTAAATTTAGACAATTCACTTATCATCAAGGGCCAGGTTAATTAGGTTATAAACATCACTTATTTCAGAATATGTAAAGCACAATATCTCTTCCCCCTTTTGGCATCATCGCAAAGTTACATACACAATGTGAATCCCAGATTTTAATAAATACTCATGGCCATTGGGGCAACTGCAAGTGCAATCATGGTGCAATCATCAGTAATCAATAAAAATATTTAAACTATCAAGGTCAGAATTAAGCATTGAACAAGAGAAAACAACAGTTGTCATTGATATATATATATGTTACCACGTACAATCCACAAAAAGAAAGGAAACATTCAACCATGAGCAAAAAAATAGAAAAATCCCTAATCTGGGTCACTGGGGGTACTAGACAAGTTCAGGAGACAAAGGCTAGGAGTCCTAAGGCTTGGAGGAACTGGAGGGTTGGGTTTGGAGAAGATTCAACATATTTTGAAGAATTCCATCATTCTTCTCCTTTTCTTTGGCAAGATCAATTCTAAGACCATTCCTCTCAGTTTCTACTTCAACCACACGAGCCTTGAGTCTAGCAATTTCAACATCCTTAGCAGCACATTCCTGAACCAAAGTTCTGACTTTGCTGTAGATGGGTGTCTTCAGAGATGAACCAGGTTCAACTGGGATGACATTGACTGGATAGTCACCGGCAAGAAGAGTTTTGATGCCAAAGTATTCCTTGCTCGAGGCCATTTCCCCTTTCTTCAAGGGCACATTTAGCCTGTCCAGAACTATGGTCAATAAGAAGCCATATGGAGTAGCATGAGCCTTGGAGCCATTTATGACCCTGTCTAGCAATTTGACAATGAGGGCATGCCAGTTGATTTGTTTTCCTCTCTCAAGGCACTCCATAAGAACCAGGTCCATGTAGTTAGCAGTGTGTCTTCTTTCTTGTCTAGGCAATAAGCACTTGTTGACAAACTCAAACACCACCTTGTGCTCAGGCCTCATCTCACTTTTCTACACAGCCCTAGCTTTATTCACTTCCTCAGAGTCACAGAACCTTTTGGTGATTTCAAGGGCAATAGGGAGGGAGTCCAGGCATGGCCACCTTTGCCTAGTGTAATCATCAAACCCTTCAGAGGGCATGTCCAGAATTTCTCCCAGTTTCTCAGCATCAAATTGCACTGGGACTCCCTTCACAAAACTACTGACTACACCATCCTTAACAACAGCATTGGCCATAAACTCAATTAGCTCATTTCTGGCCAGTCTCCCATCCATCTGAAGGACCATGTCCTTCCAACCTTGAGCAGCTAAAGAGTCAACCAATCTCATCATCCTTGGTTCCACCAGGTCCCTCAACAGTCTACCTTTTAAAATCTTCCTTCTGCCAAAGATAGAAAACTTGTCCTGTTCCTTCTCAGATTCATTTTCTACTTCTTCTTCTCCACTCCACTCTTCATTATCTGAAACTTTTGTTTGTTTAGCTTTCATTGCAGATCTTGTCCTCTTGGCTAGTGAGGGTTCAGCAGACACAGGTTCAGTAGAAGACTTCTTGGAGGAAGTCTTTGGCTTTTTAGGCTTGGGTGTAGGAACCTCTTCTGTTGTACCCCTTTCTTGATGGACCAGTTCCATCTCCTCTTCCTCTACAACCTCAGAGAATTCTGCAATCTATCCCTTTCCCTTCTCCATTTTCTTTTTCTTGCTTTTTTCTAAGGCTTTTTGTAGATCAGCTTCACTCTGTTTTACCCTGCTTTTTGTGGCTCTACCCCTAGGCACTAAAGAGGCAGTAGGTGTTGGGGATGAGGCTTTTCTTTTCTTGGATAGCTTGGGAACATTTGGGGCTTTTGGTGTGGTAGCTTTGTGTTTCTTTGGGTCATAACTTGCTCCAACCTTTTTCAGTAGGTCAGCCAAGGTTTCCTCAGTAGATGAAATAGGTTCATCTCTTTGTGTGCATAGATGAACCAACCCCTCAGGTGCTTCCCCAGAACCACTTCCCCCTGACTTCATGCCACTCTCTTCTACCCTCTCTTGTGCAACCCCACATATATCCAGAACTTCTCCCTTCCCATTTCCCCTCTCTACACCACTTGCACCATCTCTCTCTTTTCCTTTCTTTTTACCTCCTCTCCTATTCGACTTAGGCAACTTAACATCCCTAATGGGGCCAATCAAACCAAACCTAGTCTCTAAGTTTTCAACCATAGATGAACTTACCTCAGTGGGTGATTCTTGAATTTTTTTAGTGTCAGAAGATCCATGTCCTTCACCTAGTCGTAAATTGAAAGGATTCAGACTCAGAACTGGAGTCAGAATTTTGAGTTGGGCTTTCTTTTACTTGACTAGCTTTCAACCTTTCATTTAAAACCTTCCTCAGACCCCCAGATGCTATAGTTTTTCGAGCAAGCATTTTCTGCCTTCGAAACCTAGGTTGTGGAGATACACTGGGTGGAGTAGATGAGGATGAATTTGAGGGTGATGGTGGTGGAGGAGTGCCGGGATTTTCTTGAGGGTTAGACATGATAGTTCGTTTCTTGAAAGAATTTGGGAATTTTAGAGAAGAGGACAATTTGAATTGAAGAAGGATTTTTGACGGTTTTAGAATAGTGAAGAAAGTTGGAGATGTGTGTATTTAAAGAGAATTAGACATTAATTCAGTAACAACAGCTTTTTCAGGGGTAAAATAGAAGTCTAATCAAACTGAGAGTCCAGAAATTTTACTGATCAATTTTGCTTCCCTAGATATTAGGCAAAAATTACGGTTTAGAATTCTAGAGGGACGGAGCTGGTTCAATGCCAACGGATAGAATTTTCTAGGAATTTTACAAGTATTGGACTTCTGCTCATGATTGAACCGTTAATCTTTCTAGTTGTGCAAAGTATAGAAAACATACCTGAGCTTTCATATGAGCCTATACTGATGAACCAGGTTCTTAATTTAGAACTCTCTTGAACATGCCTCAAATGCCATAATAGAGAATATTTTATAAGAGATCAGTGAGTCATATAAATACATGTCACAGGAGTATACTAGTTAAAGTATAAAGCTGAGTAAAAATTAATCTAGATATTTACACAAGTTCAGAATTCCTAGCCAATTTTTTTTTCATTTTTCAATTTTTTTTCATTGTGCATTCTGAACTGGACCTATTAGGTGATCTTAATCATCCCTAATTCCAACCTGTTCCTCTCAAAGTTTTCTCTACTTAGTGCTTTAGTGAAAATGTCAGCAATTTGTTTATCAGTAGCACAAAATTCTATGGAGATCAATCCTTTCTCATAGTTATCTCTTAAGAATGGTGTCTAACATCTATGTGCTTAGTCCTCTTATGATGAACATGGTTCTTTGTCATACTTATAGCACTAGTGTTATCACAGAATATAGGAATGCAACCAAATTCAATGCCAAAATCTACCAGCTGCTATTTGATCCATAGCAATTGAGCACAACAAGAGGCAGAAACAACATACTCAGCTTCAGCAGTAGATAAGGCTACTGAATTTTGCTTCTTAGTAGCCCATGACACAAGACATGAACCCAGGAAGTGTGCCATACCTGAGGTGCTCTTCCTATCCACTAGGAAACCTGCATAATCAGCATCAGCATATCCTACTAGATTGAAATTACTACCTTTGGGGTACCAAAGGCACAGATCAGTGGTGCCTTTCAAATTTCTTAGTATCCTCTTGACAGTAGTCAAGTGAGACTCTTTTGGATTGGCCTGAAAACGAGCACACAGCCCTACACTAAAAACAATGTCAGGTCTACTGGCAGTAAGATACAAGAGTGAACCAATCATACCCCTATACAACTTTTGATCTACTGATGAACCAGGTTCATCAATGTCTAATTTAGTGACAGTTGCAATGGGTGTGTCTATTTCTTTTGATTCTTCCATTTTAAACTTTTTGATTAGCTCTTTTGCATACTTCTGCTGATGAATCATGGTTCCATTAGGACTTTGTTTGATCTGCAAGCCTAAGAAGAAGTTAAGCTCACCCATCATACTCATTTCAAATTCACTCCCCATTAGTTCTACAAAATCCTTACTTAGCTTATCAGTGGTGGCCCCAAAGATTATGTCATCAACAAATATTTGTACCACAAAGAGATCATTACCTTTTTCCCTTAATAATAAGGTACTATCAATTTTACCTCTTTTGTAACCATATTAAAGCAGAAATTTGGACAGTCGTTCATACCATGCTCTTGGGGCCTGCTTGAGTCCATAGAGAGCTTTGTCTAACTTGTACACATGCTCAGGACATTCCTTTCCTCATCCCTGGAGGTTGTTTCACAAACACTTCTTCTTTCAGGTAGCCATTCAGGAAGGCACTTTTGACATCCATCTGATGAAGAGTGAATTCCATGTGTGCTGCAAAGGCTATGAGGAGTCTGATTGCCTCTAGTCTTGCAACTGGAGCAAAAGTCTCATCCTAATCTATGCCCTCCTCTTGGCTGTAGCCTTGGACCACCAGTCTTGCCTTGTTTCTTGTAACTGTTCCATCTTCATCAAGTTTGTTTCTAAAGACCCATTTTGTACCAATAACTGATCTATCCTTGGGTCTTGGAACTAGATGCCAAACTTGACTTCTCTCAAACTGATTGAGTTCATCTTGCATTGCATTGACCCAATCTGCATCCTGCAAAGCCTCAACAACATTTTTAGGTTCAATAAGAGATAAAAAGGCATCAAAAGCACACAGATTCTTTAATTGTGATCTAGTTTTGACTCCAGATGTAGGATCAGTGATAATGTTCTCAATAGGATGAGAACATTGATACTTGTGAGGTTTCACAACCAACTGGTTCATACTAGATGCTTCTCCCATGTTCTGTTGCTGAGGAACAGGGTTATGAACATGTTCGTTTAGAGGATTTATTTCAGTTCCTCTTTGATTGGTTCCCCCTGTCAGGTTGCCCAGAATAGAAGAACCTATTCCATCACATATTCCTTCTTTGGTGCCACTTTGACTTGTGCTGAGGCTTCAGTCAAATCCTTTACCAATCCAATGGCGTCATCTTCATGTTCTTGTCTCTCAGAAAGAATGCTAGTTTCATCAAATACTACATGCACACTTTCTTCTACACACGAAGTTCTTTTATTGAACACTTTATATGCTTTGCTATGTGAAGAATATCCCAAGAATAATCCCTCATCACTTCTGGGATCAAACTTACCTAGGGAGTCTTTTCCATTATTGTGCACTAAGCACTTATATCCAAATGCCCTAAGATGGGATATATTTGGTTTTCTCCCTTTAAGTAACTCATAGGGAGTCTTCTCTACAAGAGGTGTAGTCATGCATCTATTGATAATGTAACATGCAGTGTTTACAGCCTCTGCCCAGAAGCTATGGGGTAGCTTACTAGAAAGAAGCATAGTCCTAGCCATGTCTTTAAGAGTCCTGTTCTTTCTTTCAACTACTCCATTTTGTTGAGGAGTCGTAGGGGCATAAAAGTTATGATCTATACCATTTTCATCACAGAATTCAGCAAACTTAGCATTTTCAAATTCAGTTCCATGATCAGACCTAATGGATGCAAGTTGATTTCCTAATTGTTTCTGAGTTTTTCTAACAAAGGCAGTAAACATGTCAAATGCTTCATCTTTAGATGTTAGAAATAGTACCCAGGAAAATCTAGAATAATCATCAACAAGTACCATTACATATTTTTTTCCACCTCTGCTCATGGTTCTCAATGGACCACAGAGATCCATATGGACCAGTTCCAATGACTTGGTTGTGCTTACCATTTTCTTTCTTTTGAAGGATGATCTTACCTGCTTCCCCCTTGCAAAGGCCTCACAAACTTTGTCTTCCTTGAACTTGATGTTAGGTAACCCTATCACCAAGTCCTTAGAGACTAGTTTGTTTAGCTGATTCAAACTGGCATGACCAAGCCTTCCGTGCCACAGGAGGGGATCATTATCCAGCACACTTAGGCAGGTTAGTTCATTTTCTGAGAGAGTAGGCAAGTGTACAATGTAAATATTGTTAACTCTTTTTCCCTGCAAAACAATCTTGTCAGTGGTAAGGTTAATCACAAAGCATTTAGTAGAGGTGAATGCTACAAGGTTACCCCTGTCACATAGTTGTGACACACTGATCAGGCTGTATTTCAAACCATCTATCAAGTAGACATTATCAATGGAGTGAGAGTCTGTCTTACCTACCTTTCCAACCCCAATAATCTCAACTTTCTTCCCATTTCCAAAGGAGACATTACCTCCCTTTAAGTCCTCAAGTGAAAGGAACTGGTTCTTGCTTCCAGTCATATGTTTTGAGCAGCCACTATCCATGTAACATATTTGGCTGCTTCCCTTCACTTGGACCTGCAAAAAGAAATCAGGGGTTAGTCTTAGGAACCCAAACTAGTTTGGGTCCCTTTCTATAGGCAAAGGGATATCAGATTCCTTCTAGCCCATCCAGGCAGCCTATTTTTTTCTTGAACAAAAGCTCTGTTCTTTTGACTAGCCTTTTCTTTTGCATTACATTCAATTTTGTAATGGCCAGTCTTGCCACAGTGTGTGCAGATTTTGTTCTCAGGATGAGTGAGGTACTTGCTTTTAGGATCCCACTTAGGTGCTTGAGTCCCATAGCCAAGTCCTTTTTTGTTGCTACTGTGATGTTCTTGTAGCCAGGAGAGTGCATCATAAGCCTTGTTCCATTTGCAAGTTCCATCTAGTTCATGTTTTACTTTCCCTAGATCTTCTTTTAATACTCTTATCTACTCATCCTTCCTGTATAGCTCATCCTTCATTTTTCCTATGTTTTCTTCTAGGGTGAGATGTGTGTGATCAACTTTCTTCTTTCCTGCTCCTGATTTCAGTTTTATGTTCTCAGACCTAAGTTCTAGAACACTAGTGTCAAGTTCAAGAACCTGGTTCTTCAACTCAGCATTTTTACTTTCACTCTCATTAGCTCTAGACTCTAGATTTTTGCACTTGGCTTTTAGGATCACACATTCCCTAGACATTTCTTCCTTCTCATTGTTAATTATCTCAGACTCATCAATGAAATCTAGCAGTAGCTCAGACAACCTTTCTTTAGACAGGAATTTAATCTTATCTTTGAGATGAAGAATACTTACCTTTTGTTCATCATCTGATTCTCCGATGGCCATAAGTGCTTGTTCATCTCCAGCTTCATCTTTTGAGTCCTCATCTGATGTTTCTCCCCAGGCAGCAACCATAGACTTTGTTGATACTTTGTTCCTTTTTGGTTGAACATGTTCCTTCTTCCTCTTCCTTCGTTCAGTCCTTTCCTTCTTCCACTCAACTTCCCATTGAGGACAATTCTTGATTATGTGATCAGTCTTACCACATTTGTAGCAACCCTCATTGGTCTGTTTTTCAGGAGCCCTTGGTTTGTTGAAGGTTGTACCTCTTAAAGATCCCTTTCCTCTCATCAGGTATTTTTTGAAATCTCTTGTGATCATAGCCATTTTCTCATCCTTATATCTGAACCTTCAGCAATTCTAAGAGCTAGACTTCTTTCCTTCTTGGTGCATCCATTTTCATGGTTTGCCTTCTCAGTTCATAAGCAGTAAGGTTTCCAATTAGTTCATCAGCTTAAGGGTAGCAATATTCTTTGATTCCTGAATAGCAGTGATTTTGCTTTTGCAAGAAACTGGCAGAACCCTTGTTAAAATCTTCTCAACTTTGTCTTCTTTAAGGATAATCCTTTAAGAGACTTAAGTTCATTTGTCAGTGTGGTGAACCTTGTATACATCTCTTGGATGGTTTCTCTTTCCTTCATGGTGAAGTTCTCATATTGAGAATACAGCAGTGTTCCTCTGGACCTCTTCACTTGAGGTGTTCCTTCATGAGCCACTTGCAAAGTGTCCCAGATTTCCTTAGCAGTGGTACAACTTTGAATTCTACCGTACTCATCCGGACCTAGTCCACACACAAGCCATTTCTTGGCCTTGGCATTCTTCTCCCATTTCTTCAAATCTTCAGCAGTGTAGTCAGCTCTTGTCTTTGGCACATCCCGTTCTTCCACCAGGGTTCATAGTCCTCTCCTATGATATGATCTCTCATCCTATTCTTCCACCAGGAATAGTACTGACCATTGAAGAGTGGAGGCCTAGAAGTGGATTGCCCTTCCCAGTTTCCAGGTGGTGCACTCATCTTGATCTTTTCCTAAGTTGTTAACCTCTTCAAGGATAACCCGCTCTGATATCAATTGATGTTCTTAACGTCAATACCACACAAGAGGGGGGGGGGGTGATTTGTGTGGTACCTAATTTTCGCTCTAGAAGAACCTGGTTCTTCTAGGTGTACTAACTACTACTGTTTGCGGAATAATAAGTACGTAAAATAAAGAACACAGAGATTTTTACGTGGAAAACACCTGGCTCAAAAGGTGAAAAAACCACGACCTACTATTCAGTAGGATTTTCCCAAACTTCTACTAAAATCACTGAGCCAAAAACAACATTTACAAAACTCTTTGTAAACCTAAGGATTAACTCTAATCCCGTTGTAGCACACAGCCTCAACTGTTGCGACAACTTCAAGTTAGCATATAACTTGAACACTCTAAGTACCTAATACAATTGCTTCTATGAAAGCTGAAAAGTACAAGTTTAAATCACCTACTACAATTGAACTAGAAATAAAGAAAGACACAATGGAATTGGTTCTTCTATCTCGTTCAAGTAGCTTCAGGAGCGCACACTCAAATCTCATATAAATTGCTTGCAAAATCGCCTTGCTCTTTGGCTCTCAATTTAGTTTAACTTCTGCGTATGTGCAATCCCTATGAAAGAGAACAATCACTGTCTTTTAATGGGTTAGTAATCAGAGTTTGATTGGGACTCAATTGCTGATCTTCTATCGTAGTTGAGTCCTTGAAGATCTCAAACTCCAACACTATCTTTATCCGGATTGTGTTCTCTTCATATAAGGAGACTTTCTCCCCTTATCCAATATGCAACCTTTTCGATCAGATAAGAAGATATTGCTACTTGATCAGTAGGACTTATCTCCTTCACGTGCATCTCACATGTATATGTTGAGCATGACTATGCTTCACAAGATGGACCTGGTCCATGACTGAGTTCATTTGTCATTCTTCAAAACTTCACCTGTTCTTGGGCCAACAGAAGAGTTTAGCCAAACATACCTCACCTTGAGCTTTTAAATTACTACAATGTTCCGGAAGTCTTAGCCACTTCGATCTATTTAGAGATATAGTGAAGTTGAACACAAATTAGGAAGATGATCATGGTTCTCACTCTTTTGAGGATTTTATCAAATACTAGGTGTGCATTAATGTTTCAAGGCCCTTTTTATGGAGGATTCCATTATCCCACATCCCATTCTTTACTATTTTAGCTCAACAATCTCCTTACATTCCATGATCACACATGCATGCAAATTAGACAACTCCCATACCCATGAATTTCCTTACTTATTGCCCATTTCTAGTTAAATTTCGAAATTAAGAGTTAGGATGTAGAATCTTACCTCTAGGATGAAGACCTAGTGTGTTTTCCTTGTTCACCTTCCAATATTTGAGTAAGAATGGGTGGATGAAGCTTAAGAACTCCCTTTATCACTCTATGCCACTCCATCTCTCTAGAAATATATGTTTTATCCTTCATAAATGATCCCCAAGGGTGTTTTATTAGAATGGGGCCGGGTTCAAAATTTTAAAAAATAGGAGCCCCGACACAAGTTTGCGGTTCAATATGTGACCGCATAATGCTTCTGCGGTTAGCAAAATGGGCCGGGAAATGGCTCTCCGGAACTGGGCAGGTCTGCCCCACTCTGTGGCTGTTGTGCGGTCCACAGACCTGTTCTGCAGCCGCATAATGCGCTGTAGAAACTCCTTCCGAAAAACATTCCATGCTAAATATACGATCGATGTGCGGCCTGCAAAATCATTGTGCGGCCACATATTGGACCGCAAATTGGTCCTACAATTTTGCTCTAGTTTTTGCTTTGCTTTGCGGCCATTATGCGGCCGTATAGTGGGCCACAAAAATGTCTTTTTCTACCTATAATTTCCCTTAACTCCTCAGTGCACTGTTCAACCAAAAAAGTCCATACCGCCTACAATCTTTAACACATAAGTCTACCTTGGCACCATGAAATCCCGGGTTTTAGGTAAAACTTTACGGGGCCTTACACTGTGATCACTACTTCAGAGGCGATTGCCTTCGGCCTGGCGGGGATAGAATAGAATCCATCCGAAGTGCCACCTGACTGGCCTCCACCTCTAGGACGACTCCTGGCCACCTGCCCTCCCCCTCTGGCCGGCCTACTCGGCAGTGTGGTAGCTGGTGCGGTAAGCATGGGCTAATAGTCCCGCTGCTCGGCCTTGCCCCCAAAATCTGGGACAAAACCTCTTCACATGGCCAATTCCCCACACTTGAAACAACCCCTCGGAGCAGTGGGCTACTGACCTGAAGTTTGACCTTGATAGCCTGAATACCCACTGGAGGAACCCTGAATAGCTGGCAGACGGTAAGTACTCTCTGGAATGGCACTGAAGTAGGGTCGTGCTGGAGCGCTCCGAGTAGGCGGTGGTGCTGACTGTATGGTCCTGTTGGGCTGACCCTACATGAACTGACCTCTGCCCCAGGTGGGGCGCCATTAAATCCTCCAAACTGCTGGGACCGCTTTTCCCTCGACGAAAACTCTCTACTACGGTTGCGAATACGCTCGATCCTCCGAGTTATATCCACAACCTGCTGAAAAGAAAGTCCCCATCTCTGCCTCACGGGACATAGGAATATGAATCTCAGGGTGCAGACCTGCAATGAACCTCCGCATCCTCTCCCCGTCTGTAGGGAGTAAAATAGCTGCATGGCAAGACAAGTTAGTGAATCTCGCCTCATAGTCGGTGACAGACATGTGACCTTGATGGAGTCGCACAAATTGACCTTGAAGCTCCTCTCTCTCTCTCAGAAGGTGGTATGTACTTTTCCAAGAAAAGATGTGTAAAATGATCCCAAGTCAAGGGAGGTGAACCTGCTGACCTGCTAAGAAGGTAAGCCTGACACCATCTGCGGGCCTTGCCCTCAAGCTAAAAGGTGGTGAAGTCCACCCTGTTAGACTCTAGTATCCCCATGTTCCGGAGCCTATCCTTGCACCGGTCAATGAAATCTAGGGGGTTCTCTGACCGCTCTCCCCCAAAGTTGAGGGGGCAAAGTCTAGTCTATCTGTCCAGCCGCTTCTGCATCACCGGTTGCGACTGGTACATTCTCTGGTGCAGCCGCTGCAACAAGCTGGGCTCCGCCCGCAAGTACTGCACCTGGGGTCTGATAAACGGCAGCGGCATGCCCTGGAGCCTGAGCGGTAGGGGTGTGTGCTCCCCCTCCCGCTTGAGATATGGTAGGGTCCACTGGAAATAGACCAGCCTACGTCATAGAGTCCATGATACGGTCCATGGCCTCCTGGAATCTCGGTGTAGTCAGGAAATTTTCTAGGGTTGGCTTAGCAATAAGCGCCTTATCCTGCTACTCATTAATAGGATTCCCCACTGGATCCACTGGTGGTACGATAGGAGCAACTTTAGGACGCCCTCTTCCTCTGACAGGAGCTGGAGCCCTCCCCCGGCCTATGCATCGACCTCTAGCGGGGGGAGCAGCTCCTCTACTTATTGGTACATCCACCATGCGCGTTCTTATCATTTGTGATAGATCAATCGAAAGATTCTTAGCACAATATCAACTGCATGATAGGAGATGAAGAAAAAGAAATTTCCTAACACCCTATAGCCTATCGAGATAAGTATAGATGTCTCCTTACCGATCCGCAAGACTCCACTAGGCCTGCTCATGACTCGTGAGACCTATGAACCTAAAGCTCTGATACTAAGCTGTCATGATCCAAAATCTATAATAGGTAGCGATGGCACCTAACGCCGCCGTTAGGAAACACAACAAGTGAAACTACTATTTATTTACCCCTTTTTAACATTTAAAAATAGAAGTTTTCCTTTTAAAAGAACAAATTAAACAAGATTTCATGCAACCGTAAGAACTCTTTTAAATGGGATACCAGCATAATAAATACATTCATTGTGGTGATAGAAATGATAAATACAATAGTACATAAATGCTAAAAATCCCCCAAAAGCCGGTATCACAAGTACATGAGCAATATAGAGAATATACAAAATTACTACAACTACTGTCTGAGAGTGATAGACAGAATAGTAAATAAGGTAGAGGGAGACTCCGGTGATGCAGATCGTAGCAAGGCAAGAAGCTCACCTCTAAGTCTCCATAAATGATCATCTACGCGTCCCGTCTCAGTAACTGCACATCAGTGCAAAAGTGTTGTGTGAGTATGGAAAACAATGCGTACCCAGTAAGTATCTAGTCTAACCTCGAAGAAGTAGTGACGAGGGGTCAACTTGACACTTACTAGAGGTTAATAATAACAATATAAATGCATAAAGTAAACACGGGGAGTGTACAACAAGTATCAATGAAGCATATAAGAGCAGCTACGGTAAATCCACTCAGGGGTCTATATCAAATCACCAACATAATATAACTGGCCGTGAAGGTGCTTACTCAATTATACCCAAATGAGGAACCGTTTCGATTATATAGCACAAAGCTGCCAAGGCGAACAACCCGATCCCATAAGAATAATGGTACTCACTGCCGAGGCGAACGACATGATCCCATAAGAGTAGTGTTACCATCATGCCGAGGAGAACGACTCGATCCCATAAGAATAGTGTTATCGTATTTCCAAGGCGAACGGCCCGATTCCATAAGAGTAGAGAAATTTACCTCGCTCGCGAAGCATTTGCGGGACGAGAAGACATAAATTTAAAGTTTATCAAGTATTCCCCAGTTATCTGAAATAAGAACTAAAATCGATATTTCCAATTTAAATCCCTAGTCTCAGTCCTAATCAAGACAATTAATACACATGATAGGCATAGACAATACAATTAAAAGCATGATTTGAATCTAAGTCTACCTGGACATATCATGAAATATAGCTACATATAGACTCTCGTCACCTCATGCGTACGTAGCTCCGCACACACATTGTATACAACAATAATACACCTAAGGGGATAAGTTCCCTCTTACAAGGTTAGGCAAGAGATTTACCTCAATTTCTAGTCCTCAATCCGGCTCTCCAAGCTCACTAGAACCCTTCAAACGACACCGATGACTCAAAAACTAATCAAAAAGTCATATAAACTTATAAATATATGCTCAAAAGTTCATAGTTTAGCTTTTGTAGTAGTTACCCAACCCAATTTAGGAGGTCAATGAAATTCACCGCCAGGCCCACATGCCCGGATTCTGGAAATTTTCGAATATAATTGTTACCTATGAACTCCCAAACTCAAATATATAATCTGCTCTAATTTCCTCCACCAAATTCGTGATAAATTCCCAAATTTACCAAAAACCTAGGTTCTTCACAAATCCCACAAGTTTCCCAAATGTTTCATGTTTACTCTACCTATAATCTGCGTATTTTTTTAACTTGAAAATGGGTGGAGTTTACTTACCTTATTTTGTGATGAGAATTCTCTTCAAAAGTGCTCTCAAAATTGCCTAAGAACAAGTGAAAATATGAGGAAAAATGTCCTAAGTCTCGGATTAAATGCCCTCACTGCCCAGCGATTTTCGCACCTGTAACCACTCATTCGCATATGCGCGACCGCATGTGCTATCTAAGGGTCGCATTTGTGATCCCACACAGACTCCAGCTTTTGCGAACGGGGAGGCGCTTCTGCGGCGCCGCTTCTGCGGGCTCCCTCTGCTTCTGCGATCCCCAGCCAGCCAGCCCAATTCCGCACATGCAGAGTCTCGATCGCTTCCGTGGACGCGCAAATGCAAAAAATGCCTCGCACTTGCGACCACCCAGCTCCAACTCAAGTGTGCTTTTGCGACCACTGACCGCTTCTGCGAGCTCGCACCTGCAGCCCTTTCCATGCAGGTTCAATTGCACCAAATCTGAAGCCACTAGCAGCCCCCCATGTCCCAAACCAAGTCCGATTCCAATTCCATTCCGATTCGCATCCGAGGCCCCCCCAGGACCCTATTCAATTACACTAACGCATCCAACAACATAATATGGACTCGATCGCACGATCGAAATACCATAATAACATCTAGAATCATGAACGGATGCCAAAATACATGAATTCAACATGAAACAAAAAAACTTCTAAAAATACTTCTGCGCATCCATTCCTATCAAATCAACTTAAAATGATACCAAAATTCATGTGCAAGTCATAAATCATTACACAGGACTATTCCTAGGCTCGAAATCCCAAACAAACCTGGTAACACAAAAGGCTACTCCAAACCAAATTTAGAGAACTAGAAAAACCTTCAATGAACGAACTTCCCACATTGAGCGCTGAAAGGCTCTCGGGTTACCCGAAACCCGATCCGAACACACGCCCAGGTCTAAAATCATCATACAAATCTATTGGGACCTTCAAATCCTGATTTTGAGGTCGTTTACTCAAAATGCTGACTCAAATCAAACTTGGCCACCTTAGGCCACTATTAACGAACTAAGTGTTCCGATTTCAACCCAAACCCTTCCGAACCTAATCCAACCATCCCCGTAAGTCATAAGGTAGTAAAAGCACATACAGGGAGTCTTAATTAGGGGAACAAAGATCTAGAAAGCAAAACGGTCGATCGGGTTGTTACACATGACCTCGATTTATTCTGAATATGTTTATTGATTTGGCTAATTGATATTCAGACATGTTCACATATTTCTACTGAATATATATATATATATATATATATATGCCTTAGTTCTATGTCTCTCAAAATTCTCAGACTTTTGTTAATTTACTATTTAAAAATAATTTGTTGTTTACTCATAAAGCAGTAATATTTTAAATTATAGTATTGTTCACTCATAAAACGGTACAATTGAATTGATAACGTGGTTTATATACAAGAAATCAATTTGATCCCAAAATAATAAATGAATTAAATAAAATATAAGATTTAGCGTTGGAATCGAGATAGGAGAATAAACAACTTGGTTTCGGGAGCAAGGCTTCCGAAGACTGGATTTTTGATTTGATTTTTTGCTTCGCAGGCTAATTTTCATGTTTTTGAGTTCCTTCAGAAGTTGATCCTTGATAAAAAAAGATTACGTCCGAGCGGGATCAACTGTTGGCCGAGCGGGACCAAGTTGCTGCTCGCCTCCCGGTGTTAGAAGTACAAGCTAGTGAAGCCAGTGAGCTGGAGGATCGGTTGCAGCAGAGTGAGCAAGAATTTATGGCCCTCAGCCAAGAAGCCTCCCAGTTAAATGTACAGGTTCAAGAAGCCAAGACTAAATGGTTTGAGGTTCAAAATATTGTGCTTGCTGCTGCCGAGCGCGGGGCTGCCTCCATTGAGCGAGTAAATAACCTGGAGGCAGCCTTGAATTCCAAGACTGCAGAGGTTGCTGCTGCCGAAAAGAAATTGCCCAGATGGAGGATAAATATATGACAATCATGGAACACAATAGGGTTCACATATCCACAATCCGTTATCTTGATCTTAGCCTTAGCGCCGCTAGATCCGAGTGGGATGGACTTTCGAGTGAAGTTGATTGGCTTAAATAAGAACTCCAGCGCCGAGCGGAGTCCCTCATTATTAAATAAACATATTCTATGTATAGCATGAGGAGAAAAATATTGGAAGAGGCCATAGTGGGTGTCATTGATTTTGATGCCAAAATCGCCAAGGCGCGAGTGTTGGAGTCAACTGCTCGAAGACGCCTCCCGGCTCAGCCCGATGCAACTTACTCCTATGGTTTTGGTTTCGAGTTCTCGGGTACCAAGGAGGAATTTGAGGAATATGATGATGAAGGCCAAGATTCCGAGCCGATGGTAGATCCGCCTACTTCTCCTGGGGGCGCAACGGCTTCTCTTCCCCCGAGTTCTAGGGTGATATAAGTTATTTATTTGCTTTCGTTTTTCCTTTTTCCTTTCATATTTTTGTACTTGTTCTACTTGCAATGTTTGATATATAAAGTGCCTTTTCGTTAAGCATTGCGCAACGTTTACTTATTTGCATCGAATTATTCAAGGATTTCAATTGCATTTCCCCTGATAGCATTTGAGTCCTAGGCATAAACTCTTTCGGAGCCAACGCTTTGCAGTGAGGGTTTCATAAGAGAGGACCCTTTACTTAGGACGTTGCTTGTTCATTCCGACACTAGCATTTGAAGTACTTGATTAAACTTCAAATGATAAAATTAATTCATCATTTGGACAAGAAACAAGATAAAAATAAAAGGACTTTATTTTATTCCTTCTATCTTAAAAAGTACATAAGCATTCATTTTGCTCAAAAAGAAATTGTCATTACTTGTGGCTAACTTGTACAACTTGTTTCTACTGGGATGGCTGCTCAATCACTGGTCCTAATAATATATTTTGTTCTCGGATTTCATAGTCCCAGTTTTTGTGGCAATCAGGTTGCAATATTCTCATGTCGTCCCCCCTAGTGTTCGAATGTGAAGAATGCTAATTGGAACACTGGAAGTCATGCTCCTTTGAGAATTTCACTAGTGAATGGTTGGCTAATCTTTGGACCGATAGCAAGTTTCATTTCCCGTTAGGAATTTTTCTATTGAGCCAAAGATTATCTAACTAGCCCTAGTGGCTTGTACTGAAGAAGCACTCGTGAACATTTGAATAGCTTTTGGTCCGATAGCAAGCTTTGTTCCCGTTAGGAACTTTGCTATCGAGCCAAAGACTATCTTACCATCCCGCAGTGGTTTGTTATTTCCACGCCTTGTCATTTAAAGGTCTTATTTCTGCTAATGTCGTTTCCTTTGTTGTATGCTTTTCGTTGCTTCCTCATTAAAAATCTTGCCAGAAAAACCCAATTGGGAAAAAAAATGGACTAAGGAAAAATGAATCCTGCACATACTTTCAGTATAAGCGGTGCTCATCAACAATAATACCTTTTGAGGTGTGCCACATACATGTTGCTCGGCAATTTTACTTCGTCTTGGTTTTCCAATTCATATGATCCCTTCCCTCCGTTGAGCTCTCAGATGTTTTCTTAAAGCCAAGTCTCCCACTTTGAAATAACGAGATTGGTTATTTGATTATAGTATATTTCCATCCTTTGTTTCTCGGCCACCATCCTTATGTGCGCCAAGTCCCTGTGTTTGTCAAGCAGCTCCTATTTGACTAGAAACAGTTTGTTGTTTGTTTCTTCATCCACCCAGAAGTATCTCATGGTACGTTCTCCCACTTCCATCGGGATTAGGGCTTCTGCTCCGTATACAAGAGAGAAGGGTTTCTCTTCCGTGTTCGATTTTGACGTTGTCTGGTATGCCCATAGCACTCCCGGTAACTCTTCGGGCCATTTACCTTTGGCTGCTTCCAATCTCTTTTTGAGGTTTGGAATAATCACCTTGTTTGTTGACTACTCTTGGACATTTGCACTCGGATGGTACTGCGAATATGTGATTCTTTTTATTTCAAATCCTCAAGGAATTTTGCGACCTTTGCACTTATGAACTGTGGCCCATTGTCGTGTGCTATTCCTTTGGTATTCCGAACCCGCAAATTATGTTCTCCCACAGGATATTGACCACTTCGCGCTCGTTGATCTTCTAATAAGGACCTACTTCAACCTTCTTAGAGAAGTAATCAGTTAAAATAAAAAGAAACCTTACCTTTTCAGGAGTCGGTGGCAGTGGACCGACTATATCCATCCCCATTTTATGAATGGCCATGGCGATAACACCCAATGCAATAGCTCTGCTAGTTGGTGTACTAGCAATGTAACGACCCGACCGGTCGTTTTGAGCTCTAGCGCGTCGTTCAGCGGTTTGAGGCCTTGAGTAGCTTAATCACAGGTATTATGACTTGTACGTGTGGTCGGAATTGAATTTTAGGAAGTTCGGAGTTGATTTGGGAGGAAAATTCTAATTTTAGAAGCTTTAAGTTGGAAGAATTGACTAAGGTTTGACTTTTGAGTAAACGACCTCGGAATCAGGATCTGAAGGTTCCAATAGGTTCGTATGATGATTTTGGACTTGGAGGTATGTGCGGATCGGGTTTGGATGACCCGGGAACGTTTTGGCTCTTATTGTGGAAAGCTGGCATTTTGAATAAATTTTATAAGTTTGGGTTAGAATGGATTTTGATGTTATCAATGTCTGTTTGAGTTTTCGAGCCGGGGAATATCTCTGTATGGTGATTCTAGCCTTGGGAGCGCGTCCGGATGTGGATTTGACCAGGAGTGGACTTTTTGATATCGATTTTGGATTCCGATTCCGGAAGTTGGATTAGGTTTGTAATGTCAAATGTGACTTGTGTGCAAAATTTGAGGTCAATCGGACTTGATTTGATAGGTTTCGGCATTGGATGTGGAAGTTAGAAGTTCAACAGTTCATTATACTTGAATCGATGCGCCATTTGTAGTTTTGATGTTGTTTGACATGGTTTGAGGCTTTGACTAAGTTCGTATATATTTTGAGATGTGTTTGTACATTTGGTTAAGGTCCCAAGGGCCTCGGGTGGATTCCGGATGGTAAACGGATCGAGTTTGGGCTTGGGGAAATGCTAAAGCAGCTGTCATCTGGTGTAACCTCACCTACGTGGTTTTGGCCGCATGTGCAGAGCTGCAGAAGAGGCCAAGAGGTTCATAGAAGAGGATCTGGCTGGGGATTGGGACCGCACATGCAATCGAGTTCCACAAAAGCGGGACCCCACCTGCGCACGTGGAGCTGCAGAAGCGAAGGCGCATAAGCACGGCTGGGGCCGCAGATGCGGAGTTGAGGGGCCTGAAGGAGGATTGAAGAAGAGGTATTTTGGCTGCACCTGCAGAACAACAGAAGTGGTCTAGTGACCACAGGTTTGAGAGGTCGTTGGGTAGTGTGTTCTTTTAAGAACGGGACTTGGCCCATTTTCTTTCATTCACTCTTGGTTTGGGCGATTCTTGGAGAGCTTCAAGTGGAGGTTTTTATCACCAATGCCAAGGTAAGTTATCCCCACCTATTGTGAGTTAAATACAAGGATTCTATAGGGATTAAACATGTAAATTTGTAGAAATTGTGGGATTTTGAAGAAAAACCTAGAAATTGGTATTTTTTGGAATTTGGCCACAAAATTGGACATGGAATTTGGAATAAGTTATATTTCTGGTTTCGTAATGTTATGGGTAATGTTTATTTTCGAAAAATTTCAGAATCCGGGCACGTGGGCCCGATGGTTGAGTTTATTGACTTTTCGAGCGGAGTTGAGAATTGTTATGAATTGTGTTATTATGAGTATTGGAGTGTTTTTTTATTGGGTTGCTCATTTCTTTGACAAGTTTTGGATCGTTTGGCTTGGGATTGAAGAGTTAGAGAGGCTTTGGAGCCAGTTATAGAACTTCGGAGCGAGGTAAGTCTCCTGTCTAACTCTGTGAAGGGGAAACTACCCCCTAGGTGATATTTATTGTTATGTGCAACTAGTTGTGGGTGCTACGTACGTACGAGGTTATGAGAATCCGTATGTAGCTAAAGCATGTTTATGTCTGGGTAGACTTAGGACCTTATCATGTAATAATTGAATTATTTGAATTTGTTTTGCTGGCTTAATTAGTTAAGGTTATACATGAAATTGATCTAGAAATAAATATATATGGCTAAGCTTTATCACCTTGAGTTGTTGCTAAGATATTTGATAAATGTATAGAGGTATACCAATTATTGTGCTCATGTACTGTATTGTGAACATGATAATACGCTATATTCATTTAGTTTAGCAACCATTTACGCCTCAACTTAGCTATATTTTATTACTATATGAAGGTTAAATGACAACAAATGGCTTTAATTATGAATTTTTGTGCTTTACAGGAGCAAGTCCTGATTATGAGGACATTAAACAGTGTAGGGAGTTAATTTCGAGCAAGGAAGGCCATTCGGAGGTGAGTGTGCGCGAAAAAAGACAAAAAAAGGGGAAGACAACTTATGCTCCAGGAGCGCGGTCCAACCGCGACCGCGCTCAGGCCGCACACGTCAGGCAGAAAAGAATGCAATATGCACGGTCTGATGGCGGTCCAAGCGCGACCGCGCTCGTCACTCCGAGGAACATTATTTCAAGGATAAATTCGTAAGTTTGGGGGCAACTCTCCATAACCTATAAGACGCCCAGCTCACCCAAAAGATGGTATCAAGGTTTTTGAAGGATTATTGAAGGCAAGAAGAGGCAAGAGGCAAGGCGGAAGATTCGGCATGGAGTTTTACCTTTCTTCCTCTTTTTTTGATCACTAATGATGAATTCTACTATTATGATTGTGAACACGATTATGCGTAGCTAAACTCTTAATCTAGGATTTTGATGGAACCTCTTAGAGGATGAATTTCTTGATATGTTTAATATAGATTTGCCATAGTATTTTCTCTCTTTGTTCAACTATATTGTGATTGCTGTTGATTGAAGGGCCCTCAATCGGCTGTGCCTATTTAGTATGCATTACTCAGGAGAGAGTGTATATTTAGGTAGTTGTTGAACAACACCACTCCTAACGTATATGAGGGATCCATACGAAGGGTTTAAAGGTGGGATTAGGGATAACGAAACCTTGGGTGCGATCTAAGTGAGCTGTAACTAAGGCCAACTAGCGTAAATCGGGGAGAATATGTCTAGTATATTGTTGTAATTACTCGGGGGAGAGTTACGACAGTCAGAGTGCTCATGATCGATAGAGAAGACTTAGGCAAATTTATAGCAAACATAGCGGAAAGGATTCCGACAAGAGGGAAAATCAGAACCTTAGACCATTCTCATTCTTGCTTACAATCAGTTTATAGCTAGTTCTTAACTGTTGCATTTTTATTACATAATATTTAGTTAATAAACTCCCAATTTGTTACTCAACTATCTCTGAAGATTGAATACGTGAATTTCTGTGAGTCCAATAGTTATGGTCGATAGGTTAATTCTGTTACATCTCGCATTTTCGTATGTTAAAAGCTTTATTTTCAGTTAATTGACGTAGACTCGGGGATAAGATTATCTTGTGGTTAATGTGTTTATGCTATTTGTAACAAGAAATAAGTAAGAGTCATGAAGGATAAAGGTACACGAATTAAAGAAAACGAGTTTCGTTGAAAGTGGCCAATTTGGGATAAAATACGGGTCGAGCGATAATATATGAACTAGTACCATGCAAGGTAACATATGACCTCGGTAGTATAATGTATAAAGTATAATAAAATAAGTAGTATTTTTAGGTAATTTGAGATAATTTTTAATTATACGGGTAGTTAGTTAATTACCGAGTAATGGGACATTACCTAGTTAATTGTTAAAATATGAGATAAAGATTCCTCTCCTAGAAACGTGGCAGTAGGCCACTCTTTAAGAAAATGAATCTTAGTCATTTCTTATTGGGTGGCCACTTAATTCATTAAGTATAAGACACCTCACTTTTAATACTTTGTATAGGAAGACATTATCATTCTTGCAAAAAACTTTGTATAGGAAGACATTATCATTCTTGCAAAAAAAACGTTAGCCCACTTAATTCATTAAGTATAAGACACCTCACTTTTCATACTTTGTATAGAAAGACATTATCATTCTTGCAAAAAGAACGTTAGCCATTTTAGAGAACATCTTCAACCAAAAATCCTTAAATCCAGAATGTAGCAAGCTTCAACAAACATTTTCCAACCAAAAATGTCCAAAATCCTAAAGGCAAGGAACATATACCATCTGCCTAGTTCGAATATTTCAAGAACAGAAGCTTAAATTCAATCCAATTTTGTGGTTCTAAAAGAGTACGTGCAATCTTCTCTAAGAGTATTATACAGAGTTTTCCTTACTCCAGGTATGTTAAGGCTATTCCTTCTTTCCTTTTGGCATGATCCATACAATACAAACGAAATGAGAAAATGCACAACTTCCATAAATGACTCTATTCATAGAAGTACTAGAAGTGCCTATGTTCTTGAATTCCCATATGTCCTATTAATTTATCATCTGTTCATGGGTCTCAGGAAAATACGTAAGTTAAAAAAGTTTACTTCATGATATTAATCAGAGGCATAATGGTCTTATGACACTCCGAAAGATTTTATTAACGTACTTCTCATGCATTGCATTCATGTACATTGACCCATGACCAGATGGCGTTATATACGCGTATATATGTATGTTATATATATGGGATATGGGAAAAGGTTATGGTGTTATATACGCACCACCACCTAATCAGCTGGTATACGTTGATGATTTTGCCCATAGTGGCTGAGATGATATGATGGGATGCCCTCAGAGGCTTGATGATGTTATGAACACATGTACCTATGCTCGACATGACATTCATACGCACATGCATGGCTATAAGTATTTCATGATTTACAGAGTTATCCTGACTAACAGGTTGAGTCATTTACTCTATATTTCTTCCATGTATTTTATGTACTTATTTATGTGCCTTACATACTCGGTACATAATTCATACTGACGTCCCTTTTGCCCGGGGATGCTGCATTTCATGCCCGCCGGTCCCGATAGACAGGTCGAGAACCCTCCAAGTAGGCTATCAGCTCAGCGGAAGATGTTGATGCGCTCCATTTGCTTCGGAGTTGCTTGTTTTGTTAGTATGATTTAGATGTGTATTGTTTGGTATGGCGGGAATCTGTCCCGACCTTTATGAAAATAATGTATTCTTAGAGGCTTGTAGACATATGTCATGTACGTAAAAGATTGTAAGGCCTTGTCGGCCTATGTTCGGTACACGAATGGTTATTTGGGTCTTATAGGCCCGTAATTCATATGTACAAGTTTGTATTCCCTCATGCTTTACTCCGGTTCATTTACCTATGATAGAATGATATGAAAGATTTGTTATGCTGGTACTCGGCTAAGTAAGGTACCGGGTGCCCATCGCGGCCCATCAGTTTGGGTCGTGACAAATTCCCTGTGGGATCGACTCCGGACTCATTAACCGGAATATATTTGCAGCGATCGCTTTGTCCTTTTTATAAGGCATAGCTGGGCGTGGAGGGAGAAAGGTCGCTGGCTTCTGGGCTAAAAAATGATAACAAGGTGGTTTCTGAGCGACGGTGCTCAAAGCAAGGTAAACCTGGACCGGGGGCCCGGAGTGGAAATATTGACTGAGCCTGCCACGCCCGTGATTTCTGGTATTGTCAAGGCGGTTTCTCCTCCGATGTCGCCCTCTTTTTCCGTCGGAGGTACTTCAAGGGATACTCGAAACCCGGGATAATATGCGCCGAAAGCCCGTGCCCCGATCGGGGTCGATTCTTTCGGAGCTGAGGGAGCCAGGCTAGCAGATGTGCGCTCGGCCTTCGAAGAAGCCCATCGGCTTCACTATGTGGTGAGTTTTGGCACATGCCCTTCGAGTTTCGTGCATGCCCTTCCTTATTGAGTTTTTCTTTACAGGCTTTTCACAAGCTTAAGTCTGAGCTGCTTCGCCGCAAGGCCAGGCTACGGGAAGTTCTGGATGAGGAGAAATCCCTTAGGCTCCTTTATGATGAAAGGGAAGTCGAGCTGGCACGCTTACAGTATGAGGCGAGTCAGAGCTTGAATTATGAGAGCTATTTGAAGAAGCAAGTAGCTTTTGTTCAGAGCGAGTGTGTGTTCTTTCTTCTAGCTCCTGAGGCTGATGTTTCGTTTACTTCAGTTGCAGAAAAAGACGGAGGACCTGGAGTGCCTTCGGAACGAAGTTGGCCGAGTCTAGCGCGAGTATGACGAGTTAAAGGCTCGGGCGAACGCTCAGGCTTTGGCAAAAAAGGTTGCTCTGGGTAAAGCCTCTACCTTTGAGGTTCAACTTTGCGTAGCTCGTGATAATAACTTGGTTCGAGCAGACATGATTACGAAGCTTGAGTCTGAGCTTTTGAAGATAAAGGCCAAGGTTGTGGACGCCCGGGCTGAAGCTGCAATGAGCCGAACTAAGGCCGACCAGAAAGTGGCGGTCTATTTGAAGGACGCCGTCGATGCTCAAGCTGAGCTGAGAAGGATTCTTGACCGCGAGGGCAGGAGCAAGGAATATGCTCGGTGTAAGTCTCTATGGGAAACCTCGAGGAGATCCATGCTAGGGGCTTCGACCTCTCGGGAGAGGTGAAGCGGGCGAGGGCGAACAAACGAGGTGCTAGGTCACTTCTATCCGACGCCGAGGATAGCGAGGATGAGGCTGACGGGCCGTAGTCTCCAAGGGGAACATGGATTTCCTTTTCTGATTTTGCACACAGTATTCTCAACGTATGTTGTAAACGGAGCTTTACTTTTCTACATGTGTATATAAAGAGGAAGCCTCGCGGTTTTGTTTCTCCTGCATTTCTTTTTGCCTTGAATTTGGATGGGAGAGCTGGTCTTTGAGTTGAGAGGAGCCCTTAGATTCGTGGTATGGCCCTGAGGCTCAATAGGCCGGCCCATAGGCTTTTACGCACTTGGTCGATGCGACCTTTTAGTGTAAGCTGGCGACAATGGCTCTTACGCTTTTGCTCTTAGACAGATTTAGTTAACTATTTTGGTTTCATTCTCCGAATCGGGTTTTGCTCGAGCTCATGCGACCCTCATGTTTTTTGGATTTAATGTTGGTCCTTAGGCTCTTACGCGTTGGGTCGGTGCGACCTTTTATGTGGGTTGGCGATAATGGCTCTTACGCCTTGGGTCGATAAGTCCTTTATGTGGGTTGGCGACAATGGCTCTTACACCTTGGGTCGATGAGACCTTTTATGTGGGCTGGCGACAATGGCTCTTACGCCTTGGGTCGATGAGACCTTTTATGTGGGCTGACGATAATGGCTCTTACGCCTTGGGTCGACGATACCTTTTATGTGGGCTGGCGACAATGGCTCTTACGCCTTGGGTCGATGAGACCTTTTATGTAGGTTGGCAACAATGGCTCTTACACCTTGGGTCGATGCGACCTTTTATGTAGGCTTTATTTTTCCCTCGATAAGGATTTTTTGAAAGTGTTTGCCTGACTCTTTGATGGTTTAATAATAAACCTCGATTGCGAGTCGTTATATGGCGATGATCGAGCACCTCGGGAGGTTTAGCTTGGAGGCTGAGTATCTCGAAGCCGGTGTTTGGGAGCTGACATGGTCGAAACTCTTTTGCCTATGTCGAGGGTAGCCTAATTAACCGGTTCTTTTCGAAGTAGATTCGAAGTAATTGAAGGCCTGTGATTTTGTAGCAACGGTTGGGCGTCCCCGAGTCGCGTTAGTTTGGCTGGTACAGCCTTTCGACCGTAGTCGTTTGTGTTTGGACGAAGCCTTTTAAGTCCCGAGTGAAGTAGTTTCGGCATCTATATCGAGGGTATGCCTTTTAGGGGTATTACAAGGTCGATATATAGCCTTAACTTTGAGATCGGGTTTATGCCTTTAGTAAGGTCTTACATGTTTTACATGCCTTCGAGGTCTTATAGTTTGGATACTTGGTACAAGTATGGTTCATGCGTTGCTTGAGGTCTTACAGATATTGTCACTTGGTACAAGCGTGGTTCATGCCTTGCTTGAGGTCTTACAAATGTCGTTGTTGCCTTATGTAGGTCTCACGAGACCGAGTCTGCCTGCTCGGGGTCTTATGGCCTCGGGTTTTTGATAGGTGGCGATTGGCGACAGTCCCCGAGTTATCGAGGATTTTTTGGCTCGTGAGCCATTGCGATGGAGATGGCGATTTGATGGCAGTTCCCGAGTTATCGAGGATTTCTCAGCTCGGGAGCCATTACTTGCAAACTTGGTGCTGCCTCGTTCGAGGGCTTACGATTCCGGAGTCTCCGACCCGGAGGTCATGTGGCTTTGAGTTTTCGTCGCCAGTCCCCGAGTGTTCGGGGTGTTTTTGGATTTGGAGCCATTTCGTGATTTTGATGTTGCCTGGTTGAGGGCATATGAGTTTGGAGCTCCGACCCGGAGGTCATTTAGGCAGTCCCCGAGGGTTCGGGACGTTTTTGACAGAGGAGCCATTTTTGCAAAAGTACCGAGCTTCTTTGAAACTCTAAGTGCTTCTTGAAATTATTCTTGGATTGCTTGAGCATACATGTATATGCTGTTGAGGGCTCGATTATTCTATGCGGGCACGGTTCGTTCGACCGTTTGGCCCGGTACATTTTATTTTCTATCGAAACCCTGTTCAGCATATCTTAGCTTCTCCGAGAAGGTGATCTTCCGGGGGGGGGGGGGGTTTTCCCCCCAGTATTCGAGGTTGATTGCAAAAAATGCCTTGAATACTCGTTGAGTTTTCCTTAGGTAGCATATAGGTGTTGCCTCGTTAAAAACCTTGCCGGTAAAACCCTTGTTGGGATAAAAACCCGAGCGAAGGAAAAGAGTGTAGCGCATGCTTTCGAAACCTAAGGCCTTCGAGAAATGCTTCGGCCATTTTGATTGGGTACCTGCACTCAGGTTAGCGTAGAGTAAAGTTGAAAGAATCGGGAGGCGGTCATACCTTAGTGTTGATTGTGCCGGCGATGTTTCGAGCCCTGATGTGTTTCAGTCGCTTGTGATGAGGACGCGGTACGGTCCCCTGCTTTTCTTAGCCGGGAGTAGCCGAGAGTGTAGCTTGTTATCGCTATTTCACTATTTGTTTATCCTTCGACTCCTTCGAAGGTGGAGGTATTGGAGTCGAGGCCATATCGTGCACCGTGAACATTTCTCTCGCAGCATGCTGTTCCCCGTAGACGGTTTTGATCCCATCCTTTGTCGGGAATTTCATCATTTGATGGAGGGTGGATGGCACTGCTCTCATGTAGTGTATCCACGGCCTTCCGAGCAAGGCATTGTACCTCATGTCTCCCTCGATGACATGGAATTTGGCATTTTGGGTTGTGCCGGCCACGTTGACTGGGAGGGTGATTTCCCCTTTCGTTGTTTCGCTCGCCTTGTTGAATCCGTTGAGGATTCGAGAGGCGGGTACGATTTGGTCAAGCAGTCCGAGCTGCACTACCACCCTTGATATGACAATATTGGCCGAGCTACCTGGATCAACAAGTACACATTTAATTTGAAATGAATTTAAAAGGAAGGAGATTACCAGTGCGTCGTTGTGAGGTTGAGAAAAGGTCTCGATGTCCTCATCGCTGAATGTGAGGGCATCCTCGGGTACGTAGCCCCGAGTTCGCTTTTCTCTGGTGATGGATATTTTTGTTCATGGGCTCCCGTGGGGCATCAATACCTCCCAAGATCATGTGGATGACATGCTGCGGCTCATTCGTTTCGTTCTTCTTGGCCGCCTCTCTTTCCGAGAACTGATTTTTGGTTCGGTCGCTTAGGAATTCTCGGAGGTAACCTTTGTTGAGTACTCTGGCTACTTCTTCTCGGAGCTGGTGGCAGTCCTCGGTCCTGTGCCCGTGCGTATTGTGAAATTCACACACCAAGTTATGGTTCCTTTGTGAGGGGTCTGATTGTACGGGCCTGGGCCATCTAGTGTCTCTGGTTTTATTGATGGCGAACACGATGTATGATACATCGATGTTGAAGTTGTATTCTGACAAGCGAGGTGCCTCTGTTGGCCCTGTGTG
The DNA here is from genome assembly GCF_001879085.1 of Nicotiana attenuata. Classification (NCBI taxonomy): domain Eukaryota; kingdom Viridiplantae; phylum Streptophyta; class Magnoliopsida; order Solanales; family Solanaceae; genus Nicotiana; species Nicotiana attenuata. The sequence goes on from NC_031994.1 coordinate 12,670,482, forward strand.
CCTATTAAATCCGGCTCTATTGATGAGTCCCTGAGGATTCTGTCCTCGGTCCATCCTTCAACCGTTGCGGGGTATGTTGCGCCTCAGGTCGTTCCTCATGTCTTCATGGCTGGTACCTTTCTTTGTTTGGTTTTGGCTCCTTTGCCAGAAGCCTGCTAGGGTATACCGAGCCCGAGGGGGCCCCTAGCTGGTCGTCCTCGACCCTGATTTTTGACTGGTATCAGTTATGAACATCCGACCAAGTCATGGCCGGGTACTCGATTAGGTTCTGTTTCAGCTGTTTCGAAGCCACCGAGCTTCGTTCATTCAGACCTTGAGTGAAGGCCTGTACCGCCCAGTCATCGGAGACTGGTGGTAGTTCCATTCGTTCCATTTGAAAGCGAGATACAAACTCTCGCAGCATCTCATTATCCCTCTGCTTAATCTTGAAAACGTTAGATTTCCTTGTTGCTACCTTGATGGCACCAGCATGTGCCTTTATGAAAGAATCCGCCAGCATGGCAAATAAATCTATTGAGTTTAGGGCCAGGTTGTGATACCACATCATTGCCCCTTTAGAAAGTGTTTCCCCAAACTTCTTCAGCAGGACAGACTCGATCTCATCGTCCCTCAGGTCGTTGCCTTTTACTGCACAAGTGTAGGCAGTGACGTGCTCGTTGGGATCCGACGTTCCATTATACTTCGGAAGGTCATGCATTCTGAACTTCTTTGGAATGGGTTTTGGAGCCGCTTCCTGTGGGAACGGTTTTTGCACGAACTTCTTTGAATCCACACCTTTCGGGATCGGGGGTGCTCCCGGGATCTGGTCGACCCTGGAATTGTAGGTCTCGACCTTTTTGTCGTTGGCCTCTATCTTCTTCATACCCGATTCAATCCTCCTCGTGAGTTCCTCGAGCATCTTTACGATGGCGGGGTCAGCTGCCAACCCATTGTTGCTTGATCTCTCCGGTACCTGCTCGGCCGGGGGAGCCATCCTCAGTGCTATCGTGCTAGGAGTTTTCTGGTGACTTTGCAGCTGAGCAATAGCCAACTGTTGTGCCTGCAACATTTCAAAAATAACGTGAAGGCTAACCTCCCGTTCTTCCCGAGCTGGGGGTTTCTGGGCTTCTTGTTGGTCGCCTTGGTGTATGCTCCTGTCGGTGTGGGAGCTTATTTCGACGTGTTGAGCATCGCGTGAAGCCACGTCCACGAGAATCAGTTCTGGTGCGTTCTCAGGGTTTCGTGGTGGTACACCAACACCTGGGACGTCAACACTATTTTCTCCATGGTCTTCAAGGCTGATGTTTTCACGTGCGTTTACTGAGATAGACATTTGACCTGAAATCAAAGATCTTGGACAAGAACATATGTGAAAGATAACTTGCGTTACGTGGTTAAACCAGCAAGAAACCAATCACTATTATTTTTAGCCCCACGGTGGGCGCTAAACTGTTTACCGTAAAAATGGTAATAACAATTAAATTTGATTATGGGATTCTAAAAATACGTGATCTATTTTTATGCCGGTTGTTAAGCAGTTGATGCTATGTGAAAGATTTAGAAACATGATTAGAGCTTGAGAGCAAGGTGATAATCGAACCGAATGGTTAATAATCGGGGCCTCGAGCTTGCTTATTCGAGGACCTCGAGGTTGAGTCTGAGGCTCGGCTGGGAGCTATCTGGGGTAAGCGATGGGCAACTAACAGTTTGAATAAGATCAATGACAACTCTTTACGGCCAATAATGAGCAATAAATGATGCAAGCAATAAATGAAGTAATGAACTCCAGAGAATGTGTTAGAGAGAGAGAGAGAGTGTGTTCTTGTATATTTTTTGTATGGAGCAACCGGTAACTACAAAATGACAAGGATCCCCTTTATATATGAGGGGGGAATCCCAATATAGTACTAAAACATTAATTACAAAGATATGGGGTAGGTATAGCCACCTATTGCCCAGATACGGGTCAGGGCTAGACCTCTAGGCTTTGTCAGCCTCAGCTGTGCGCCTAGAGAACTTCCCACTTTCTCCCTATAACCGTCGGTCTGCACTGCTCCGAGGTCGAGCGTTGATGGCTCTCGAGGGACAAAACTCGATCGTATACACGGATCCTCCGATTTTACCGTATACACGGATACACCTAAGGAGGGAGCTGATGAGCAGGAGGAAGTGGGAGCTGAGTCGCCCACCTATGAGCATGTTGCGGAAGCCGCAGGACCGTCTGGGGTCGGTCGGGTTACTCGGTTATGGCCTTAGAGCAGGAAATGGCAAGGCTGCGTACCACTATCACAGACTTGGGGACTAGAGTTGATGCCTTGTCCTCCCAAAATGCTAAATCAGAGAAAAAAATCATGGGTTGGCTGCGTGCGTTAGAGCGGGCATGTCACCTTAACCCTGGCACTATCTCCGATCAGGACTGATCTGTCAGGGAAGTTCCTTGAGCTCGCATTTCTTTATTTTGTATGACATAGGGACATGCCATCTTTTTAAGTGTGGGATGGGGGATACTTCGTTTGTATGTTGTATATATATAGGAACATAGCTTTATTTTGGTCTTTAATTAGTTGTCTAAATGTGTGATTCGACTTGTCCCGATGATGGATATCACTCGATGGGTTTCCTGAGGGTCTAAGTCGATCGAAAAAAAAGAAGAGAAAAACAAGGAAAAGAGAAGAAAAAATTTTCTTTTGTAGGTAGTGTATTAATTCCCCTTGGTTTTACTTTGGACCGTGGTTCTTTTCCAAGGGTTTTGTTTGAACCGGGTGTAGTTAGTTTATTTTTTATTTTTTAGGTGCTTATGGGCTACGAGCTGAGATGGAAAGAGAATCTCTTAACGTTGTTACGCCTTGAATACAGTAGATACTTTAGTGTGACGCTTACTCTCAATTGTTGATTCTTGTTAGAGTGCCTTAAATTGTATGTACTTAACTTGACTTAAGTACTCAGAAGAGAGTGTTTTGATAATTCAATCTGGAGTGAGTCATGTGCCATGTGTGTGTGAGATTTGTTATATTCTGTGCACTGCATTTGATGCCTAGAACTTGCCCTGTGTGTTTGCAAAGCGAAATAGTAGTTTTGTTCAGTCTTGGAAATGATATAAGCGTTTCTTTGTTGAACCAGACATGTATATTTTACCCGCCTAATTGTTATGTATTGTAGTTAACCCCTTTGAGCTTGTAATCATGTTTCCTTGGCAATCACATTACAAGCCTTACCCAATTGTTTGAATGAACAATTTGTTTGAACCTTTTCACCTCCCATGAGCACTTGAATTCTGTGTGGGGTGGTTGGTTTTGGCTTTTGAGTGGAACTAATGAAATCAGAAGAAAGGTGAATGGTTTTGAACAAGTAAGAGCCACTTGAATGAAAAAAAAGAAAAAAATAAAAATAAAAAAAATCAGGAGTTAAAATGGTTATATTGTTGTGAAAAATTTATTTTGATAAGTAGTGGCTCTTGATTAAGTGTGCCTAAAGAAGCAGGGTGTTGATATATATTGATGTAAGGGTGGATTCATGGTTCGACATAAGTGTGGGGTTCTGAATGTGAAAGTATATGTATTAAAGTGCATAGGGAGGTGTAGTCACTCTTGTATCCAAATGTATCCTACCCGTCCCATAGCCTACATTACAACCAAATAAAGTCCTACTTGATCCTAGGCTGAATGAGCTCGATTAGTAGAGTAATACACTACGGGCAAGCCTATGGTGCATCTTTTATGGCATATGAATGTTTGAATTTTGTCTATTTGAGTTCCTAATTGTTCTTAATTTTTACTGTTTGTGGAACTACTCTCGTTTGCGATGTGAGGGCACTTGATTCAAGAAGGAAAGGTACATCTTGATTTCTGTGTAGAGTAAGTGGGTAAGTTAGGAATATTGCACGGCAAGTGAGAGTCAACTCTTGAGGCAAAGATGTTACACTATAGGACTCAAGCCTTGTGATATGTTCTTGGTGTGATGAGTTAGAGAAGTTGCTTAGCGAAGGAACCTCAGTAGAGTATGGTTGATTTCTCGGGGACGAGCAATGGTTTAAGTGTGCGGTGTTGATAATAGGCTATATTCATGTAGTTTAGCGACCATTTACGCCTCAACTTAGCTATACTTTATTACTATATGAAGGTTAAATGACAACAAATGGCTCTAATTATGAATTTTTGTGCTTTGCAAGGAGCAAGTCCTGAGTATGAGGACATTAATCAGTGTATGGAGTTAATTTCGAGCAAGGAAGGCCAATCAGAGGTGAGTGTGCGCGAAAGAAGAAAAAAAAGGGGAAGACAACTGATGCTCAAGGAACACGGGCCATCCGCGGCCGCGCTCAGGCCACGCACGTCAGGCAGAAAAGAATGCAATATGCGCGGTCTGACCGTGGTCCAAGCACGACCGCGCTCGTCACTCCGAGGAACTTTATTTCAGGGGTAAATTCGTAAGTTTGGGGGCAACTCTCCTTAACCTATAAGAAGCCCAGCTCGCCCAAAAAGAAGGTATCAAGGTTTTTGACGGATTATTGAAGGCAAGAAGAGGCAAGAGGCAAGGCGGAAGATTCGGCATAAAGTTTTACCTTTCTTCCTCTTGTTTTGATCACTAATAATGAATTCTACTGTTATGATTGTGAACACGATTATGCGTAGCTAAACTCTTAATCTAGGGTTTTGATGGAACTTCTTGGAGGATGAATTTCTTGATATGTTAATATAGATTTGCCATAGTATTTTCTCTGCTTGTTCAACTATATTGTGATTGCTGTTGATGAAGGGCCCTCAATCGGTTGTGCCCATTTAGTATGCATTAATCAGGAGAGAGTGTATATTTAGGTAGTTGTTGAACAACACCACTCCTAACGTATATGAGGAATCAATACGAAGGGTTTAAAGGTGGGATTAGGGATAACGAAGCCTTGGGTGCGATCTAAGTGAGGTGTAACTAATGCCAGCTAGCGTAATTTGGGAGAATATGTCTAGTATATTGTTGTAATTACTCAGGAGAGAGTTACAACAATCAGAGTGCTCATGATCGATAGAGAAGACTTAGGCAAATTCATAGCAAACATAGCGGAAAGGATTCCGACAAGAGGGGAAATCAGAACCTTAGACCATTCTTATTCTTGCTTACAATCAATTTATAGCTAGTTCTTAATTACTGCATTTTTATTACATAATATTTAGTTAATAAACTCCCATTTTGTTATTCAAATATCTCTAAAGATTGAATACGTGAATTTCTATGAGTCCAACTGCTATGGTCGATAGGTTAATTCCATGTGGGATTCGACTCCGGACTTGTTAACTGGAATATATTTGCAGCGACCGCTTTGTCCTTTTTATAAGGCATAGTTGGGCGTGATCAGAACACATGTCTTGTAATTCGGTATCTTCCTTCCTTTCTTGTGGAGAGGGCCGAATGCCTCGACAGTATATAGATGCATCTGCAGTTCGTGCCGCTCGACCCTCGGCAGTGTACACGTTATTCTGGATTGGGCCGAACGACCTCGGCAAAATTGTGTGTTATATTGCTAGTTGTCCGAATATTCACGAGCTAATCTTCCTACTAATGCCTGACACTTATTTATTTGGTATTGACCCTTGACATTTTCTGAGGTATTAAGGTAGAACGCAAGATCGAGAAACTTATGATTTAAAAGGAATAATCGGAACATTATGAAATTTCAGGTTTTACCTCACTATTGCTGTGCACTTCATATCTGTTATGAATTATCATATTATTTATTTGGACCTCTAGTAAGTGTAGATGTCGACCCTTCATCACTACTTCTCCGGGGTTAGGCTAGATACTTACTGGGTATGCGTTGATTTACGTACTCATGCTGCACTTCTGCCCTAAATGTGCAAGATCTAACATGTCATTTGGTGATCATCTTGGCGCGTAGGCGCACCTGTTGAGGAGATTTTCGTGAGAGCTGCATTCCAGGCTACGCTCCGCAGTTCACCAACTCTCCATTGTATTATTTATTTTATTCTGTCTTATTACATTCGGGACAGATGTTGTATTATTATTGTACTCCTTAGAAAAAATGCTCATGCACTTGTGACACTAGGTTTTGGGAGTTCCTACTGGTTGTTTGCTATCATAGATCATGTAAGTATCATCATTCACCCTGTAAATTCTATTTTATATCATTGAATTAATGAAGATTGTGATTTCGAAAGTAATAAAATGAGTAAATAAATTGATAAATCAACGTTGGCTTGCCTGACGGCGGCGTTAGGCGCCATCGTGACCTATAGTGTATTTTGGGTTGTGACAAGCTGTGTGGCATTGACACTTGTTGTATCTCTGAATGAATGCCTTAGCATATTGTTCCATCCAAGGGCGGTAGTATCCTACCCTAACTAACTTTAACACTAACGAATCCACACCTGAGTGATTTCCACATAATCCTTCGTGAACTTCTCTCATGACGTAATTGGCCTTAGAGGCTCCTAAGCATTGGGCCAACGTGCCTTGGAACGACTTTCTATACAACTGGACTCCCATAAGCTGTAACGAGCTACTTTGGTAGGGAGTGCCCGGGATGCCTTCGGGTCTTCAAGCAGTTTGCCACGCTCAAGGTAGTCAATGATTTTATTTCTTCAGTCCCAGACCAAGTTGGTCGCATTTACTTTATAATAACCGTCCACATCCAATACCAATTTCATATGATATATGACGGTACCGGGATCTGATCCCTCTATTTCTATGGATCAGCCCAGATTGGCCAGTGTGTTTGCTTCTGCGTTTTCTTCTCTCTGGATGTGGGTGATTGACCATTCCCTGAACCGTGCGACCAGAGTTTGAACTTTCACCACATATTGTTGAATGCGTTCCTCTTTGGTGTCGAAGATCCCCTATACCTGATTTACCACCATTTGGGAATCGTATTTGATTTCAATGACCTCGGAGTCTAGTCCCCGGGCCAGTTCTAGTCCTTCAATCAAAGCCTCATACTCGGCTTCATTGTTAGTCAAGAGAACAATTTTTATGGCCTGCCTCAGGGTTTTTCCCGATGGAGTAATTAATACTACTCTGAGCCTTGATCCTTTCACGTTGGAAGCTTCGTCCATGAACAAGGTCCAAACTCTGATGCTATTTCCGACACCATCACTACTTCTTTGGTGGCCAAAACTTGTGATCTGATCGTAGTTATGGGTTTATACTCGATGTCTAATTCACTCATTTCGACTTCCCACTTGGCTAGTTGACCTAACAATTCAGGGGTTTTAAGGATATTCTACAGGGGATGTCAAACTCTTGGAGGTATTTCAGGTGGTCACATGCGTTCAATGACTTACCCAGCATATCATCTATGTACACTTCCATTGTTTTCCCTATTTGCTTTTCGAACATTTTGTTCACGAGCCTTTGATAAGTGGCACCGGCGTTCTTAAGCCCGAAAGGCATCACATTGTAGCTATATGTGCCAAAGTTTGTTATGAATGAAGACTTTTCCTGATCTCCAGGTTAATTTTGATTTGGTTGTACCCGGAATAGGCATCGAGAAAATTCATCAACTCGTTCCCGGCCGTCGCATCAATCATTTGATCAATGTTTGGCAATGGGAACGATTCTTTTGGGCACGCCTTATTTAGATCCTTATAATCTACACACACGTGAAGTTTATTATTCTTTTTTGGAACTACTACTACGCTAGCTAGCCAGTCAGGATACTCGACCTCCTGGATTAAACCGATATCAAGCAATCGAGTTACCTCTTCTTTGACAAACTTGCTTTTTATCTCAGCAATCGGGCACTTCTTTTGCCTTACCAGAGGGATGCTGGGATCCAGGCTTAACTTGTGCACGACCACCTCTAACGAAATACCTGTCATATCCGCATGCGTCCATGCAAAACAATCAACATTAATTTTAAGAAACTCTATAAATCCTGACCTGAGCTCGGGGTTTAATCCTGTCCCCAAGTGGAACTTCCTCTGTAAGAACTTCTCGAACAATGTGACATGTTCGGTTTCTTCCACCGTGGATTTGGTTGCATCCGTTTCATTCGGTACTTGGAAATACTTTTGTCTCTGATAAGATTCCGATGAGCCCTCCCCTTTATCAATTTCATCTGGTTCGGGATCGGGCATCGATTCCTGTAATTGCCGTGCCGTATGTTCCTTCCCTTTACTGCTGGAAATCGAGATCGTACTCATCTCCCTTGCTGCCGGTTGATCCTCTCTTATTTGCTTAACCTCTATGTTGATGGCACAACCTTCATCTCATGTAGCCACGGTCTGCAAAAAATAATGTTGTAGCCTATGTAGCCGTCTACTACTTCAAACAAGGTAGTCTTCATGACCCCTTCGGCATTTGTGGGAAGCACGATCTCCCCTCGGGTTGTCACACTTGCTAAGTTGAACTTGGCGAGGAGCTTTGTGGCCAGAATGATGCTTCCTGTTAGCTTGGTTTGTTCCAGTACTCTCCATTGAATGATATTGGCTGAACTTCCTGGTTGCACCAAAACGCGTTTAATTTTAAAATCTAAAACATTAAGAGAAATTACCAAGGCATAGTTGTGCAATAGTAGGAGTCCATCAGCATCCTCCTCTTTAAAGGTGATATCGTCCTCGGCGACTTCCCGGAGTCTCTTGCTATGAGTCATCGATTCCTTTGTCTTTTTAGCTGCCAAAAAGGTTACTTCATTAATCTCGTCCCCCCCCCCCCTCCTCTCCCAAAAGTCTTGTTGATCATTGGTCGAAGAGGATCTTCTCCTATCTTCAAGGGCTCTACGTTATCCCAGTTGCGGCCATAGTTATTTTTACCCCGATCGCTTATGAACTCTCTGAGATGGACCTTTTTTATCAATGTCGCCACCTCCTCGCAAAAATGTCGGCAGTTCCCAGCCCGGTGGCCGTTAGTCCCATGATACTCACACTAGAAATTAGGATCCCTCTGACTGGGATCAAATCTCATCGGCCTCGGGAACCATGCTTCCTTAATGTTCCTCATCACCGATACCAGCTCCACCACGGTGACATTGAAATTATACTCAGACAGTCTGGAGCAGGTAGAATCCCGGGAGCCTGATATCTTTTTGTCCTGCAATGATCCGTTATTCTGGACACGATCAATTCCCCTATCGGTAGTGAATCTTTCCGCCGACCAAAAATCTCTGCCGCGTCCTTCGGCCCTTTCATAGGGAAAAAACCGGCCCTTAGAAGATCGTCGATTTGCGTCAAAAGCATCCTTCAACTTATCCTTGTTCTTCTCTCGACCCCGACCCTTGGTTGATGCCAGAAAATCGAGCTGGTCGTCTTCTGTTCTTATCCTTGATTTGAAAGGGTTGTGGACATCTGCCCATGTAGTTTCCTAGAACTCGGGCAAGCGTTTTTTCAGTTTCCGGGAAGTATCGGATCTCCTCGAGTTCAACCCCTTGGTAAACGCCTTAGCTGCCCGTTCATCTGGCACGACTGGTAGCAACTTCCTTTCCATCTGAAACCTGGTCACGAACTCTTATGGAAATTCAGACTCTCCTTGCGCAGTTCTGAATATGTCGCCTTTCGGGTCTGTACCTTCCTGGCCCCGGCATGGGCCTTAATGAAGGAATCCGCGAGCATCTCAAAGGAATCTATTGAGTTCTCGGGAAAAAGTTAATACCATGTCAGGGCCCCCTTCGTGAGAGTTTCCCCGAACTTCTTCAGCAAGACTTACTTAATCTCGTGCGGAGCTAAGTCCTTTCCTTTCACCGCCGTTGTGTAGGTGATGATGTGCTCATGAGTATCCGAGATCCCATCATATTTTGGTATGTCTGGAATTTTGAACCGCTTCAGGATTAATTCTGGTGCCAAGCTCAGTTTGAACGGCAACTGGGTGTATTTCTTTGAGTTCATTCTCTTCAAAACTGGCGGTGCGCCCAGAATGTGGGCCATTCGGGTGTTTATTTCCCTCATGAACTGCATGAGCTCGGTATTAAAGGGATCATTCCTATTGTTGTTACCAGAGCCGCTGTCGTTCCCCCCGGCCCCGTCAAAGATGACCTCACCCATCGAAGTGTTGTTATCAACCCTTTGAGTTGTTTGATATGAGGGAGCTCCGAGAGGAACTGGACCTCTTCCATTCGCATTGTTGGAAGCACCCGACAACGCTTGCCTCAATTTTGCCATAGCTTAGTCTTGCCGTGAGAGATGGCCCATGATGGCCTTTTGTTATTCTCTAAAGATCCTTACCGTTTGTTTAACGTGCTCTTCTTCGGCATCATCGAGAATCATCTCACGTTACATGTCGTGGATATTACCCGTCATGGACTGACATGGCTACGTCCTCCTTGTTGTAGGTGTCGCTGATCGAATCTTCCTGTTGAGGCGGATTTCCTTATGTCTTAACGTTGTGTGCGATGTTGACATCGTTATCTGCCATCTTTTATGATTTTTTGCTAGAAACAACAAATCAAACATATTAGTACTAGATGCAAGAATCAACTCAATGACGCAACTGTCTAAGCCCCACTGTGGGCGCCAAACTGTTTACCCCTAAAATGGTACAATTGAATTTATAACATGGTTTATAGAGAAGCAAATCAATTTCATCGCAAAATAAAAAATTAATTAAATGAAATATATTACTTAGCGTTGAAATCGAGATAAGACAGCAAACAACTTGGTTACGGGAGCAAGGTTTCTGAAGGCAGCAATAAGAATATTGATAGACTGAAAATAAAGTATTATTGAGCTTAGAATAATGTGTAACATAAGTTTTTCAGAATGTTTTCCTCCTTAAAATGGTTGTTGAAGTCACTATTTATAGGTACACCTAGGGAACAAGGTCCTAGGATCAAGTCTTCTTAAATAACAATTATGGGGGTCATTGATAAATATATAACGGCAAGCTATGAATGCCAAAATTCTCTGTAACGAATTATGCATTTAATACTGAGGAATATTCTTCATTGAATGTCATCAGGTGACAAATATTCATTTGTCCTCGTTAGCAATGCTTCCTTCGGGGTTTGCCCGGTGCCAACCGAAGCTGTTGTCCTCTGTCTTGGTTCACACTTGCTTCGTCTTCCCTATGTCCCCGGTTCCACGTGTCACTCTATTATTCGAGTATTTAATATGAACCGATTTTACCCTAAACAAGTTCTTATAAAATTTATTGAGTATTCATTTCTAGGGAGGTAAAATGTGTAGTTTAATAATATTTTTTAAGAAATTGTATTTTTTTAATTGTTTGAAAGTTAAGACGTAATAGTTGATTTATATTTCATAGTAACTTTGACACTATTGCACTATTTATACTTGTAAAAAACATATTAGATCTTTTTTTCTTCAATTCTTGTTAATTTTCTTGAACTTTTAATGTATTTTCTATATTGTTTTGTGTTATTATACTATACTATTAATTAATGAATTAAAATTCCGTGAGACTTATGCCCCGTGTATCGAGGCTTACGCCCACCCCATATTAAGCAAAATGTCCTGTCTCAAGCCCCCGCCTTTTAAGAAACTGCTCTCTAAAATAAACACTTTTAACTTCCTAGAAGCTTGGCCAAATAGCTACTCCTTGTGTTTTAATTAATGTGACGTGGTTTGACTCGACACGAAATTCAAGAAAAAATAAAACTTAGTCTTAAGTCTTAAAAGGTGAAACAATAAAAGTTTTTATGGGACTTTCAATTTGTGTGGTTATAAATGCTTTTATTTAAGGGTAAAATGGATAAAATAAAATAAAAATTCTAAATATAAATGTGTCATTATTTTTGGAACAGACTAATAAAAAAAATATCACATAAATTGAGATAGATAAAATATTAATTAAATTACAATCGAAAGCATACATATTATGGAATTTTATTGTCACTAAAATTTTGTCGTTTTGTTCAATTTTGTCCACAAACTTAATTTTTCACAGCATCAATTTCATCCTCAATCTATAATTAGTCCCAAAGATCCACAATCCCACCCCCACCATAGTTTCCTGCCACACTTGCCACAATTTTAGCAAGGTCATTGGCTGAAAAGGACCAGAAGCAACATTTTAAGTACAAACAATTTAAATACTTAATAAAGTTAAGAGTTCCCTCTCTGCCTCTCTAAAAAAGCAGTCCCACGTCCAAAGCATCCAACACTCGCACAGGGTTATGAAAAGATTCGAACTTCTAGAGATATGATACAGACAATCTACTCTAATATAAATGTTAGCGGCTACTTTATGACTCAAACAATTAAGGTTGTAACATATATATGTCACATGAAAATAACTTTACCGTTTCTCCAAGACCCCCTTTCATGTAGTTCTTTCCTTCTGGAACTAACTAGTTCTATCTCTTCCTCTCTCAGGTTAGAAAAGTGTTTACCCTAAAATTCGAGTAACAATTAAACTTGTATTGTGGTTTTAAGGATATGTGATTTAATTAAATGCAAATTGATAAATAAGGAATTAAATAGAGAAATTAAAGAATAAAATAGTTCAAACCAGTGTGTAAGCTAAATCTCAATCTTGATCTGTGATAATCTTGAGGTATGATAATGAAAATAACAAGTGATAAAAGAACTCTGATGAATAGTAAGTGAAATAGCAAGAGAGTAACATGCGTATATTTTCTTATCAGTGCCAATGGGTATTACAAATAAATGGGATCCCCCTTTATAATAGGGGAGTCCTAAAGAAGGTACACTTCTAATTATAGTAGGAAATCATATTTGACAATTGTTTAACCGTCGAAGACCAATCCATTCCGAATTCACGCCATGATCTCCGGCCCATTTCGGGTATCTCGCTCTTTCCGTTACTGAATCATACCTCCATCATCTCGAAGCACGCGTTCTTCTGACCTCGGTAAGTGTTATCGACATTGGAAAGGAATTTTGACCCCGAGCTCGACATCCTTGTCTTCCGACGTGGTATCACTTTTTTCCATCGAGGGACGAAATCGGGTAGCCCCGATTTCCACCGTATACAGATATTCCCCTGGATCTTAGAATAAAATGATAAGAAACGACTTGAGCCTCGATTTTCTTGAGGCCCTAATAATGACGTCATCCCCGTGACGTAAGCGCTCGAGGTGACCGAAACGTCTCGTCGGTTTGGCTCCCTAAAATATTAAATGCTTGCCTGTGACGGTCGGCCACTAGCGCCACCGAACCGTCGCCGTGAACCTATAAATACAGGTTTCCCATTTGAATCAAAACTTTACTTTCATCTTCACCAATTTCTCTAAGTCTCGCCCTCTTTCCATCTCTTCTCCTCCATCACCCGTTGTTCGATTTTTTAGGACCAAAAATACCAAACTACACATCTTTCCGCTTCATCTCATCTAAATCAATGGCAAAAACCTCCAAAAATGTCCCTCAAAAGGAGAAAGCTGTGAGCACGTGATTTTTGCCCTAAGCAATATTCCCAAAAATTTCAAACAAAATAATTTCTTTAGTATTTTGTAATTTTTCGTGAAGTTTGTGTTATTTTCTGGTAATTGTTTGCATTTGTTTGTGCATTTTAATTCACATGAAAAATATAAAAATACAAATATTTGGCATTTGCATTTAGAATTCAATTTCACGTTTTTAGGATTAATTAGTAGTTGAGTTATTTTTAGGAAGAGGAAAATAACAAAATGATCCCTTTTGCATTTTTAGTTTTAATGTGTTTTAGTTTACATTTTAATTTAGCATTTAATAAAATCAAAACATAAAATTGAAAATCGGAAATTGAGCTGAATAAAAAACAAATAGAATAACAAAAAAGAAAAAAAAAAGAGAAAACAAAATCAAAAGGAAAATAACATAGAAGAAGTCCAGTTTGGGCCATTTGCAAATTAAATAATCCCAAGCCCAAAACTGATCCCTTTCCCAAAAAACCGGAGCAGGCCCAGTCTCCATTTACCCGGTCCACCCTCACCCCCACCAAACGACGCCGTTTTGGCATCACTCAATCTCAGCCCTTCATTTTTTTGATCCAACGGACCACACCCTTCCTTGATTAATTATTAAACGGTCGGAAATATTAATTAAATCAAAAAGACTGTCTCTCTCTTCCTCGTATCTCCTCTGAGCTTCGCCGGAACTGTGCCGCCGGTGAATGTTACTTAGGCCAATGGCTCCTGAAACACACCCTCATACCGTCTCAATCCTCTCAACACGAATCTGTGATTCATTCCTCTCAAATCCCACTAGTTTTGCTCAAACAACCCAAACCCTAGCCGCCGCCGGCGAACGCCGGTCACTCCAACGCCTCCCAAATTAACACCCCAATATCCTTTCTTCCTCCTCTACCCAACCCCCACAGCCACTTGGCTCGAATACGACCGGAACGGCTCGAATATCTATTTCAAGTTTTCCGGCCAAAACCCCAAGATGGCCAAAGTACATGCAACTGATGTCAAAGGGCCCCTGGACCCCCCTCGTAAGGAATGGATCGTCGATTAAAGCTCAAATGACCCTAAGCATGACCGAATTTGGGAATAACCCGACTAGACGGAGTTCCTCTTTCTCAGTAAGTTTCAGTTCTTTGTAATTATCATGTTAATTAGAGCCTAATCGTATTTGTTTTGTATCCATCTGGTTCAATCGGTTAATTGGATTGATATAATCCCCTTTCATCTTACTTAGTCAAGTAGTTTTAATTCAAAAGACGTCCTTTAGATTTTCCAATTTAGTATTAAACCCTGTTTTAATTCGGGTAGATTGAATATTGATCGATTATATGTGTAGGTTTGTAATGGTCTTAGATTTTTTAGGCTTCACTTAGTTCTAGGTGATTAAATTAGTTCGTGGGTCTGTTAAACGTCAGTTTACCTGATAGATTGGTCTGCTTAAGGCGGGTAATTTTAGTTTGGAAGATGGGGTAGTTTGGGGAATAAACAAGGGAAATAAATTCAGACTAGGGGAGGTTACATGTGATGGTAATTTAGGTCTTACTTGGGGAAGGGTAGGTCATAGAAGCTTCTAGTATGTTGTTCACCTATAAATAGGCATTCATTTGCCTTGATTCACAAGTTTCGAGGCCTAAAATTCACCCCCCCCCCCCCAAAGTGTTTACAGATCTGAAGTCTGAAATTCAAAAAAAAAATTCAAAAACCAAAAACAAAAACAGTAGAAAAATCCAAAAAATAATATACTGCTCTATTGGGACTCTCTTACATCAAGTTTGAATTTCATTTGTAGATCAAGTTTCAGTGCAACAGAAGGTTAAAAAATGGTTTGAGTGTCTTCTAGACCTTGTTTGCTTCAAGTTCAGGGACTTTTTGGTTGATTTCGAGTGTATTTTGATCCAATCATATCTGGTTTTCATCTGCTTTTGGTGTTTAATCTGCTGCTAGTCATTCCTGGGTCTGCTGTGGTATTTTTGGATTTGAAAGTGATCTAGCTGCTTTGAATTTGGGCTGCTGTTCGTTACTGCTTTAGCTGACTTCCCTCTTCCTCATTTCTGTTCTAATTTCCAGGTATATTCTTAGGCTCAAGTGATGTGGAAGCTTGTATTAACATGCGTGAACATAATCTGCTGTTGTTGTTTAGTTTAAGTACACGCATTTGACCTCACAAGTGATGTACTCTTCCATTGAAATGAAATGAAGTGATGATTCAAGGCTGTGCTCATGGTGAATGTTTATGGATGTGGTTAGTTTAGAACTATGTAATGGTGTAATTTCAGTGCACGTGATATGTTAAAATTTGGACTGTTTGACTCAGTATATTTGAACTTGTATATGAATTTCATAGACTGTTAAGGTGGCTCAGTTAGTTAGTGATGTTAAATCGATTCAATGTGTTGTTAGTATAGCATAGGATAATGTGAGGTAGCTTCCTTTGTTAGTAGTGTTTAACAAATTAACCCCTGTTTCCGTGTTAATTTCAATTCTGTTAATCAGGGGAACATGAGACTAGTTTATTTTAGCTGAAATAGCAATTAGATTGTTACTACCGTCGAATCTCAAGCAAAGCCTAAGTAATTGCCTAATTAGTTGATGGGGCTGGGACGGTTGGATTTGCATCCAGGCGCAATTCGCTGTCTCTGCCTGGGCTCAACTTGGGAGCCATGCTTATCAGTTACACTTGAATGTGCCTAAGCACACCTGGGCCAGCTTTTCTAATAGCAGGCCCCAAAGCGTTGGGCCCTGGACAGCATATCCTTGATTCTGGATTATAAATTGGCAAGGCTTAGTAGTCTGTTTAAATTGACACAGCTTCCGCTGGGCCAGGGTCCATGTTTGACTGGATTTTGCTTATGGACTGAAATTTAACTCACATGGCCTGGGTTTGTCTTTGGGCCCGAAGGCATATCTAAGTCAATGATAAATTAATTAGGACTTTTTCCTTTTATTTTAGAGACGAAATTAAGTAGAGAATCGTAGTTGCTTTTAGGTTGGCCTTAAAATAAATGAGACGAGCCTCGCCAAATCAAAACATATAAACTGTGGGGCCCTCATTAAAGATTATATAAAAAATATTTAGAAACTCGGGATATGCCATTTAGCGAATTTTCATGGCTTCCCCACAAGGTTAATAAGACGCTAGCCACTTTAGGCGCGCTTCTTAATAATTTTACCTTCCTAAATACGGGTGCACATTTATGTGACCCAAATCCAAATCTCAACGAAGTCGAAATGTGTTAACAATCACGGGCGCACTGGTGCGNAAAAAATACTTAGAATTCGGGTGAACCGTTTAGCAAATTTCACAGTTTTCCCCAAAGATAATAAACGCGTAGTTGCTTTAGGCGCGTATTTTAATAATATTACCTTCCTAAGTACGGGTGCACATTTATGTGACCCAAATCTAAATCTCAACGAAGTCGAAATGCGTCAAAAGCCACGGGTGCACTGGTGCGACGTGGTTCGAGATACATTTTCACGACGTTGCAATTCTTATTAAAAATAAATATATAATAAAAGCGGGCTATTAATAAAAGGCACATAAGTTAGAACATGTTTTAAAACCAGATAAAAGCAAATACAACAGTTGAGCGACCGTGCTAGAACCACGGAATCCGGGAATGCCTAACACCTTCTCCTGGGTTAACAGAATTCCTTACTCGAATTTCTGGTTCGCGGACTGTTAACAGAGTCATAATCTCCTCGGATCGGGATTTAACCGGTGACTTGGGACACCATTAATCTCCCAAGTGGCGACTCTGATTTTTAATTAAATAATCCCGTTTCGATTGTCACTTCAAGTTGGAAATAACTCCCTTATTATTATATCCCTTCACGGGGTGTAGTAGTGAAAAAAGGAGGTGTGACAGCTCTGGCGACTCTGCTGGGGACGAGAACCCAAAACTTTGGTTCAGGGTTCAGAATTCGAGCTTAGATATATTGTTGTATTTGGCTTATTCTGATTTTTCTACATGTTTCATGCTAAATGTGCAGAATGTTGCTCTTTACCACTTTGATATTATCTGAACTGTATATAAACTATGCCGAAACCCTTCCCTTCTCACCTCCGGGGATGTGCTTACTGGTTGAGACTCCCTATTCTGTTAGTGTCAATACCCTGAAATAAGGAAGAGGCCGGACAAGTTACTAAGCCGGATGGCCTTTTGGTTCCCGGTACGTAGCCCCCTCCTCGACTCGAGTTGTCCGCTCGGGTACACAGTCTAGAACACATACCCAGGTTTTGAACCTAGAAGAACTTGACTTCATGCCGAATCCCTAGTAGGACGTTTATCTGCATCACGTGCATTTTGACTTAGGGGACTCAACACAGGGGTTGGGTCCGTCTAGGACAGGTGTACCCGGAATAATGGACCATCCTGCTGCATCCTATGTGTGCATTTATCTGTTTGGGACCTGCATGCTGACCGGCTTTGAATATTTGGGAAAAAGTGGAAAAACCAAAAGAGAAAATAGCGATATAGAGAGTTAAGTTCCTATATTAGAAAAAAAACAATGTCCAAGTAGTGCCGAAATGCTGCCGAATTTTTGAAAATGAAAAAAAAAAAAGAAAAGTTCTTTTTAGTTTGCCAATGGAAAAGAAAAACAAAAAGAGTTTTATTTTCACATTAGTTTATTTTATTTACCATTGAAAAAGGATATATATAATAAAAAAAAAAGGAATACTTGCTTTCAGAAATAGTGAATTTGCCAACAAAAACAACAAAAGAGTCCTGTTTTCAAAAATAGTTAGATTTATATGCCCGAACTACGCTGGTTTGATTCTCACCGGATATGAGATACGTAGGCAACCCTCGTCGGGTCCAACCTCACTTTTTGCAAACTAGCCAAATGCCAAAATTTTTCATGAATAAGTCGGGTGACGCCATTCTTGTCAAAATAAGCCAAACGTCCCCAAAAGGGCGCCGGAAGGCTGTTTTTGCAAGAACAGCCACCCTGAGTCATTTTCTAAACGGTTAGCAGGCACAACCTTAAAAACTTCCTTATGAAGTGCTGAAAGGCCGTATCCGCAATACCGGCTGTTTGTTTAAATTGGAAATTTGAACAGAGATTGTGCCATTTTCCTCTTTTAGGTCAAAATAAGTGATTAAAATCACCTTAATAAATGTGCAGGATGAGCACGACTCAAAATGAATTATTTTCAATCATGCATAAAATACCTTTGGAGTTACGTCTGTGGTGGAACGATTTAGGCGGAGAAGGGCAAGATGCAGTCAAGAAACATTTGAAAGGGCTTACCGGTTTGCTCGATATTGTGCCTCGGGGAGATATTATTAGAGCACTGGTTACATGTTGGGACCCAGCACATAATGTGTTCCATTTTTCGGACTTTGAGCTTACCCCGACATTAGAGGAAATAGCTGGCTACATTGGAAAGGATGAGGTTCCGTTGAGGCACAAATACTTGGTTGCCCCCAGAGTTGTAGCNCCAGAGGAGTCACGGGTCGGACAACATATTTTCGGTCTCTCACTGCAACACAAATAGAGTGGACACTGGGATGGTTACCCGTTGATGAAATCGTATACATGCCGGCAGCCCGACCATATTTCCTTCTGATGGGGCTTAGAAGCATTCAGCCTTACGCCCCGTATAGAGTGTTGAGGCAGCTGGGGAGATGCCAGATAGTACCCAAGGATGATGATCTTAGTTTGCAAGTGGTTGAGATTGGCCCTGATGGCCAGTTTCTTAAAGCAATGGTCCGCCAAGTCTGGAGCGAATGTCAATATTTGACGGCAAACACTTGTGTTCGAGATCGAGCCAAAGGAGAAGTGTCGCCTGATTATCAGGCTTGGTATAGAAGGGACGTTGCATTCGGAAGACCGGCCAAACGACCGCACATCCAGGAATTTGTTGAATCATCACGAGAACAGTGGGATTGGTTAATTAAAGAAAATGAGTATAGGGCCCGCATAGGAGCATTGGAAAAACAGGTCCAGGACCTCCGATTTGAGAATAGCTTGCAAGCCGCGGCTGATGAAGGTGAGAAATAACAATTGGCCAAAGAGAATGAAGCCTTGCGAGCCCAAATCCAAAAAATGAAGTTAGAGGCCGATAATCCTGTCAGAAGTGCCAAAGATGCAAAGCTTATAGCAAATCTAAGGCAAAAGGTGAACGACTACAGTTTTGACCGCAACAAGGCAGAAAAGGAATTAGTTGGGGTCCAGAAACAATTGGCTAAAAATGCAGAAGAACGGGCCCGCATGGTTAAACAGTTAAAGGAAGATTATGATAATGAGGTCACTGGATTAAAGAAAAAGGCCATTGCCACAGAAAACCGAATGATCAAACAGGCAAAAGAATTCAAAATCGAAAGAGAACATTGTTACATGGTATTGGCACAGTTAGAAATGGACCTGCAACAACTCCGGGAGCAAAGCCAGGCAGCTGAGCGGACTTTGGAGGCCAGGGCCCAACAGATAGGGCGGTTGCTTCAAGAGAAAGGAAGAATCCGAGAGAGAATCTTAACCGTTGCTCATTCCATTACTAGGAAATGTCAAATGTGCGAGAACATGACCCGTACCACCTTCCTGGCATCAGTGATGATATTTGTAATGCAGAAAATGAACGACCTGGACAGACTTCAAAGGGAACTTGCATATAGGCCCGTGGCGAGACCGAATGATGTCCCGCGGGCACCAGGAGCTTTAATGTATTCGTAATTGTCTTTGCGTCTGCACTCTTTCTTCTACTAAAAAAGAAAAAGTTTGTCTTCCGAGTCTGTATTTCTTTTTTGGAGTTAGGTCATTTGGGTTTGTATTTCTTTTTACCAGAGTCAGTGGATTGAGTCTGTATTTTTGTAGTTCTTGGAGTTTGTAGTTCTTAGAGTCTGTTAGTTGTTTTGAGTCTTTGTAATAGACAAGTTTGCTATCAATAAAATTGAAATTGCCAAAAATATCATGCTCCTACTTTGCATTTATTTTTTACGAACTACGCTTGGTCTGATTCACGCGGGGTCGTGATACGTAGGCAATCTCCATAGGATTCGACCGTTTCTAAATAAATAAAAGGGAAAACCAGAAAAGAATGGTACAAAAAGGGGAAAAACCAAATGAAAGAAACCAAACAAAGGGAGAGCAAAACAAAGTGAAAAGATAAGAGTGGGAACTAATTGGCAAGAAAAGAAATGAAAGCCGGGATGACGCATGCGAATAGAGGCATAATAGAGACGTTTGACTGCTTAGGTACATCCACCCATCAATGTGCGGTTATCTATTTGTTAATGCCCTAACCGCTAACCAAGTTGTTGTTGATGAGTCCAGATAGGTGTTTAAGCTGACTGGCATTCTGGCAACCCATCCTTACAACACCCGCTCCAAGGACAAGTCAAACATGACCAATCAGGATTTGGAAGCGAGCATTGTTGACCCATCCAGAGAGGAGGAGGCAGTGGACGTTAACACAATGAGAGAAGAGATGTATAAACTAAAGCAACAAATGGCCGAAATGTACCAGGCCTGGTCGAAGGGACATCCACCACCACTCTATCCTGCCAACCCCAATTACCTCCCACCACCAGCTCAACCCCAAGATCCTCCCACAGTGAACTCATCTCCCGCTATCCCGATGTACCAGCAATACTACGGAACCACCTCTCAGACACCGCCGCCACCACCACCCACACAAATTCCATGTCCTCCACCACCAATTGCTCCAGTATTTGTGGCGCCTCCACCTGCCACGTTGCAGAGATCTTCCAGTGAGCCATTGTTTCCAACTCACGACAGCCAGTACTACCCTCCCGAGCCTACCTTCAAAGCACCTGAGCCGTATTCCTACACTCCTCGCTTTGAGCTCCCGTTGGAAACTGATAAGCCGCTTAAGGACCCGGAACAGGAAGAGATGTTTCGAAAAGTAAAAAGCCTGGAGCAATCCTTCTGGAACATGCAAGGATTGGGTGGCCAAGTCAGTGTGGCCTACAAAGATTTGTGCTTATTTCCCGATGTCCAGCTGCCAGCGGGGTTCAAATTGCCAAAGTTTGATTTGTATGATGGCCATGGTGATCCGGTGGCCCACCTGAGGGGATTCTGCAGCAAGATGAGGGGAGCTGGGGGAAAAGATGAGCTATTAATGGCTTACTTTAGTCAAAGCTTAAGTGGAGCAGCGTTAGAATGGTATACACGACAAGATCATGCTCGGTGGTACACCTGGGACGACCTGGCTCAAGCATTTGCATGTCATTTTCAATACAACCTCGAAATTGTCCCGGACCGTCTGTCATTGACCAAAATCGAGAAGAAGCCCGGAGAAAGCTTTAGAGAGTACGGTTTCCGTTGGAGAGAACAGGCAGCAAGAGTTGATCCTCCGATGAAAGAGAATGAGATGGTTGATTATTTCCTTCAGGCTTTGGAGCCAACCTACTATGGTCATCTGGTGTCCGCGGTGGGGAAAACTTTCAATGAGGTCGTAAAGATGGGAAGTATGGTGGAAGAGGGTCTCAAGTCTAACAAGATTATGAGCTATTCGGCACTCAAAGCAACTACGCAGGCTATTCAAAGCGGCACCGGAGGAGTATTGGGAAAGAAAAAGAAAGAAGAAGTGGCAGTAGTGGAATCAAGGGTCTGGTCCAGGAGTCCGTCACCATATTATCACCAACCTCGCCCTCACCCCCAAGCTTACCCACATACTCCATATGGCCCACCACAGCATTACTACCCACCTCCTACTCCCCATTTCTCCGTCCATCATGCCCAGACATACCCCCAACCCCCTACCCATGCACAATGGCGCGCACCTACTCCCCAAAATACTTACCCATCTCAAAACACCTACCCACCCCCAAGAACCAACAAAAATGCCGCTGGAACCAGTTACCGACCCAATCCCGCATTTAAAAATGATAGGTTGCAAAAGAAGAAGACTTTTACTCCCTTGGGTGAATCTTATACCAGCCTGTACCACAGATTAAGGCAGTTAGGCATGTTGAACCCGATCGAACCCAAATTACCAAACCCTCCCCCAAGGAACCTGGACCATTCAGTAAGCTGTGAGTATTGCTCTGGAGCGCCTGGACATGACACGGAGAAATGTTGGCATCTGAAAACTGCCATTCAGGAACTCATTGATACACGGAGAATTGAGGTGCAGGCTCCGGAGACTCCCAATATCACGCAGAATCCGCTACCAATTCATCATGAGGCTCACATGATCGAGTTAGTGCAGAAGGGAGAATGCAAGAAGCCGTCACAGACTGTGATGATGATTAAGGCAAGTGAAACTAAAGCAAATGAGAAATTGGTTGATGGGAAAGCCCTGGTCGCAGTGGACCGGACAGTCAGAGAACCAGTGATGATAATAGAACCAGAGCCTGTTAAGGTGACAATACCAGGAGCAGTTGTTAAGCCTGTGTTGGTTGTAAAAGGCGCTCGAACAGAGCCAGTTATCATTAAACCAGTGACCCAGTTGCCTGTGGTTAGTGAGAAAGCTGTCCCATGGAACTATGACAGAGTGACTGTGATGTACCAAGGAAAGGAAGTTAAAGAAGAAGTGTGCGAAACTCATGGGTTGACTAGATCAGGGAGGTGCTTTGCCCCTGAAGAATTGAGAAAGGTTAAAGCAGCTAAAGACAATCTGGCACCGACAAAGAGGGCTGTTACTGAAGAAGAAGCTGAAGAGTTCCTGAAAAAGATGAAGGCTCAGGACTATTCGATTGTGGAACAATTGAGAAAAACCCCGGCACAGATCTCATTATTGTCCTTATTGATCCATTCGGATGAACACCGCCGGGCGTTGATGAAGATTCTATACGAAGCTCATGTGCCAGATAAAATCACTGTGAATCATCTTGAGAAGATTGCAAACAAAATTTTTGAGGTGAACAGGGTAACATTTTCTGATGATGAGTTGCCATTGGAAGGAACTGAACATAATAGAGCCCTTTACCTCACAGTGAAGTGTGAAGATTCAGTGGTAACTCGGGTGCTAATTGATAATGGGTCTAGTGCAAACATTTGCCCTCTTTCCACCCTAGAAAAGTTGAAAGTTGACAGGGAAAGAATTCATAAAAATAGTATCTGTGTAAGGGGATTTGACGGCGGAGGGAAAGACACAGTGGGAGATATTGTATTGGAGCTAACAATAGGACCTGTGGAATTCACTATGGAGTTTCAAGTGCTCGATGTCAGCGTTTCCTACAATCTTTTATTGGGACGGCCCTGGATTCATGCCGCAAAGGCGGTACCGTCTACTTTGCATCAAATGGTTAAATTTGAATGGGATCGGCAGGAGATCGTGGTCCATGGAGAGGATAATTCTTGTAATGCTATTACATCCTTCGAGGAAGTTGAAAATGACAAAGGCCCGTGGGTGTACCAAGTCATGGACGCAGTGTCAGTTGATAAAATCTCGGAAGGGGAGTGTGTTCCTATGCCCAAGATAGCTGCCGCATCTGTTATGGTAGCTTCAGAGATGATAAGGAATGGATTCTTGCCCGGAAAGGGGTTGGGTGCTTCACTGCAGGGAATCATACAGCCAGTATCTCTTCCCGGAAATCTGGACACTTTCGGGCTAGGTTTCAAACCCAATGCTGCTGACATAAGGAGAGCCAAAAAGATGAGAAAGAGAGTGTGGACCCTACCAAAACCCATTCCTCGCCTTTCCCGTTCCTTCGTCCGGCCTGGTACTAAACAACGCCCAGCAACAGCACTACCAAATTCCATGGTGACAGAACCTGACAAAGAGCTGATCGAAAAGTTTGAAAGGGTGTTCAATGAAGTGAATATGGTGGAATCAGGCGAAGGTCCAAGTAAAGTTGATGTGCAGTTCGTGGGGTCTCAGGCCAAGCTCAATAACTGGGAAGCTACTCCTCTTCCAACTCGGAAGGAGTCGTGGTAGTTAGCTTTGGATTTTCCTTTGAGTATTAGATCTGGATTATTGCCAGGATTGTAATTCAGATTTCTATGTTCCGTCCATTTGGATGAGTTTAAACTTTGTTCTTTTACAATTTTACAATTTTATTTTGTTTTCTTTTCTCTCTTGTACAGTCCCTTTTGTGCTGGTTTCAATGATGTGTCATGCATGAGGAGTTTCCGGCCTAGTCTTGAGATTCCATATGAAATAGTAATACAAGAAATTGAGTGTGATGGCGAGGGTGAATACGATGACGAGGAAGCTTTGGAAGAAATCAGTAAAGAGTTATATCAATTTGAGCAAAAACCCAAACCTAACTTGAATGACACAGAGGCAATCAATCTAGGGGATCAGTAAAATGTTCGAGAAACAAAAATAAGTGTCCATTTGGAAGCCCCGCTCAGAGAGGAGATAATTAAATTGTTGTGTGAGTACAAAGACGTGTTTGCATAGTCATATGATGATATGCCGGGTCTAAGCACCGATCTGGTAGTCCACAAATTGCCCATTCATCCGGAATGCCCTCCTGTCAAGCAGAAGTTGAGGAAATTCAAAACAGATATCAGTGTGAAAATTAAGGAAGAGGTTACTAAGCAATTTGAGGCGAAGGTTATACGGGTTACTCGGTATCCTACCTGGTTAGCTAATGTGGTGCCAGTGCCAAAAAAGGATGGGAAGACCAGAGTATGTGTTGATTACCGTGATCTCAATAAGGCGAGCCCAAAGGACAACTTCCCACTCCCAAACATCCATATATTGATTAACAACTGTGCTAAACATGAGATTGGTTCCTTCGTGGATTGTTATGCGGGCTATCACCAGATTTTGATGGATGAGGAGGATGCGGAAAAGACGGCCTTCATCACGCCGTGGGGAACATATTGTTACAGGGTCATGCCATTTGGTTTGAAGAATGCAGGGGCGACGTATATGAGGGCAATGACTACCATGTTCCATGACATGATACATCAGGAAATCGAGGTCTATGTGGACGACGTGATCATAAAGTCGAGGAAACAATGTGACCATGTTAGGGATTTGAAGAAATTCTTCCAGAGGCTCCGCAGGTACAACCTCAAGCTTAATCCAGCAAAGTGTGCGTTTGGAGTCCCGTCGGGGAAGTTGTTGGGATTTGTGGTGAGTCGGCGTGGTATTGAGTTAGACCCGTCTAAGATTAAAGCCATCCAGGAGCTACCGCCACCAAGGAACAAGAAGGATGTGATGAGTTTGCTTGGAAGGATGTGATTCTCATATCCGGTGAGAATCAAACCAGCATAGTTCGGGCATATAAATCTAACTATTTTTGAAAACAGGACTCTTTTGTTGTTTTTGTTGGCAAATTTACTATTTCTGAAAGCAAGATTCAGAGTTTGATGGTGAGCCATGGTTCCATGATATAAAAGAATACCTCCGGATGGGAGCATACCCGACACAAGCTACAGGGGATCAAAAGAGGGCAATTCGACGCCTGGCAAGCGGATTTTTCTTCAGTGGAGGAGTGTTGTACAAGAGAACTCCAGATCTTGGTTTATTGAGATGCATAGATGCCAAACAAGCTACAGTTATCATGGCTGAGGTACATACGGGTGTTTGTGGACCTCATATGAGTGGATATATATTGGCAAAGAATATCCTTCGAGCAGGTTACTATTGGCTTACTATGGAACGGGATTGCATCAGCTTCGTGCGCAAATGTCATCAATGTCAGATACACGGAGATTTGATTCATTCTCCACCATCTGAATTGCATACAATGTCAGCACCATGGCCGTTCGTTGCCTGGGGAATGGATGTTATTGGTCCGATTGAGCCAGCAGCCTCAAACGGGCATAGATTCATTTTGGTAGCTATTGATTATTTCACTAAATGGGTGGAGGCAAAAACCTTCAAATCCGTGACTAAGAAGGCAGTTGTCGATTTCGTACATTCAAATATCATATGCCAGTTCGGGATCCCGAAGGTAATCATCACAGATAATGGTGCCAATCTCAATAGTCATTTGATGGCCGAGACATGTCAGCGGTTTAAGATCATGCACCGCAATTCCACTCCATATCGTCCTAAGGCAAATGGGGCAGTCGAGGCAGCTAACAAGAATATCAAGAAAATACTTCGAAAAATGGTAGAAGGGTCAAGGCAATGGCATGAAAAGTTACCTTTTGCTTTGTTAGGCTATCGCACTACTGTCCGCACTTCAGTAGGAGCGACTCCCTACTTATTGGTGTATGGAACCGAAGCAGTAATACCCGCAGAGGTTGAAATCCCGTCCCTCCGAATCATCGCAGAGGCAGAGATTGATGAGGATGAATGGGTTAAAGCCCTCTTGGAACAACTAAGTTTGATTGATGAGAAGTGACTGGCAGCAGTGTGTCATGGTCAATTGTATCAACGAAGAATGGCAAGAGCATATAACAAGAAAGTGCGTCCGCGGAAGTTCGAAGTAGGACAGTTGGTGCTCAGGCATATCCTACCTCATTGGGCTGAGGCAAAAGGAAAGTTCGCCCCAAACTGGCAAGGGCCATTTGTTGTAACCAGAGTTTTGTCCAATGGCGCTCTATATCTAACGGACGTGGAAGGAAAATGTGTAGAAATGGACATCAATTCTGATGCAGTCAAGAGATATTATGTATGATTTGCTTTATCTTTGTGTCCCTGGTTGTATTTGGCATGTTTTGAGGTTGAAATGATGAAGGCATTTTGTTCCGCTACCCAAACACTTTATCCTTTGTTATCCCTTTGAGCCTTATTATATTTCCTTTTGTATCCCTCCTTCGGAATCAATAACAAAACTCGAAATCCCGAGCAGGGAAAGTCAGCGGAGAAACAAGCAAAAAACAGTCCAAAAGAAAGGAAAAGAAAAGAGAAGAAAAGGAAAAGAAAAAAAGAAGAAAAGGAAAAGAAAAAAAAGAGAAAAGAAAGAGAAAAGGAAAAAAAAAA
>NC_031994.1:12701951-12724312 GCF_001879085.1 Nicotiana attenuata
AATGGTCTTAGATTTTTTTAGGCTTCATTTAGTTCTAGGTGATTAAATTAGTTCGTTGGTCTGTTAAACGTCAGTTTACCTGATAGATTGGTCTGCTTAAGGCGGGTAATTTAGTTTGGAAGATGGGGTAGTTTGGGGAATAAACAAGGAAATAAATTCAGACTAGGGGAGGTTACATGTGATGGTAATTTAGGTCTTACTTGGGGAAGGGTAGGTCATAGAAGCTTCTAGTATGTTGTTCACCTATAAATAGGCATTCATTTGCCTTGATTCACAAGTTTTCGAGCCTCCAAATCCCCCCCCCCCCCAAAATCCTCTCAATAGATCTGATCTATAATTTGTATTTCAAATCTTAAAAGAAATCTTCTTCTAGATCTGAGTCTTATATAAAAAAAATCAAAAAAAAAAAAACAATAGAAAAATCAGTAGAAAAACCAAAAATAGACTGTTTCATTGAAAATTTCAGTTTAATTTCAGCCTTCAGCTCAACATTTGATTGCTGAAATTTTTCAGAAGTTTACTGGTTTAATTTCAAGTTGTTCTGGGTATTTGGATGCTGTTTTGGGGTTGATACATCAGTTCATTTGGTTTTAAAGTATTCTGGAATTACTGAGTCACTTCCGGACCAAAATTGGCTGTGTTGATTGCTTTGTTACTGTTGGTTTACCCTTGCTGATTCTCTGATTGTAGCTGACCTATCCTCTTTCTTCTGATTACGTTTCTACTTCCAGGTATTCTGCTTGGCCTTGTATGAACTACAAGGGATCTGTGTAATTTGGCTTGAGATCAAATGGATAAACATGTTCGAATTGGTTGCTGATTTCATTTGACATCTGTTTAATTCTCATATGTGATGTAGTTCTGTTTAGATGAACGCTATACCTGTAATTAAAGAGAACTTTGTTGCGATAGACAATTGATTAATGGTTGTATATACTTGGGGGACTAGAGACTGAGTATTAACAATATTTTAGAATGGCTTGAATCAATTTGAAAACCTTTGGTTGCCCTATGTTATTGAATCACGCATCTAGGTTGTTGTCCATTTTAGTAAATGCTATGAAGTGGTCAGTAGTTAAACAAATAATATTAGTGTGAAGTGTTTTGACATTCGATTTGTTCTGCCATAATGGTTAGTTTCGTAATAGGCAATTAGTTAGTAACAGTAATTAGTTGTTGTGGATTAGTTGAATTCATGGTTATTTAGCAAAGGTTTTAGTATAGATAGTATTCATTTTCGTCCAGCACTCTTCTGTTAAAAAATTAAAATCAGAAACACCATGGGATTTGCAAGTGTGTGATGGCCATCAAGGCTGATTTCGAGTGGAATATTCAGGGGCTCGATCCCTCGACCTCTCTCACGAGGTCCAGACAGCTTTATTCGACCTGGGCTGGTTTTAGGCCCAACATTTGGTTTATTGAGGAAATTTTGTCCAGTCTGCCAGTCTCATGTGGATTGGGCTGCTTAGGCCCAGGGCCAGGAAGATAATTGGCTCGGTAATGCCTAATTGGTGAGCCGTGTGTACTTTCACAATAATAATCAACTAGACTTCTTTCTTTATTTAGAGACCGATCAAAAATAAAAAAATCGTATTCATTTTTTAGTTTGGCCTTTTTAATAAATGATGAGACGAGCCTCGCCACATGAAATACAAAAGGCGGGGCCCTCAATAAATGCTATAAAAAATACTTAGAATTCGGGTGAACCGTTTAGCAAATTTCACAGTTTTCCCCAAAGATAATAAAAGCGTAGTTGCTTTAGGCGCGTATTTTAATAATATTACCTTCCTAAGTACGGGTGCACATTTATGTGACCCAAATCTAAATCTCAACGAAGTCGAAATGCGTCAAAAGCCACGGGTGCACTGGTGCGACGTGGTTCGAGATACATTTTCACGACGTTGCAATTCTTATTAAAAATAAATATATAATAAAAGCGGGCTATTAATAAAAGGCACATAAGTTAGAACATGTTTTAAAACCAGATAAAAGCAAATACAACAGTTGAGCGACCGTGCTAGAACCACGGAATTCGGGAATGCCTAACACCTTCTCCCGGGTTAACAGAATTCCTTACTCGGATTTCTGGTTCGCGGACTGTTAATAGAGTCATAATCTCCTCGGATCGGGATTTAACCGGTGACTTGGGACACCATTAATCTCCCAAGTGGCGACTCTGATTTTTAATTAAATAATCCCGTTTCGATTGTCACTTCAAGTCGGAAATAACTCCCTTATTATTATATCCTTTCACGGGGTGTAGTAGTGAAAAAAGGAGGTGTGACAAAAGCCTCTTCTTCTTCTTCTTCCCGGCCGGCTGGTGACAAAACGCCGGTGGAACCGCTCCTTCACGAGATTTTTCCCGGCCCTTGTGTCCTCAAAAATGACTTCAAAGTCGAGAACCCTCTGTGGATCCCTGGCCGATGTGAACACGTATCGAGGTATATTTGCTCAATAACGGCGAAATAGCTCAAAGCGATGAAGGAAGACTGTAGCTGGGGGCCCGAGGTCGTGGTACAGATCCCCTCCCCCGGAGAAAGTATCACCACTCACGTGGAGAGGTTTCTAAGTGTTTAAACTTACCCCTTCACATTGGGTCCTCTTGACCCAGTTATCATCGATTTTTGCAAGATATACCAGGTTACCCTCATCAAGGTGCATCCCTCGTTCTAGCGCATAGTGATTATGCTCTGCTTCTTCTCTGGTAAGGCCAAGGGGTTGGAATTCACTCTCAGGCACCTTATATGCCTGTAACGACCAAAACTTTATCGAGGATTAATCAAGCTTCAACGCCGATCGATGAAGTCCTTTTTTGCAAGTATATAGGAGGACAAGGACCGAGGTTGGATAAGCCGGTTCGTGCGGGTAAGGAACTGTGACCTCATCCCCGAGGAGAAACACCGTTCCCCGAGAAGTGGAACCCCGATCGTAAGTATTAGCCATTAATCTTCGTACTTTATTTTTTTGGTTTGTGTAACACTCTTATCTGTTATAAAGCGGTTGCCTGGATGTCTCATGCGATCCCCGACCTTGAAGACTAGGTTCGAAAGCTGGCTGCAACTTCTTCCCATCCCAAGCACTGCTAGTGTGACTTGGCAAGGGGTAGATGAGAGGATAAAAATCATGGTAAGTTTATCCTGTATGCTTATGACGTCCTTTTCTGAAACATTTCCTCTCACACATACTTGACTTCCTTTTATGCAGGCCTCGACGATGTTGCTAAATTGAGGTCGGCCCCGCCAGGGAAAGATATGGTTCCCAAACCGGCCAAGGACAAGAAGAGGAGAAGGGCCTCGCCTTCTAATACCCCGGAGCCTAAGACAAGTAGGGCTCGCAAGCCAAAGGACGACTCTGTTGTTTTTTCTACTGGCGTAGCCCAAAAGCTATAAGATGAAGAAGAGGAGGGGGAGGACGCCGGTTGTGAGCTGGTGCCTCGAAAGAGGGGGAGCATCGAGAATCCGAAAAATAGTTGGGCTAGTGATGGTCGAGGAGACTCTTCCTCGGACCGAGGAGATCTCAGAAGGTACTCCGAGCAAAGTCCTCGAGCCATCGGGGCCGAAGATATTCCTACCGTGATGAACAGACGGCGAGTGTGACCGAAGGGTCCGGCAGTAGGGCTCTTCAAAAGGTGGAGAGTGCCCTAAGTGACTTGTTTGGGGAAATCACTATCGATGATTCGCCGCCTGGCCCTGAATTTCCTATAGGCCAATTTTGGGGGGCTCGATCCACGGAGACACCCAATGTGGGAACGACCCACGACAGGGAAGACATATTCCATGGCTGCCTTGCGGGGGTCGATGAAGTTTCCGACCTTGACGCAATAATGGTTTTTGACGAGGCCCATCGTATCCTGAACCAGGCAAACTTCATTCCTTGTTATTACGTTTGCTTTTATTTCCCTCTTGCTGATTTCTTTCCTTTCTCCATAGGCTATGGTGCTTCATCGGGAAGCGTTATCCAAGTCCCAGGCCGAGCTGAACCGGTGTGAGGCCGATCTAAAGAAGCTTACTGAGGAGAGAGATGCCCTTAAATGCCTCTATGTGAAGAAAGAAGAGGAGATCATGGACCTTGGAGACGACTTAGCCTAGGCTCGTAAGGAAGAGGCCGAGCTAGATGCGCAGGTAACTACCTTTTTGAAAGAGTACGGTCTCGACTCAACTATGGAGGCTAATCCATCAATATCTCAACTGCAAAAAAAGCCCGAGAGGATTGAGCTGCTCCGAGGGGAAGTTGACCAGATCAAAATCGACTACGATCGGTGGAAGGAGAACATGGACCGACTTGCTACGCAGAAAGAGGCGGCCATGGCCAAATCGTCATCGGCCGAGGTCCAACTTCGGGGCATCAAAGAGAAGAGTTCAGCTCAGGCTAAAAGGACCGAGGAGCTTGAGGCCGAGCTTGGTGAGGCCAAGGCGGAGGTCGGGAAGGCAAAGATTGCGGCTGGTAAGTCCATAGCCGTGTATTTTGCCCATGCTGAAGCTGCTCAGGTGCAGCTAAGGGAGGCTTCCAATCGGGAGCAATAGAGCAATGACTTGGAGAGGTGCCAATCCCGGAGGGAGACCCTCGAGGAAATCCATGCTCGAGGTTTTGACCTCTCTAAAGAGATAGCTCAATCTAAGGCGCTTGAAGCTGATGCCGGGTTGCTTGTCTCCTCTGATGGTGATGACTACAATGAAGGCAACCAATACGGGTCTGATAACACCGAGGGGCTCGAAGGAGAAGCTTTCCTCGAGGGAGAAACCAGCCCTGGGCATAGTTAGGATTTCTTTTTTCTTTTCTATTTGTATGGCCTCTGTCAGTCTCTTGTACATATCCCTCTTCAAATATATAAAAGAAAGTTTCTCTTGAATGCCTTCTCGATCTTTATAAACATGTTTTTTGCCTTGTAAATTTTTTAGCACAATCTTATGCTCTAAACGGTGTGTTGGAGACTTTGGTCTTAGTTGGATTCCTCGAAGTCACCATAGTCGAGCTCGAATAAGGTTAGAACATGAGGCATGGGGCCTTAAGGGTTTGTGTCAGATAATGGTGAGTCCCCGAGCCTCAGTCAAATTGTTCTTTATTTGGGCTCAGGATAGTCGAACCCTTGGGTTCAGATGGAGTGAGAATAAGATCTCGAACTCTGAGTTTATTGGCCCTTAGGCTTTTTAGATCAGGACAATATGGCCTCTAAAATAGGGCTATTATTTCTCTTTTTCGGCTTAAAATACTTAGTAAAATTTTCTTTATGCCTTAGCATATATTTTTCACCCATTGCGTTTTTTGAGGGTTCGATGTCGATTAAAACCTCTCTGCTTTTTGTTCCTTAGCACGTTTGCATTAAGATAGTTTGAAGCCTCTTAAATTTTTTCGAGTGCTGATTTAATCGAAGCTCTTTTGATTATTTGCCGAGGGTAGCCTTTTTTAACCGGTTTTTCAAAGAATTTGAAGGCCTAATTTTTATTGCAGGATTCGGACGTGTCCGAGCCGCATGAATTTGGTCGTAGCCTTTAGGTATGCCCCTTGGTCTTATTTCCCAATAACGCTTTGAACTTGTTTGAAGTGTTAGTCCCCGAGAATGATGGCCTTGGCCTATAGATCGGGGGGTGCCTCTTTGAGGTCTTATGAAATCGAGTTTAGATAACTCAAATATGTCGATCGTCGATGACAGTCCCCGAGTGTTCGAGGTATATGTTTGCTTGGCCCTTGAGCCATTTCTCACAAAATCATAAGTACGGAGCTCGTGTAGTAGAAAGTTTTCTTTAAGACACAAAATGTTTGATATAGAAAGAATGCTTCTTGAAATAATTTATACATGCGTACATGTTTTGCCATCGGGGCTTGACTAATCTATATGGACACGGTTCATTTGGCCGCTTGCCCAATTACAAAGTTTTCCATCGAGACCTTTTGACATGAGGTATATTCCTCGAAAATATAACCTCTGAGGGTGATGCCCCCCAGTATTCGAGGTTGATGGAAAAGAAGCCTTGGATACTGTTGAATTTTCCTCAGGTAGCACATAATTGTTGCGTCATTAAAAACCTCGCTGGAAAGACCCATTTGGGATAAAAACCGATCTAAGGGAAAACGAGTGCAACGCATGCTTTAAAACCTATGGTCCTCGCGTTGAAGGGTTTCTCGACGTCTTTGATCGAACACCTGCAATAAGTTAGTATCAAATACGAATGGAAAGGGTGAAAGTCATACCTTACCAATAATACCGTTTGAGGAGTGATACATTTCAATTGTTGGGAAATTGTTCGCCCTCCATTGTGCCAAGTTTGTAAGACCCCTTTCCGATGATACTTAGGACCCGATATGGTCCTTCCAATTTTGGACCTAGTTTTCCTTCGTTTGGGTCTCGAGTGTTGAGGGTGACCTATCCTTAGAACTAAGTCCCCGATTCCGAAGTGGCGAAGGTTGGTTCTTCTATTGTAATATCTCTCGATTATTTGCTTTTGTGCAGCCATCCGAACGAGCGCAGCTTCTCATTTTTCATCCTATAGCTCGAGGCTAGTATTCATAGCCTCGTGATTTGATTCTTCAATCGTATGTCGAAATCTGGTTCTAGGTTCCCCGACTTCGACCCGAATCAAGGCCTCGGAGTCGTATACTAAGAAGAACGGGGTTGTCCCCGTACGAGACTTCGATGTTGTTCGATGCGCCCAAAGGACTTCGGTAACATTTCTCTCCACTTCCCCTTAGCGTCATTCAGCCTTTTTTTAAGTTTTGAATGATAGTCTTGTTCGTCGATTCGGCTTGTCCGTTCACGCTAGGATGGTACGGTGTTGATAATATCCTTTTTATTTTTTGCTCCTCGAGAAATTTTGTTACCTTGCTGCCGATAAATTGTTTTCCATTGTCACACACTATTTCGGCGGGTATCTCAAATCGACATACGATGTGATCCCAGGTGAAGTCTATGACCTCTTTCTCTCTTACTTTCTCGAATGTTTGTGCTTCAACCCATTTAGAGTAATAGTCAGTCAAAAATAAAATAAATTTAGCTTTACTTGGGGTCGTTGACAGAGGGCCGACGATATCCATCCCCCATTTCATGAATGGCCACGGGGTTAGGACTGAATGAAGTTGGTCTCAGGATGATGGATCATCGGTGCAAACCTTTGGCATTTATCACATTTTCGAACAAACTCCTTAGGGTCTTTTTCCATGTTATCCCAGTAGTATCCTGCTCTAATGATTTTGTGAATTAACGACTTGCTGTCTGAGTGGTTTCCAAAAGTGCCTTCATGGAACTCTCGTAAAACATAATCGGTGTCGCCTGGTCCTAAACATACTGCCAACAGTCCATCGAATGTCCTTCTGCAAAATGTTCCATGTTCATCCAACATGAATCGAGCAACTTTGGTTCATAGGGCCCTCGACTCTTTAGGGTCCGATGGGAGCTTTCCATTCTTCAAATATTCAATATATTTATTCCTCCAATCCCAGGTCAAGCTTGTAGAGTTTATCTTAGCTCCATTCTTCAAATATTCAATATATTTATTCCTCCAATACCAGGTCAAGCTTGTAGAGTTTATCTTAGCATGGCCGTCCTCAATCACCGATCTCGATAGTTGTACTCGGCCTCATTGTTAGTAAACCTAGAAGTTTTGATACACTACCTAATAGTGCTACCCGTGGGAGGCTTCAGAACGATGCCTAACCTGGACCCCTTCACATTCAAAGCACCGTCTGTGAAAAGGGTCCACGCCCCCGATGATGTGCTTGATTTTAACAAAAGCTCTTTTTAAACTTCGGGTACGAGGGTTGGTGTGAAATCGGCCACGAAGTCCGCCAAAATTTGAGACTTGATGGTCGTTCAAGGTTGATACTCGATACCGTATCCACTGAGCTCGACGGCCCATTTGGCCAATCGGCCCGATAGTTCGGGCTTGTGTAAAATATTACGAAGTGGGTACGTGGTTAATACGCATATGGGTGACATTGAAATTATGTTTTTAACTTTCTAGAAGCGCTTATCAGTGAAAGTGCCAATTTCTCTAAGTGTGGATACCTAGTTTCTACTACTCCTAATGTTCGACTTACATAATAAATGGGAAATTGCGTACTTTGCTCTTCCCGAACTAGGACACCACTTACCGCGATTTTCGATACTGCCAAGTACAAGTAAATTTTCTCATATGCATTTGAAGTGTGAAGCAGTGGTGGGCACGATAGGTATCGCTTTAATTCCTCTAATGCTTGTTGGCACTCGGGGTCCAGGTAAAATCGTTCTTCTTTTCGAGCAAAGAGAAAAATCTATGGCTTCGATCCGACAACCTCGAGATGAATCGACCTAAAGCACCTATCCATCCAGTTAGCCTCTGCACGACCTTTACACTGTCCACCACAGTGATGTCTTCGATGGCTTGATTTTATAGTGATGTCTTCGATGGCCTTGATTTTATCGGGGTTGATCTTGATCCCCTGGTTCGACACCATAAAGCCCAGGAATGTGCCCAAACCAAACCCCAAAGCATATTTTTTAGGGTTGAGCTGCATGTTATATCTCCTCAAAATCTCGAATGTTTCTTGCAAATGAGCTAAATGGTCCTCTGCGCGCATGGACGTAACTAGCATGTCATCGATATAAACTTCCATTGACTTACCTATTTGTTCTTCGAACATTTTATTTACAAGGCATTGGTAAGTAGCTCCAGCATTTTTAGCCCGAAGGGCATTATGTTATAGCAATATGTTCCACACTTGGTAATAAATGAAGTCTTTTCCTGGTCTTCCGAGTTCATTTGAATTTGGTTATACCCGAAATAGGCATCGAGAAAGGTAAGGATCTCGTGGCCAGCCGTGGCATCGATCATGCGATTGATGTTAGGCAGTGGAAGAGAATCTTTGGGGCATGCCTTGTTTAAATCCTTATAGTCTACACACATTCTGAGTTTGTTCCCTTTTTAGGGACTACGACTACATTGGCTTGCCATTCGGGATATTTTACTTCCCGAATGGACCCTATTTTGAGAAGTTTAGTTACCTCGTCCCTTATGAATGCGTGCTTTACCTCGGAATGGGGACTTCTCTTTTGTTTCACCGGTTTGAACCCGGGGTCAAGGCTTAGCCGATGCGTTGTTATCTCCGGTGGGATCCCTGTCATGTCTAAATAGGACCAAGCAAAACAATCCATGTTATCGATAAGAAATTGAATAACTTTTTTCCTGAGTTTGGGGGTTAACCCTGTTCCTAGGTATACCTTTTGCTCGGTCAGGTACTCGATCAATATAACCTGTTCCAGCTCTTCGACCGTTGATTTGGTGGCATCGGAGTCTTTAAGAACAATAAAGGTTCGAGGGGTCAGAAAATCCTCCTCTTCTTCTTCTATCTCCTACTTTCCCGATTCGGTCGAGGCTGGTGGCTGTGATTGCTATTTGGCTTCCTGTATACCATTGATGCTCGATCTTTCCAAAGTTGATAGTGTTGATATCGGTGTTAACCCATCGATCGCAAACATTTCCTTTGCGGCATGCTGCTCCCCGTATACTGTTTTTACATCGTTCGTCGGAAATTTCATCATTTGGTGGAGAGTCGAGGGGACTGCCCTTGTGTTTTGGATCCAAGGCCTTCCGAGTAGGGCATTGTAACTCATGTCACCCTCGATCACGTGGAATTTTGTATCTTGAATGGTTCCAGCCACATTCACCGGTAAAATAATCTCCCCTTTAGTTGTTTCACTGGCCATTTTGAAGCCGTTTAAGACCCAAGTTGCGGGCACGATTTGATTTTGTAGACCGAGTTGCTCTACGACCCTCGATTGGATGATATTTGCCGAGCTACCTGGATCCACTAAAACACGCTTAACTTGAACTTTATTTAATAAGATAGAAATTACCAGAGCATCATTGTGTGGCTGAGAAATGCCTTTTGCTTCTTTGTCGTTGAATGATAAAGAGTCTTTGGGCACATAATCTCGGGTTCGTTTTTCCCTAGTGATTGGCACCTTAGTGCATTTGAATATAGGTCCCTGCGGAACATCAACCCCACCGACGATCATATGAATGACATGCTGGGGTTCCTCCTGTTCATTTTTCCTGTTGGCATCCGTTTCTCTTAAATGATTCTTAGCTCGATCGCTGAGGAACTCTCGAAGGTGACCCTCATTGAATAGACGGGCTACCTCTTCCCTTAGTTGCCTGCAATCCACGATTTTGTGACCATGCGTGCCGTGATACTTGCACATCAAATTTGGATTTCTTTGGGAATGACCGGTCTGTATGGGTCTGGGCCACCTAGTATATTTGATCCTTCTGATTGCCAATACAATGCGCGATGCGTCGATGCTAAAGTTATACTCCGATAATCGAGGTGCCTCCACGGGATCGGCATGCTTATCAAAACCAATTTTGCTCATAAGTCCCCGAGAATTCTGCCCTCGATCGCTTCTTCGATCATTCTGGAAGGGATTGTGTCCTGAACAATTGTTCCTTCGATCTACAGTATATGCTTGATATCATTCTTTGTTCGACCTTGGCTCTCTGTCGACGTCTCTTGGTATATGGGTTTTAACTGCCAACCTGGTTGGATGTACTGAACCGGAAGGGGCTCCTAATTGGTAGTCCTCGATCCTAATCTTTGATTGTGCTCATCTACCCAACTTACAACTGGATACTCGACCAAATTTTGTTTCAACTTTTGCGATGCTATTGAACTCCGCTCGTTCAGCCCTTGGTTGAAAGCTTGAACGGCCCAATCATCTGTGATCGGTGGCAACTCCATGCGTTCCATTTGAAATCGGGATACGAACTCCCTTAGCATTTCGTTATCCCTTTGTCTTATCTTAAAAACATTCGATTTTCTTGTTGCGGCCTTTATGGCCCCGGCGTGTGCCTTCATGAAAGAATCTGCTAAAATGGCAAATGAGTCGATGGAATTTGGTGGTAGGTTATGCTACCAAATCATTGCTCCTTTTGACAAAGTTTCCCCATTTTTTTCAACAAAATGGACTCGATCTCATCATCATCTAAGTCATTTCCTTTTATTCCGCATGCGTACGAAGAAATGTGTTCATTAGGGCCGGTGCTCTCTTTGAACTTCTTAGGAATGGGCTTCGGAGCTGCATTCTAAGGAAAAGGCTTCTGCACGAACTTTTTCGAATCCAATCCCTTTAGGATCGGGGGTACCCCCGGTATCTAATCAACTCAGGAGTTGTATGTTTCCACTTTTTTACCATTATCTTCGATTTTCTTCTC
Source organism: Nicotiana attenuata (assembly GCF_001879085.1). Taxonomy (NCBI): domain Eukaryota; kingdom Viridiplantae; phylum Streptophyta; class Magnoliopsida; order Solanales; family Solanaceae; genus Nicotiana; species Nicotiana attenuata. Next base: position 12,713,135 of record NC_031994.1, read on the forward strand.
ACCCAACTCAATTCTTTTGGTGAGCTCCTCGAGCATTTTCATTATTGCGGGAGCAGTCCCTGATTCGTTACCATTTGATCTTTCCAGCACTGGCTCGGTACGGCAAGTGATTTCTGGCTCGACCACACTTGGAGTCCTATGTTTATTTTGCAATAAAGCAATAGCGACCTGCTGAGCCTGTAGCATCTCAAATATTACCTAGAGGCTAACTCCTCCGTCTTCTTTGCCCTGTGTACCTTGGCCACCAGATCGGCCTTCCCTGCGTACACTTCCTTCGGGGTCCACGCTTAGGTCCGCATTTAGAGCAATGTGCGAACTGATATCGACTGAATCGATGACCGGTGCTCCCCCGAGATTAGCCGGTGGCACCCCGGCTCCTGGAGTAATTATATTGTTGTTTTCCCCGTGAAATCCGAGACCATCATCACCATGTACGGGTGCATTTTGTAAGTTTGACATGCTTTAACCTGAGAGCAAAAATACTTGACAAGAAGAAGTGTGAATATAACGTGTGTTATCAGATTCAGCACTGAAACAATCACTATCATCCTTAGCCCCACGGTGGGCGCCAAACTATTTACCCTAAAATTCGAGTAATAGTTAAACTTGTATTGTGGTTTTAAGGATATGTGATTTAATTCAATGCATATTGATAAACAAGGAATTAAAGAGAGAAATTAAAGAATAAAATAGATCAAACCAATGTGTAAACTAAATCTCAATCTCGATCTGTGATAATCTCGAGGTATGATAGTGAGAATAACAAATGATAAAACAACTTTGATGAACAGTAAGGAAATTGCAAGAGTGTAACGTGCATATATTTTCTTATCAGTGAGGAATGGGTCTTACAAATGTGGGATCCCCCTTTATAAAATAGGGGAGTCCTAAATAAGGTACACTTCTAATTATAGTAGGAAATCATATTTGACAACTGTTTAACCGTCGAAGACCAATCCATTCCGAAATTCACGCCGTGATCTCCGGGCTGTTGCGGGTATCTCGCTCTATCCACTGAATCATACCGGCATCATCTCGAAGCACGCCTTCTTCTGACCTCGGTAAGTGTTATCGACCTCGGAAAGGAACTTCGACCCTGAGCTTGACGTCCTGGTCTTCCGACGTGGTATCACTTTTTCCATCGAAAGATGAAATCGGGTAGCTCCGTTTTCCACCGCATACAAAAAGTTAGAGTTCTTTCTCTTTGCAGATATTTGCATGCGAGGGGAATTTAGAATTTTTAAAATATGGGTGCACTATTAAAAAAAGGATCAAAAAAATATTAAATTAGAAATTAATCCATATTTTTTGGATAAATAACTCGATATTTAACCAAGTGCACCATTCAGCCTTTGTAAAGTATATGTGCCATCAGATTAATATTAGACCAATATATGCATAAAATACCTAATTTGACAGAAAGATCATGGATTCACGTGCATAATTTATCCTATAAATCTACCCCTGATTGCTTGCATGTCATGTGGACAGATGTTGCATTGGGCAGTGATGTTTAAAATCTTTAATTTTATGCGAAACTAAAACATTGTTGTTATAAAATAAAAACTCTAAAGTAAATAAATCAAAAGACAAGTATAGAGAGAGAGATTGATATATTATTCAACTTTCAAAACTCATGTACATAATGAACTGAAATCTCCTCCATTTATAGAAGAAAGGAAGTTGTCGTGTAAGCTGCTACTGCAAGCTGCTGTGTAAGCTGCTGTGTAAGCTGCTACTGCAACCTGCTGTGTAAGCTGCTTGTAAGTTGCTTGTAAGCTACTACTGTACTAGATATAGATAATCTTCTACCGGGGGTGATATTTGTCCATAACGGCGTACCGAAATGATAAACTTCTTCAGGAGGCTTATTTCCAATAGAGTATATATAAACATATTTATGGCGGAGTCCCATATGAATAAGCTTCTTCAGGAAGCTTATTTACAATGGAGTACTAAATGAACATCTATAATATAATATATATTTATAACACTCCCCCTTGGATGTTCATTAAAAGATAATGTGCCTTATTAAAATCTTACTAGGGAAAACCCCATGGGAAAAAGATCCTAGCGAAGGAAAAAGAGTACACATATTTAGTAATATGCATTGCTAGGTCCCTCATTAAAAACTTTATAAGGAAAACCCCGTGGGAAAAAAAATTTAGTAAGGAAAAAAGAGTGCATCGCGTATTTTACTCCCCCTGATGAAAACCTTGTTTCAAATATTCGAGTCTCCGCATTCCAATCTTGTATACCATCTCCTCAAGTTGAATTTGTAGAGAATATTATCCACCACTATTTCAGATCGATTCAAATTAATCTTATCAAACCAAGAAGCTGCTACAAGTCATTTCATTGAGTTGCTTGCAACCTGCCTGCATCAGCTGCTTGTAGGAAACTTCAATGGGGTACTAAATGGATAATCTTCTTCAGAAAGATTATCTACAACAAAGTAATAAATGACATCCACAATAATATTTTCATAACACTTCCCCTTGGATGTTCATTATTATGTGCCTCGTTAAAACCTTACTACGAAAAACCCCGTAGGAAAAAATCCTAGTCAGGAAAAAGAGTACACTAATAATATACATTGCATGTTGCCTCATTAAAAACCTTACCAGGAAAAACCCAGTGAGAGAAAACCTTTGCTTATTTTATGATCGAGGAAACCTTTTTTGTTATATGCCCTATACCCACCCAATTTCTTATGTACACAAGAAGGATCATAATTCTTTATGTTTGGATACCAAGCTATCTTATCAATATATTTACAAAAAGGCCTTCGATGTAGTGATAAAATTGTGATAGATAATCAATCCTATTTGTTTTGTTCATTACTAAAATGAATCTTCTTGAAGAATCTTCTAGTTCTTCAGTATATGCTTATCTGAATTCTCAAATAGCTCATTTAAAAATGGCAAATGAAAACTTCAAGTTTATCATTGCATGTGCTATCTCTTAGTAAACTTCTGGTTTACTATGGCATGAACTTTCGCATTAGACTTCTGATTTACTGTGGCTGCTTTTGCATTAGTAAACTTCTGATTTACTGTAGCTGCTTTTGCATTAGTAAGCTTAAGGTTTACTGTGATACATATGATGTAGTAAAAATTGAAGAATAGGGCGGGTAACTTCTCACATACATATTTACCCCCTATGATTTGTGAAAACATGAAGATTTTCAATCTTTTAATCATTTGTAGTCTCTGTATGACTGTCTTTTGTATTAGTAAACTTCGGGTTTATCGTAACATCTTTTTTGACCACAATAATGACAAATAAGGTCTTCGGGAGCCTTCAATTTATTGTCCACATTCAAATATCATTCAGACACTACTTGTGTCATGTATCTTCTAGACAAAAAGTTAGCTCTTCATGAGTTGTTGATATATTTTGTACTATCAAATATTGCTCAGACACTTCCGGTATCATGAGAGAAAATTATAATCACATGAATATTATAAAGACAATTCTAAATTTATAAATGTATGAAATTAAGAATTTCAGTATTTTTACCACCAAATTTTTGACAAATATCTCCTTCAGGGAGAAACGCCATTAACATCTGAATATTTTATATCAAAGCGGTAACCACATAGTCATTACATCCTTCAGGGAAAGATACACGAGTTGTTATTTCCTTCGGGGAACTCGATAACTAACCATAACATATTAATGTAGTTGTTGTAGAAAGCATTCTACAAGAATACTTTTGCCTTTGAATGATATTTAATAACCAAGATATTTTACTTACAACGGGTACGTGCGACAATGATCTTTATGCCACAAAAATAAAATTTATATCCTTTGTTATTCTACCTCTTCAGGAGGTGAGTTGTGTTATTTCTTCATTCACTCCAGGGAATGAAAATGTGCTTCAAAAATAACTTTGAATAGCTTATTATTTTATTTAAGCACAGAAAGACAGAGTTTCATAATATTTTCCTGCTTTAGGAGAAAATTTCAATTGTGTTACTTCTTCAGGGGCATATTACCTCAATCATAAGCTATTCAAAGTTATTTAAGCACGAAAAAATGAGTATATATTCTCTCAATCATATTACCTCTTCTGGAGGTGAATTGTAATATATTTACATCAAAAGCGCATTCATATTTACAAGCATTATTAATATTGTCACATTCACTTCAGGGAATGGATTAATATTTACCCAAAGTTCTCATCCTTCAGGGAACGGAACATAATTATCTGAACGTGCATTAATCACACTAAATCATGTGATGCTTCAACCTCTTTTAAGATAATGCTACTTCAGGAGCAAATTGAGGCATGAAAGTAATATAGAGATATTTTCTCTAGCTTATCTTCAATTATAACCATAGAAAGCCTAAATTATCACTTCTGCTGGTTATATAAAAACTGTAAAGTAAATAAATCAAAGACAAGTATAGGGAGAGAGATGGATGTATTATTCAACTTTCAAAACTCATGTACATAATGAACTGAGATCTCCTCTATTTATAGAAGAAAGGAAGTTGTTGTGTAAGCTGCTACTGCAAGCTGCTGTGTGAGCCGCTTGTAAGCTGCTACTGCAAGCTGCTTGTAAGTTGCAACTGCAAGCTGCTGTGTAAGTTGCTTGTAAGCTGCTACTGCAAGCTGCTGTGTAAGCTACTTGTAAGTTACTTGTAAGCTGCTGTGTAAGCTGCTTGTAAGTTGCTTGTAAGCTGCTACTGTACCAGATATAGATAATCTTCTACCGGGGGTAATATTTATCCCTTTCGGCGTACCGAAATGATAAGCTTCTTCAGGAGGCTTATTTCCAATAGAGTATATATAAACATATTTACGGCGGAGTCCCATATAAATAAGCTACAACGAAGTACTAAATGAACATCCATAATATAATATATATTTATAACAATTGTGAATAAAATCAGTAGGTTCAGAATCAAATCTTATCAAGTTATCATTATCGGTTCAACGTCTGTTTCAGATAACATTCATAATTTAGAGAAGTTGGAACTCCGCATTATTGTTCAGGCACGCACAAATATCCTTTTGTAAGTGTGTTATCCCTGCACATACCGAACCTGGAATACTTTCTTTTAATAAATCTACGAATCAAGAGGATCCCATGCATCTAGAACCAGCTACGAATCAGTTTGAGAATTGTATTAAACATTTGGTATACGGTTTACGCAGTGTACAGTAGGGGTGTCGTTAGTTTGGTTCGGATGGATATTTTTTAAAATTTGTACCATACCAATTTTTCGATCATTTTATTATGTATAACCAAAAATTAGATTTTTTTATACCATCGTTCCCTTCTAAAAAATACAAAAGAAACCACAAGTATATAGATACTTGCATATTGCACTTGTATGCATAGGCGAATCTAGAATTTTAAGATCGTGGGTGTACTAACTTTGATAGTGTTCTATGACAAATCAATTTTGCACTATCTAAAGAGATAAAGTCCACATTTGGTGTATCTAAATTTGTGTTTTATATCATTAATATTATCGACTATACAATTATTAAATTATGTGGTCTTAAACCGATAAAACTGTATCAAAATAAAGAGGAAAGCAGGATGCCAATGACAAATTAATTAATACCATAAAAAAGTGAAGCTTATGCAAGTTTTAGTTCAAAAAGAAGCACAAAAATATCGAAAAGTCATACAACATATAACTAATTTTTCATATTTGAATTATATTTTTTTTTTGTTAAAATTGTGAAAAAAATATGATTAAGTAGGTCTTATCATGTAACTCAGATCTTTTAATCAAATAAATTATTTATAATGAGACAAATTTAAAGTAGTTAAAGATAAAAATAAATCTCAACTTGAAGAAATCAATAACTAATTTTAGAATTTTTAATCTATTGTTTATTATAAAGTCTCGGATAGTTATCGGGTTGCATGAAGTCAAGGAGAAAAAGAGAAAAAAAGAAAATTAAAATAAAGGCCTAAAGAAAGAAATAGAAAAATAGAGCAGAAAATTAAAGAAAAAGAGAACAAAATAAGAGGTAAACATGAAATAGGATATATAGAACCTAGGGACCCAATACCCTTTGTTGATAATGGGTTCACATTGCTCTACACAACAAAATCTTAAAAAAATTATTTTAGAATAATCTAGGCTCCAAACAGGATAGGTGCAAGTACACCATAATATATAGTGTGGATCTGCCGCTGCTTGTATGTACGAGAAAAATTTAAGTTTTATGAATTAACTGTATAAAATTTTTATGAAGAATCTGATTATTATCGGTAATAAGCATTGATTAGTAGTTCATGATCATTGATAATAATGTTTATACAGTTGGCTCCAAGATTTGCAATGGTTCGAGTTTCAAATTCTATCTTATGGCTCACTGGTTTGAAATTTATTGTTTGTATTTATTTAGTAAATTTATTACTAATATATACCAGATGAGCTATAATTACTGTGTTAAGATGAACGCATAAACTTGTACACTAAATCCGACCGTGCCCCCTAACTGTTTCATGTCATTTAAATACACGTAATACTGTATAGTCTACTTGGCCATGCTTAAAATATGCCTTTCTATTGTATACGATCAAAATCATATGCCCCGATTTATAATCTCGAGGTTCTGCCCTAGGACCGAGTCCGGGAGAGGTCAAGTTCGAAACTGGTGCCCGACTCGAGCTCGAAGACAGAATGTAATGCCCGGAGATAGGAGTTTGAGGAATACCGAGGCCAAGTGTGCTTGACCCCGAAATAGTACCATTGTGAATTTGTAACGGAATGAGCTAGATTCCTGCCACGTCCCTAAGATCATGGCGCAAATCCAGGAATAAGATCGTACAATTCCGTACTAGGCGGTTAGACAGCTGTAACAAGAATATTCCCTACTGTAAATAGAAATATTCCTTATTTAGGGTTCCCCTATTATAATTAAAAAGGGGAACCCAACCATTTGTAACACCATCTGGTCACTGTGAAAAGAATATACTCTACCTTTTTCGACTGCTTTTCATCAGCATTGTCCTTTAGCTCTATTGTTCTTACTTTGCTTTTATAATTGTCCTTATTATACCAAGCCTACCTCGAGGTCCCTCTGCTCGAGGTTACTGCTGCTGAGTAACATTGGTTTGATTCACCTTTCTCTTTCATGTCTACTTCATATTTCTTGATTATTAATTGGTATTGAATTAAATCACGTATCTTTAAAACCACAAATCAAATTTATTGTTACTCGTATATTCGAGGTAAACACCCATTATTGTGTTTGTCAAACTATTTGTTTTGTTTTACATCAATTTTCACCGTCAGCATCACTGCATCCATCAACCCATTTCCAACTTCCGGTTCCATCAGAAAGGAAGCTAACCTTTTCATCGACGATATGTATTAAGCAAGAAATTAAAGAGTATTATTACAATATGGAACCGATCTTAACGACGCAGTTCCTAATAAGTCTTTGCGATAATTAAAGAAAGTAAATAAAGGCGCAATGCCCCAAAAATTGTCTCCACGTTCTGCATATCCTTCACATCTTTAGATATGTTGAACATTGAAAAAAGTTCGATCATGTGGTTATTCTGTACCCTATTATTTACTAGTCGTTCTTGCACTTGTAATAGAGGACATTTGTCTTTGTTAGCGTGGAGTCGCGGACCAACGAAATTTTCCAAACAGAATAAATATATGATCTTGTAATTTAATAAACCTTCCTCGCGTAACGCAAGATATTTTAAATATTATTGTTATTATAAAGATTAGTACTCCATTGTTTATACAAACAAATTGTTGAACGAATATTCATGATTAAATAGGGGATAAATGAACACGATTGCCACATACAGATTTATTTTTGCCTCGGATTAATAGAGTAGTTTGTTATAATTAGATGGTAGTTGTATACCTAATGCGTGCACAATCCATGCTTGGAAATCGGGAAAAGAAAAATAAAGAGTGGAGAAATTAAAGTCATTTTTTCTCCTTTTTAAAATAATTAGTATGGACAATTAGAGACGAAATGAAGTAATGGACTTCCCTTCTCAATTATTCCTAGTATTTAAATTAGTCGCTTAAAAGAAAAATATTTCTCTCAGTTGACAATTCCGAAACTCATCCTGATTCCTGTATTGCCCACAGTAATTGACATTTCAAGGTCCTAAAACGAAAGAGAATTTTTTTATAAAAAAAAAAAGATGAGGAAGAATTAATTAGAAGGTAACTAACAACTCTTTTTTTGACTTTTCTTTCCCCTCCTCTTAGTCGAGCCTCCTACCCTGACAAGATAAAGGGGAAAAGATTTAAATTTATAAAGGTGCTATTGAAATTGATTAATATTGCTTTCCGTAATATTTTTAATTTATTCATACTCTTGTCATTAGTTGACAGTCTCATATTTGCCTTTACCTTAAACATAACATTCAATATTGGTCGGACTCTATGGTAGGCTAGAAGCATGGATTTTGATCTCAATTTCGCCTATTGTTTATTGCATTTCAATCGTGTTTTGAGCTTAATTACGAGAGATTTGTACTTATGATGTGGTTTGTGCGTTCGGGACTTAAATCAGAGCCATAATGAAACGTAGAGCTTTGAAGTATGAGTAAAAGCTTCAAGTGACCATTTAGGATCATATCCGGGGTTCGTGGACCGGCGTTGCATAGAAAAGTTGGGCGAAGGCACAAGGGCTAGAGAAAAATATACTGGTGTGTCGCATAAGGTGTGGCATTGAGCGTCGCATTAGTACATAAGTTCGCCATAAGTTTGAAAAGTTCGGAGACTTGAGTTTTTGAATCTGATAGAAAAATACACTAATGCGACGTAGGGTGCGACACATTAGTACAAAAGTTTGTCAGACAAGTTAAGTTCAGAGAGTTGACACTCGAGCAAAATACACTAATGCGATGCAGGGCATGCGACACATGAAGTGTAAAAAGTTTACAGGTTTTCTCACTTCGGCTCAAAGAGTCACTACAAAAGATGTGGATAATTGCGGCGGACTAATATGCGTGTAGCGGCGGTTCAGAACTGCTGTAATTGTCATTATTGGCGTCTTACAAACCCGCCATAATCGCGTCCACCAAACGGTATAATACGGTGATTTTCCTTAACTACCGCAATATACAGAGAAAACCGCCGCAATATGCATTGTTAAAAATAGCTATTTACTTTGCTGATTGTGGCAGTTAGTAACCGCCGTAATTCTTGTCTTTCAAATTATAGGCAGAAGCTGTCCAGTTTATAGTGCCATAATTGTAATATTTTTTGTTGGTAATCTGTGTTCGAAATCAGAAAATCAGAGAAGCAAAGAAACATTAGTTTAATAAACAAAACATAAAAAATAATTCCGAGCCCACAAGTTGCTTGTGTGTCCTTAAGGAATTTAATCCCCTCACTGTTGCCCAAGGTTTTGGATTAATTCCTCCCAGGATAGAACGGAATAAACTATTTTGTAATACTGGCAATCGAAATTACAGAATTTCAGCAAACTCAACAGATGGAGCAAATCACACTTGACACTTATGTTTATTTGAAAATAATGCAACAATATATAGCAAAGAGGGGAGGAATTTTTAGATTTTTCCATATCTGGAAAATAAGGCCAAGCCTCTAAATTTATAGACAAAGGAAGGGTAAGATGAAGAGTTGCAATCCAAAAGGCGCCTCTTCTATTTCCCATTCACACCCTTTAAAGAAAAATGCAACAATCCCCCACATGAATGTGGAATGGACATATGTGAAAAACATGCATGAAAATACTGTGTGATTCACAAGTAAGGATTAATCGCATCTGGATAAGTAGGTTTCCCTTTGAACTTTTCGTAGTAAACTTATGTCGGATATACTCGGTCAATCGGTAGAATTGATATCTTTGAAACGTCGAGCTTTGGTGTATACCTAGACAACCATAAGTCACACAATCAACCCTTAACCGTCTTTGGTTCTCATTGTTGTGTTCGTTTCAGCCGTGAACACCACCTGGTTCATAAGTGAATAGAGAACTGGCCTTACAGAATTCTCCTTGAAGCGGCTTACACTTCACACATACGCAGGTGATTCCTAAATGTGTTATCCCGTAGATACACTATTTGATATACCCTGTATCAAACTTAGAAACCATTAAAAAGACTTAACGCTTTATCCTTGGTACTAAACATTGTCTTATCACGAGAATGGACCAAAAAGAAATTTTATTTGACAATGTTGAACCGTCATTAGTGACTTTGTTTGAGCTCCTTGAACCTAGATCTTGGGATCTCCAGTCTTCTAGGTAGAGTTACCGCCACAATGACTTGTCCTCGACCATAGTCACATTCCTCTCGATGATCTTTCAACTACCTCTCTAGTTAGGCCTTTTATAAGTGGATCTACACATTATCTCTTGACTTTACATAGTCAATTATAATAATTCCCCTAAAGAGTAGTTTCCTAACTGTTTTATGTCTTCATCGTATATGACAAGATTTTCCGTTATACATAGTGCTCCCAGCCCTTCCTATTGCCGCTTGACCATTGCAGTGTATGCATATAGGTGCCAATATTTTGGGCTAAGATAGAATTTCTTCAAGAAATTCTAGAGCCATCTAGCTTCTTCACCGGCCTTGTCTAAGGCTATAAACTCAGCCTTCATTGTAGAGCGGCAATGCACGTTTGTTTGGACGATTTTCAAGACACTGCTCCTCCAGTGATTGTAAAAATATATCCGCTTGTGAATTTAGTTTAGGTTTATTTGCTGATTCAATTTGCATCACTATACCCTTCAATACCCGCAGGATAGTTATTATAGTGCAATGCATGGATATATTTTAAATATTCCAAAACTCATTTTATTGTCCTGACAGTTCAATGCGAACTTCCTTATGTCGTAGACTAATACGTCTCGACATTCTATTGCATATCAGATTATTGACTACACTTAATGTAGTAATAATATATTTTAACAACAACAAGAATGATTGGCATCAGTTGTGGCCACAACCTTTTAATATATAACACATTTTGCAATCACTCCGCCATTTTCATTCATTTGTATGTTATTTATTCATACGTCTATATGATATGCAAACAATACCACCTTCATTCATGAAACAAATCCAACTTGCAATGCATTTTAGTCATGTTCATCGGTTGGTTCACCTCATTATGGACCAACGTATTAATACATTCGTTCAAGAACGGTCATGTCCATACAAAATCATACAGACGTATCTTTCTATGAAA
>NC_031994.1:12724733-12781640 GCF_001879085.1 Nicotiana attenuata
TTGTTTGGGTGCTGTTTTAGCCGTAAAGTGACTTAACAAGTCGATACACCTTCGTTTTCTTTTCCAGGTAACCACGAACCCCTTTAGGTTGTTCCATATAAATTTCTTCCTCCAAATCTCCATTTAAGAAGGTTGTCTTTACGTCCATCTAATGGATTTCAAGGCCATACACGGCGGCTAACGCTATTAACACCCGAGTAGATGTAATCCTCGTTACCGGCGAGTATGTATCAAAATAATCAAGACCTTCTCGTTGTCTAAATCATTTGACAACTAATCTTACCTTATATTTTTCAATCGTACCATCAGCTTTCATTTCCCTTTTGAAAATCCACTTAGAATGCAAAGGTTTATTTCATGGAGGAAGATCAACCAATTTCCAAGTATGATTACTTGATATGGATTCTATCTCACTATTGACTGTCTCTTTCCAATATTGTGCTTCCGAGGAAGACAATGTTTCTTTAAACATTTGAGGCTCATTTTTCAGCAAGAATGTCAGGAAATCCGGTCCAAAGGAAGTAGTTATCCTTTGACGTTTACTACGTCTTGATTTTTCCTAATTCAACGTACTTTCCTTTGCTTCTTCCCGAGTTCGCTTAGATTTTCACTAGACAACTCACATTCCTTTTTATACGGATAAATATTCTCAAAGAATTCAGCATTATCTTATTCGATTACCGTATTAATATGAATGTCGGGATTTTCTACTATTTGTTACATATCCTATGAAAACGCAATCAAGCCGATCTTTACCCTTTTGGGTTTAGGAACTTGCACTTTATATAAGCACCCCCACACCTTAAAATATTTTAAGTTGGGCTTCCTTCCTTTCCATTTTTCATATAGAACTCGATTGAGTATTTGGTTTTGGGTAAACTAGAACTTTATCAACTAGGCATTCATCGTCTCCTTTGACGTTCTATTCTTTCTTTCAGCAATTCCATTAGATTGCGGTAACTCAGGAGCGGTCGTTTGGTCAATAATTTCATATTCCAAACATATTCCTTCAAAAAGAGATTCATATTCGACGCCCCTAGTACGTTGTTGAGCCAACCACAAGAAATGTTGTTTGTGTCAAGACAGAGCCAGAATAAATGGTGAAGTTTTTAGTCTTCAAACCAATCTGACACAATCAGAATTAATAAAAGGTGAAGTTTTTAATCTTCTAACCGAGTAATATCTGATACCGGATCTAATAAACGGTAAAGTTTTTAATCTTCAAACCGAGTAATATGTGACACAGTCAAATTTAATAAACGATGAAGTTTTTAATCTTCAAACCGAATAACAAATTAGAGTAGAAAATCACTAAGATTTTAATCTCCAAAACGAGTAGAAAGTCACTAAGACTTTAATCTCAACGAACGAGTAGAAAATCAAGAAGATTTTAATCTCGAAGCAGGAGTAGAAATCACGAAGATTTTAGTCTCCAAAATCAGGGGTATAAAATCACAAGGATTTAATTTCCTTTCCAAATGGTTTTCCAACTAAACCATTAGAACACTTTAAACAATTTGTCTCTTACTCTAGTCAAACACATATATGTTCATCTTTACATATATTATATTCATGATCTCAAAAATACTTCAAGTATTACTGTAAGTCTAATTAACATCTTACAAAACCTTGAAATTAAATTTTCATATAATTTCAAGAATGCTACCAAACTTATATACCAACTACTGATAGTTTTTCATTTGGTCAAAGGAAAAACAAAATAAGTACATGTTATTCTCCATCATGCATATAATTCTTGATTTGTAGTATGATATGATAATAAGCATCTACACTATCGCTGGTAGAAACTAAGTTTAATAAATCACATGGGATAGAAAATCAAGTAGAGTAAATAAAGCATAACCATGTATAGTTATCACTTTGTGATGAAGTTAATCCCACTAAGAGGCCAATGATTAGAAAGACCGGTTATCTTTCTCTGCAAGAAATGCTACTACTGAGTTTTCAAGTGTTTTATATATGCTGCCACTTCTTTATTAGAAGTTGACTATATTATTCCAGTAGATACAACTGTTGCTTTCGGCTGGTGATTGACCAAGCATCAAAGGGAAACGACTTCAGGATGGCTTCCGTTTCTGTGATTTGTGGCGCCTTTTGCCCAAACTATGACAGATGATCTTGGTTTCAACATCCTCATTTAACACGTAAGCCATCCTTTGTTTTTTTTTTCCCTTGTGTCTTTCAATAACATAATCACTAAACATGCCATAATGATACTAATCATAAGAATGACAGTAACCTAATGCCTTTGTATTTGTGAGTTCAAAGCCAAACAAAGATACACTTTGTATCCAACTAGTAAGATCAAACTTCAAGGATACATAAGTTTCAACATTGCTTGTTTGTGAATATGCGGTTAAATATAACCACAACATAAAAGGCATAGAAAGATAAGAAGAATGAGTTTAATTTCAGAAACGGTGGCCTCGTCATGAAGGAATACACAATTCTCTCTTTAAAGGGAGAAGAATATTATTCAAAGTTATAACTGACAAGTGGCTTTAACTATAGACATGGTATCATTTAAGATGATTTCCTTCTTAATTTTCCGTCCATCACTTATCTTTGAACGCTCCATTACAATTGTATATATTTCATCACATTGACAGACAGTGAATTTATTGTAATTCTATTATGAAGTGAACACACCGAATCAATAAATAATTGCGACGACAATTACTAGTACATGCTTCTGTTGCCAAGAGTACTGGACACATCTCCATGCCCTTGGTATGTTTTTTCCTTCATGCAATAGTCGTGGCTAGCACAAAGCCTGCGTATCTTTACTATATTTAGTACTCACTTGTTCTCCACTCCTTTGACAAATTTCAGAACAGTGACCAAATTTTCTATTCTGCAGATTCCCCAATTTTCACGAACACAGAAGTTGAATATAAAAATTTAAATTCCTTAAGATTGTTAGTAATCTGTGTTCGAATCAGAAAATCAGAGAAGCAAAGAAACATTAGTTTAATAAACAAAACAGAAAAAATAATTCCGAGCCCACAAGTTGCTTGTGTGTCCTTAAGGAATTTAATCCCCTCACTGTTGCCCAAGGTTTTAGATTAATTCTTTCCAGGATAGAACGGACTAAACTATTCCGTAATACTGACAATCGAAATTACAGAAATTCAGCGAACTCAACAGACGGAGCAAATCACACTTGACACTTATGTTTATTTGAAAATAATGCAACAATATATAGAAAAGAGGGGAGGAATTTTCAGATTTTTCCATTTCTGGAAAATAAGGCCAAGCCTCTAAATTTATAGACAAAGGAAGGGTGAGATGAATAGTTGCAATCCAAAAGGTGCCTCTTATATTTCGCATTCACACCCTTTAAAGAAAAACGTAATACAATCTCTGTCACAACTTTTGCACTTCGGGTGAGTATGTATTCTGTGCGCACTAGGTAAACCCCTTACCGTGTAATAGTCTGCAAACTACACATGGAATGTAAACCGCACTAGGCAAGCCCTGTGCGACAAGGCTCGACCCAGAAGGCATTAAGGAAAATCGATCCCAGGTCATCAGTATGGATGACCGCCCCAAACCAACCGGGTCATCCCGAAGGGACCACACTTCACACTTTTAAGACTCCGATTCTTAGAATATCTTAACTGTAACTCTAGGATCTTATTTTTTCTTGTTTGCTTTCTTTCTTGTTTTATTTGTTTCCTTTCTTGTCAAATACTCATATTGCTTTACACAGCTACTATATAAGCTACCTCTCATTCTTTTCCAAGCTGCCACCCGAACTTATAATCTCCGCGATCATGTATAAATTTGCAAGCGTCTCCGTATCCACAATATCCTGTCTCTTTATAGTCTTTACAAATATCTGGTTGATAATCAAATCTTGTTGAAACTCTTATGTAGGCAGAAGCCCTGAGAGGACCATGCGCTCGACCAACTTTGGATAACTCAATCTCAATTTCTGAAGTGGTTGTTGCTATACTATCATTTTGAATTTGAGTTTGTTTTGAGGACTCGAAATGAAACAGGAGTTTTGAATGTACATTGGATTTAGTAGCCTTGTTACACTTTGAAGGTCGAGTAGAAAAGTGTAGCTTGTTATCAGCAATTGTTGGCTTTTTCTTGGTATATATATATATATGACTGAATTTTTTTCAGTATCTTCATTCTCCCCTTCTTCAACCGTTGGACGCTTTCTAATATTTTTGCCTTTGGACGTTTATCTGCATGAACTTGGAAAAGGTGGTGTTGTTGCCAAGCTCAACTTCAGCTTTTGTAGAGTTTGAATCAAACGTGGGAGTATTTATATTCTCCATTGCTCTAATAATAATTTGAAAGAATTCAAATATCCTAGAAGAATAATTCACCCACAAGTGGAATATTGAACATTTACTATTTAGAAGAAATTTTGCAAACCACAGAGAAGAAGAAACTAGGTGGCAACCTTTAAAAATAGGTAGCATCACCCTATTTATAAGAGTAAAAAACCTATTTTGATTAGAAATTGAAAAACCTATTCGCATTTAATTTTGACTACAAAACAAACTTAGACATGAATTATATAAAAATAAACACCAAATCATATACAATTTAGGATTACTAATCATCCAATAAATGATTAAACACCTACAGATTTTTTTTGGTTTCCTTCACATGAAATTAATTTTCCTTAAAAACTCCACGTCACAGTTGTCCTTAAAGCAACATATATATATATATATATATTGACAATATGAATATAGGAAATGTATGAACTAATAGAACACAATAGAAATTCAGAAAGCAAAGAAATTAATATTGGGCACATAGCTCGAATACGTGAGGTGAAAATAAAAAAAATAAAAGACGTATGACATGTGTTGCTGCCCAGGATCGAACTGGGGACCTTTAGTGTGTAAGACTAACGTGATAACCACTACACCACAGCAACTTATTGTTGAAAACTTATACAAAAGATTCATCTCGTTCGTTTCCATCGTTGAAAAGTTGGTTGGCGGACAATTTCTGGGTGCAAAAGTTCCTTAAGGCCCTCTATTTTAAAAGGCAGAATTGGGATTCGCCCGGGGCTCGCCCTGGGGCGGAGCACTCGTAAAACGCCCCTGGGCTTATGTGTGGGGCTTAGTTCCGTGAGACTTACGCCTTGGCCATCGGGGCTTACGCTCCGGACACGCCCAACGCCCAGCGTACTAGGCTCGCCTAATAGAACTTTATGCAATTTTATGTAATTAACTTTATAAATTCTCAAATTTGCTTAATAAATCGTTGACTATTCAAAATTACTTTTTTCTTAATCATAAACATTAAGTTGAGAGTATTTTATGTCATAATTAAAATAAAAAATTATTGCACGTTATCCACTAAGACTGCTATGATAGTTAATTTTAAATAAATCTTTCATTTAAAAGGTATTTATTTATTAACTTTTGTTATGTCTTTAATATATAATAGTCCATAATTTTTTATAATTATTTTTTAAATATTTTTTTTCACGTTTACGAGATACAATACTTATTAATTTAATAGTCAGTATTAGCTAGTAACTATTTACAAATAATTAGTTATCATGGTATCGTATGGTAAATTATGTGTCACTTTATTAACTTGTTGAAACTTAAAAATAAATGATGCTAGAGAATCATATTTAAATTATGAATTATGTTTTTATATAAATTCTCTTTCAAATAGAAAGCATATTAAATAAAAGGAGTATTTTAAGAAAAATATCAAATTATAATATTCGAAATTCTTTCAAGATTCATTACTCCTTAACAGATACATATAAGATTTCGTATCGAATACATTACTTTTGATGTTTGAGTTGTAACGACGTTGCTGCTAATTTGCATATTGTGATATATGTCATACTTTTCGTATTATTCATAGTTGAATTATAATTTATAAATATTTTAAATAGATTATTTGTTATAATTTTGTGATTTTAATGTAATTTTATAATTATTTTTTATTTTATACTATCTTAAAATTCTTGAAATCAGTAAAATTTAAAGATCCGTGGGACTTACGCCCCATGTCTCAGGGCTTACGCCTCGCCTCGTCAGAGGTAAAACGCCTCGCCTCACGCCCCCGCCTTTTAAAACATTGTTAAGGCCTAAGGACATTTATGAAAATTCTTGCATTAACATTACAAAAAATATGACTTATGTTGTTTTTCTAACAAACTATAATTTTATCTTCCAAGAAATATTCAGATTCTTTTTTAAAAATTGCTCCAACAGAAAATGAGTTTTAAAGAAAAACTCTATACATTTCCAAATACGGTATTTTGCATAAATTATTTTAGAAAAGAATTTTTTTTTTGGTCAGCAGAAAAAGAAATAGTTCAACTAGTCTAACTGATGATTCATCCACAACAAATAAAAAAGAGCTGTTCATCAGATACAATCATTCCACCACTCCAGATTGACAATGTCAAAAAACTGACCATATTATTAAAAAAATATTTTATAAATTCAATAAATTATATTGAATCATATTCCGTAATTTCCTGAAAATTTCGTAAACGCCAAGTGTCGCAGCTTATATTGCGGGAAAGACGGACACTAGGGAACGACCTCAGCGTCTGGCGAGAAATACAATCACAAAGTTCTTTCAAATTCTTCAACCCGTCGTCCTCAATTCGACAATTCCCACAACCCTAACCTTTAGAAAAGAAACCCTAGCTTTAATCTAGGGTTAGGGTTTTCAGGAATTCTAGTCAGTTGTATCAATAACTAAGATGACGAGGATGGCGAGGAGTTGCATGCAGTCATTGCTGAAGGTGGTAAATTCGGCGATTGGAATGGTTGGGATCGCTATGATATTGTACGCCCTTTGGATGTTTAGGGTTTGGCATAAGCAGATGGGTCCCACTCCTCCCCCTTTCTTTGGCCCCGATGCCCCTGCTCCATGGTAAATGTTTCACCTCTTTAAATGCGTGCGAAAATTCACATGAAAGTTAATCGCTTTATGTGATGGTGGGCCATTCTTTTTTTCTCTTTTTTTAAACCAAAAGTTAGGACCTTTAAAGTATTGGAGTTCCTTTTTACTGCCTCACTTTTGGTCTAACTTTTTGATTTATGTGTTTTCTGCTTATTGGAAGCTGTGGTATGAAAGGAGGATTTCTATTGTCAATTTTGCTATATTGAAGTTCATATCGGGAATTAACTATGGCACTATGCCTCTGTTCCAAATGGTTGGTTATATATGTGAATCCTCTGATCCCAGTATTCATAGGAGGGTCCATTACAGTAAAGACTTTTCTTTAAACAGAACCATGGTCGGGCCACATGACTAGCTCGCACGACTCCACTATTCTGCCAAGTACCTCCATCCTCCCATTAGTATAGGAACTGGTGGGCCACACCATTAGGTTATACTTAGACTATCTTTAGGATTTGGGGGGGGGGGGGGGGTTAGGCTTTGCCTACTACCTGTGTATAGATCACAAAAGATGAAAGGAGGATGGTTTTGTGCCATACCTCCCATAGAATTGAAGAATGATAAAAGTCACAGATGTAAAATAAACTTCAAAGCTGAAATGAGGAGGACTCCTCCTTTACATGATCATCTGTGTAAGGCTGTAAGCTTTCAAAAAGTAGCTAGGTAGTCTAAGTGCTATATACATAAGGGACTAATTATACTTTTGAATCATGTTCTTACCATTAAACAATTGCTATGGGGAATCCATTATTATGCATCATGAATGGACTGCTTGATGGAAGTAAAAAGTAGAAACCAACTAGGCCTTTTCTTTTTTCTCTTTTAATTTTGGTTCAGTAGTAAAATATTGGTGTTTCTTTATATTTGATAGTAGAATGTCACACACTCATATGCACATGTTGAGAATGATTATTGATCTAGATTTTGATATTTTTATGTTTCATAAGCTGTCAGATTTCTAATTTTTTGAAATTTGGATATTAGTTTCTGGTTCAACATTTGTGTTGTAAATTTAGCAAACTTTTGTCTAATGCAGGTTCATTTACTCAACACTTGGTCTTGGAATAACTTTGTGTGTAGTCACGTGCTCGGGTCACATTGCTGCAGAGACTGCTAGTGGCTGTTGCTTGTATATTGTATCCTTTTCATTACTTTCTTTTAATAAATGTAGGTTATTGAATGAGATTCTTGTCTGTTCAGCTGCCTCCAGTGTTCCTTTTTTTGGGGGTGGGATGGGTTGGGGGTCAGGGCAGACACGAGTGTGTTCCGAAAAGTTACTTGGACAAGCTTCATCCTACACTATTGTAGTAATTAACTAGCGGTTCAGCAGAGCAATGGAAGTATTTTTACTGACTTAACCTTCTAGGAAGCAATTGTGTCGATATTTCTAGCTTGGAAATATTGGGGGTGGGGGGCGATGGTCAGGGTAGACACGAGTGTGTTCCGAGAAAGCTACTTGGACAAGCTTCATCCTACACTATTGTAGTAATTAACTAGCGGTTCAGCAGAGCAATTGTAATCTTTACTGATTTCACCTTCTAGGATGGAATTGTGTCGATACTATTTCTAGCTTGGAAATATTGATCTGCATAATCTTCTTATACTACTAAGGAGAAGAAACAATACTCTTGTTCATGACTTATTTCAATGGTTCTTGCATGTGACTCAGTCTTTTGTTTGATAATGTGATTTTCAATAAAGAAGAATCATCATTTTATTTATGATTCCCATTTCTATATTTTGCAGTTCGATATAACGTCAGCACCTGGGATTGAGGGTAGGGCAGGAAAGGATTTCCTTGAATGCTTGTGCAATGATGTAGTTGGATAAATTAACTTAAAATTAAACCTTGTTGGTATCATCAGTTGGTCAGCACAAACATGGGAGTTTTGGTATCCACCAGTTGATCAGAATAAACATGGAGTTTGTGTTTGGGTATTTAACCAAATAGGATCATCTGGTTCCTCTAAAAGGACCTATCACTGAAATGCCCCTACTATGGGGTAAAACTTAGTGGAGAGACAGGTTTTCCCTTTAGTTGGGAAATGAAGCTATAGCCGTGGATGATATCTACCAGTTGATTTTCTTGGTTTACTTTTGATGCCATTATCCTAGATGTTGAGGTTGATATGCTTTATGCATTATTAGCAAGTAGCAACTAGCAACACAGGCAGCCACCCAAAATGTTGTCAATGATCTATACTGATTGGTGAAGCTATTTTAAAAGATTTTAAGCACCTTCATGGTAAGTTAGGGATGGGGGCTGCACAAAGGGACTCTTTTGCAATCACCTTATAAAAAAAAAGGGACTCTTTTGCAATTCATGTGCAAAAAATTGTAATTAACTGTCATTCGTCATGGTTATGCTCTTTCACCCTAGTAAGCTTTCTTCGCTTTCTAGATTGTTGCTTAAAGTGTCCTTGTTGCTGCTACTTTTTTGGCTTATCTTTTTATTTGATATTAATCCTTTTGCCCCACAGAAGCTTGAGAACTTGGACTCTGCTTTTAAGACTTGCTATGGGAGAGTTGGAATGATTGCTAATTTGAAATTATTAGGATTAATATAAATGTACTTTTTCTTATTCAACTTGACAGTAATCCGAAGTGGTCTTTTTTCTTTAAGATTCTGCAGTTACGTTGCTTGATATTCACTGTACGGTCTCTAGGTCTTGTGTAAGGTGATATAATCATATAAACCTGCATCCTGGAGTGACTATTCAATTAAAACAGTGATGTTTCTCCTTAATTGGTATAGTACATGGTTTTTGTGTTCCTACTTCTCATGATAGAAGCAGCTGTGACAGTAGACGTATTCCTTAACAGAAATTGGGAAGAGGTATATGCATTAAAAAATGCACCATGGAATTTGATCTTATATATTGAGGTTTTAACAAATCTTTTATATTGATTTGTATTCAAATTGACCTGATCAGGACTTCCCCGAGGACACAACTGGGAATTTCGATGAGCTCAAACACTTCTTGAAAGAGAACTTTGACATTTGTAAATGGGTAGGTTTGTCAGTAGTGACTGTGCAGGTTGGTCTCCTTCCACACTCATATACCTTTATTCTATGATAAGTTTTTACCTGTTTTTTTTGGGCAATATAGTTATTCAACTAAACCCCGTTGATATGATTTAATCATTAGCACAAATCGCTGTTTGAAGCTGGTGAGATAAACCTGTTCCAAGTGATTGTTATGCTTAAAGAGCCTTCTTTGTAAACCGTTCCTGCCTCACTCCATTCTTTGTTTTTTAGTCATCCCCGTAGATCTATGTCATAGTAATAATGTGGATTCATGTAAAAGGAATTTGTTACTAGATCAGATCGTATATCTCTTGTATTTCTTTTTAATAGGTCCTAGTGTGCTTTAGCGTGCGTTTCCCCTTTTTCTAATATCTGAAGAAATTTCTTTGTTTTGGGTGCCATTAGAGCTTATTTCACTCTTCTCTGCTGTAAAATTTTACTTCAGGGATTGAAGTCCTTTTAGCCTTTTTTTCTTTGAATGTCTGTAATATTTTGAGAAGTTATTTCTCCATGCAGCCTTGCATCTTATTCTGCTTATTTGAGCATCTGCCTAATTACTTCCCACGTGCAGGCGTTAAGTATATTATTGGCGATGATCCTCAAAGCTCTAGGACCCCACCCGGAAAGGTATCATTATGAGAGTGATGATGATTATATTCCAGACAGAGTCCCGCTATTGAAGAATTATGTTCCTTCACCCTCTTATGTTGTTGGTGACCCTGTGTATGGATCTAAGAATGATGCTTGGAATATCAGAATTAACAGCAAGGTACGCATTCTCTGCAGACTCATAGGATAAAATTCATTAAGGTGCTCAATGGAAAGATATGTGGCTTGATTGTATATGATTCCTTCTTTTGTATCTGATGCGCAGGCAAGCAGATGAGCTACACTTTCCGTTGGTCAATCAGCAAGCACTGAATTTGCGGTACAATTGTAATCACGGTGCAAAATGTGTGTAATTCACATGCTTCTGACCATTGGTAGAATTCACGTAAACTTGTGCAGTTCTTGTATGTTCTGATTCTATATACTCTTACACTTGTGTGGACAATGTGATAATTTAGCTCTCAAGAGTCCAAAAGTCTACTTCAGTTGCTTTATGTTTAATAGTAGAAGCATGCAGTTTACCAGGATTGAGAGTAAAGTACATCAAACGACTGTTAAGAGATGAAAAATATAATCTCATCATTCTCTTGCTAGGTATGGTGGAGGACCAATCAATTACACTTGTTACAAGTTGAGACTGTTTAATTATTTGCGGTAGGTGTTCCCTTTTGTGGACTGACAATCAATCATACTTGTTATAAGTAAAAAGAGGAGACCGTTTAGATCTTCCAAAGTACTAACCGTGGGTGTTTCCTTTCTCTCTCTCTCTCTCTCTGTGTGTGCGCGTGAGAAAGCACTTGAAAAGAACATGTTTCTATTATTGAATTCACCCGACCTGCCTAAAACTCTCACTCTCCCTCTCCCTCTCCCTGCCCCTGCCCCTCCCCCTCCCCCTCTGTGTGTATGTGTGTGAGAGAGAGAGAGAGAGAGAAAGCACTTGAAAAGAACATGTTTCTATTATTGAATTCACCCGACCCGCCTAAAACTGGTAAACTGAGAATAGTATATGGTATGCATTACTTCTGTAGTGTTAAAATTTGTTAGGTGATGTCATTGCTTGCCCATTAACAGTCAAAGGTGGAAGCTTTTCCACTTCTATGATAATTTGTCACGTACAATTTAAAGGTCGATTCTACTGCCTCTTAAACTATGCATCCACTCAAATGCATTCCATTTTCACATTTTAGCCTCAAAAAATGGCCTTACATGTAAACATGGGAATTCTCCTGTAAAAGTCGATCTTTAACTGGGATGGAAGAAAGGGCAGTCCCGTGCACAATATATCTTGAGCCGTATCCTATGGGGTGTGATGTAGGTAGCCTACCTTAATACATGCATTAGTAGCTGATTCCACAGTTCGAACCCGTAATCTATAGGTCACACGGAGATAACGTTACCGTTGGGCAATTTTTTGGTGATTGTCTATATTATTATTGACCTCCATGTTAAGTAACTAAAGAATTGAATTGTAGAATGTAATATGCAGAGATCACATCACGGATACATGCATCTTTATATCAATAATGTATTTAATTCTAAAATTTTCACTCTGTTAAGAAACTTAGCTCAAAGTAATAATATAAAACAAACAAATAGACAAGAATGTAGAGAGAAAGAGAGGAGAGATTCTTATTTCTTCAAGTGTTTTCCAAGTGTGTACAATATGATGCCCAAACCCTCTATTTTTAGGATGACATTGAGGTAATATAAAGGGATGTCATAAACATTGTATTAACTATTGAGAACATGGGGAGGTTAGGAGGTGTGGGAGTTGCAACTACAATGGTGAAAAGTAGTAGGGATCATCCACATAATGGAGAAGAGTAGTGGGATTTATATTTGATTAGTGGACATCCATATAATATGTATTTCATAACACTCCCCCTTGGATGTCCACAGATAACGTGCCTCGTTCAAACCTTACTAAGAAAAAACCTGTGGGAAAAAATCTTAGTGAAGGAAAAAGAGTACACATATCTTGTAATACCCATTATTTGCTGCCTTATTAAAAACCCTGCCACAAAAATTTAGTGGGATAAAATCTTATCTAAGGGGAAAAGAGTACAACGCCTATTTGTCTCCCCCTGATGAAAACATCAATTTGTTTCTCCGAGAAGACGTGTTCCGATCTTGTATGCCAACTTCTCAAATGTTGAGGTTGCTCATGCTTCACTGAACAAAATACCAAATTATCAAGCGAATAAATTTGTTGAACATCTATTTCACCGATCGGTGAAGATTGTGTCTGATAAAGAACGTTGATGAAATATATGCTTTATTCTGTCTCCTTCAATATATCCTTTTTTCACTTCTGATAAACAAATATCATCGCCTTCACTATTATTGGAATCTTCTCTTCAAGGAAAAGTCACACATCTGTTGTGTGTTGAGTCACTTGCTTTATCATTTGCTAGTATATTGACTTGGATAAGTATCAACAGCCTTGTGAAATAATAATATGGCAGTACCCTCACATACAAACAGATTGTTTGAAGAACGAACTTCAGAAAATGCCAGCATTTGCATAACCAACAAAACCTTGACAATATTTGTTAGAATAAACAAATCTATATCAAAGATTCCTTTTGCAATATAATACTAATAGTATTCCAATATCTTCATATATGAATAAAACTATATCTAGCTAGCATATTGTTTACTCATGGTTCTAGCAAGATACATAGTGCACCAATTGCAATAGACACAAAAATAAATCATGGACGCCATGATTGCTCTAATCCACATAAGGATTTGCTTAAACTTTATTTAATAAATTTCTTGGGAACCTTAATATTGCAATAGTTTTTATAAACGCATATCAAATTTTTCAGATATTGCCGGACTAAAATCTGAAAGCAACTACATCCACCACAAGAGAACATGTTTTCAGGGATTTTTTCCTTCCTATACAATATTTAAAACTTATTTACTAAAATTATCCTAATTTTGTATATTATCCGCCCTAAACAAGGATTGCTTACAAATTATATACAATCCAATTATTAGGGCCTTAAATTAGGAGATTTTTGCTTGGAAAAAGGCATAACTGAACAAAAACAATATTTCAATGATTCAATGACCATATGAATGCTCTTATTGCGCAAGTTTAGCAATCAAAATTTCACAAATTCAGGCTTGGTAATGGATTTGCTTTTATAAGCAAAAACGCAATAGTGGAAAGAAGATAAAATCTGAAATTATAAAATTTTCAAAGATAAGATGCTGGAAAAACGAGCTAGAGAAGAAGTGTTTTAATTTAGAAAACAAAACTTCAAGAAAACAAAATCTTTGAATTCAAATTTAGGTTTTAAAAAATCATTATTTGTTTGGATTGGATATTGTTGCAAATAATTGGGAATATTGTTTGGAGTTTATATCTCAATTTTGAGGGTGTTTGGTGAAGATTAGACTTGATATTGGTTGAATTTCAGATTGAAACTCGAAGAAGAAGAAGAACTCATGACATACCATATACTTACGAATTTGTAGTAAAGTTGTAGTACAATTGTACGTAAAGTGTTATGTCGTGGTGCTCTTATAGAGAACTTGCCTCCTTAGTATGACCATCTTTATCATTTGCTCCTCTCCTTCTTCAAGGAGTTTTATCTTTGGAACCGATTAGTCTATTACGCTTCATGCGTTCCAAAGACTATGTCCATCATGAACTTTATTCTATTTGGAGCATTAGCAGCTGAAATATAACATTTAACTTTGGGTTTGCAAATGCGCCTAGCAATATTTTGCAAATGAATTATCACTTGTACTTCAAGTTCATATTTTCTTGTATGAGGATCTAGGTGCACTCATAATAATTCTTCCATGTATTACCTTTTTAGCTGCCCATTTTCTCCCCCTAATGATGGGATCACCAACACATATCCCCAACTTTTTTTTTGTCACGACCCAAAATCAACTGTCATGATGCGCCTATCATGGAACTAGGCCAGCCTCAACTCAACAATCCAACACAATAAAAGATAACTTCAAATTAATGACGGAAGCAGTTAACATTAAGAAACTCTTTTGAAAACATAATAAATCTCAAAGTGTGATACAATCTAGCCCAAAACCGGGGTGTCACCGAGTACATGAGCGTCTATATAAGAATACAGTCCACTACAGTGTCTAGAGAAATAAACTGAAAATACGACAAAAGATAAAGAAGGAGAGTCAAGGCCCCGCGAACGGTGTGCATCTACCTTGATAGTTTCCAAACTCCGGGGTCTCAATCAGCAACCGCCGCCGTGAACAAAGTCGCCTGGATCTGCACACGAGGTGCAGGGAGTAAAGTGAGTACATCAACTCAGTAAGTAACAAGTCCAAACATTGGACTGAAAGGTAGTGACAAACTCAACCGCAACAGTTCTAATAGAAATAAATGTACATAAACGTAGGCATGCTTTCAAGTTAAATAGATAGCTCAAGGCAATAAAGTAAATACATATCTGAACAGTGTAAGGTATACAACTTAGCTATCTCTACATGCCAATGCATAGACTGTATGAAATGCACCATGTGCTCCAACTCTCAAGTGCTCAACCACTCGGTACTGTATATGGCCATCCGGCCCAGGGAAGATCCATCCCAGAACATATACAACATGACTATAAGTCACCCCAGTACCAAGGAAAAAAGGGCAATCCAACCCCGTGGAGAAGATCCATCTCCAAGTATCAAGTACTTCAGACAAATCCATGTCCAGGGAAGTCCATCTCTCAATAATATCATCCGCGCTTGCTGGGGGTGTGTTATAGATTCTAGAGGGGCTCCTACAGCCCAAGCGCTATCATAATCATCAATATAACCGCCACGGCGTGCAGCCCGATCCTATAACTGTCACTCATAACCAGGCTCTCGGCCTCACTCAGTCATCAATCTCTCCAGTCTCACCCACGGACTCACAATGTCATGAAAAACAAATCCGGAACAATGATATGATGAATCAATAAATAACTGAGACTGAGATATGATATAAAAATGCATGAACATGACCGAGTATGGAATATTAATGAAAATAATGAGATGACAGCAAGAAATGACCACTAAGGGTCCCAATAATACTGCCATAAAGCCTAAACATGATATCTAGCATGATTTACAGCTCAATTACTTTATCACATGATAAAAATATGGATATCAACAAGATAAAGTCACTAAACGTTGCCATGGAATCACCTAGGTCACAATTCTCACGGTGCACGCCCGTCACTTGGCATGTGCGTCAGCTTAATACCAATCACATAACACATAATTTGGGGTTTCAAACACTCAGAACCAAGTTTGGAAGCGTTACTTACCTCAAACCAAGCAAAATCCTACTCCGTAATGCCTTTGCCTCTCAAATCGGCCTCCAAACATCCCGAATCTAGCCACATGCAATACAATACGATCAATATAGGCTAAAGGAATCAATTCACCAAAAAAATACCAAATTAAAGCCAAAAATCCGAAATCTGCTCAAACCCGGCCCCCGGGCCCACGTCTCAAAATCTGACAAAAGTCACAAAACTCACCATACCAAATTTACTCAAATCCGATAACAGAATCGCATTCAAAACCTCAAAATTCCATCTCAAGAACACTTCCTCTTTTCCCCCAATTGTTCACCCCAAATCACAAATTAGATGATAAAATTAAAGGTATAATCATGGGATTTAACCAAAACCAAGTGATAAACACTTACCCCAATCCACTCCGCGAAAACCCCTTCAAGAATCGCCCAAATCCGTGATCTCTAGCTCAAAATATGAAAAATGAGCTCAAACCCTCGATTTTGAATTTAACACTGTCTGCCCAGATTTTCTTCTTTGCGAACGCGAACACGACCGTCCTCTCGCGTTCGTGTAGACCAACTCAGACTGCCTCTTCGCTTTACTCTTCGCGAACGTGACAACTGCTTCGCGAACGCGATGCTTTACCAGTTGAAACCTTCGCGAACGCGACCCTCACCTCGAGAACGCGTAGAACAAGGACCTCGGGTCCTGAACTACCTCACTCCTCTTCGCGAACGCGATACCACTCATGTGTTCGCGATACACACACTGACCTACCCTTCGTGTTCGCGTCCTCTCCTTCGCGAACGCGAAGAACGAAATTCACCATCTCAGAAACACTCTTCGCAAACGCGAGGCCCCTCTCACGAATGCGTAAGAGGAAACCAGAAACAAAATCCAGCAGCAAATCAACTATCTCACCAAGGTCAAAAGTGATCTGTTAACCACCCGAAACTCACCCGATGTCCCCGGAACCTCAATCAAATACACCAACACGTCCCATAACATCATACGAACTTAATCAAATTTTCAAATCACTTCCAACAACATCAAAAATATGAATTACACACGGATTCAAGCCTAATGAACTTGAAATTTCCGAATTCTACAAACGATTCCAAAACCTATCAAATCACGTCCGATTAACCTCAAATTTTGCACACAAGTCATAAATGACAAGATGAACCTACTCCAACTTCCGGAAATCAAATCCGACCCCGATATCAAAATTTCCACTGCCGACCAAAATCGCCAAAATTCTAACTTGTTGACATCCAATTTTGTCCCTCCTTTCTTCCAAATTATTTTCTTGAGCTTCTAATATTACTCAAAATTTAAGAATAATTATTTTACAGTTGCTATCCCAAAATAGACCTAATTAGCATCATTATTAGTATTATTGTTATTATCTCTATTGTTATTATTAGCATTAGATAAACTACTATTACTATTATTATTATTATTATTATTATTATTATTATTACAAAATAAAGAGTTTAACTAAATTCAAGCTAGAAGCACAAAGAAAAGATTAAAGAAGAAAGGAAAAAGGGTCCAGCACTTTAAGCTCATTTATTTGATCCCTATTCGGCCAATTTGGTAAAAAGTCCAAAAACTCTTTCATAATTCAGCACAAAAGAACCTGCCCACCACAAATCGGCCCAGATGAACGAAGCCCAATCCGAAATAGCCTATTTGATTAACAACTAGGTTTAGTTTGTCTGGTTCCCCTCTCTTCTAGGCAGCAGGCGCCTCTCTTGTCCCTCTCAGCGCCCCTCTCTTGTTTTCATACGCCATTTTGGCAATTTTCAGCTTTATCGAGTTTGAACAGAAGATGTTTACTCCATTTTCGTGCAAGTTATGTTTGAACAAGATGAAAAGCATAAAAATGGTGTAGAGGTTCAATCTTTATTTATAAAAGCCCTTTAACTGCTTACCTCTTCTTCACATTTTCTGACCAAAATCACGTGAAGATCCAGGCCCTCCAACATTCAAATTTCAAACGGGCATTTTTGGCTCGATTCAAGCCTAAAAATCCCGCCCAAAGAACCCTTACCCATAATCTCAAGGTTAAGCAAACCATTAAAATAGAGTTAACTTTAAGCATTATTCTAAAATAGGTGTCCTAATTCACCTTTGAAATAATTAGGTGGCGACTCTCTTTAATTATTTAAACCTTCATAATTACCGATATGTTATACTCTAGTTTGACCCGTGTTAAAATGGGGTATAACAGCATGGCGACTCTGCTGGGGACTCTAGGTTCTAAACCACAACAAACTTAGGTTAATAATAAAAATAAATTTGTGTGTATTTTATGATGATTATTTGAATTGCCTTTATATGATAAACTGTATTTTATGAATTGTTTATCCGTTCTTATTGCTTTATATAAATCGTCATTCCGTTTCACTTCCTCCACTTCTGGAAAATTCACACAAAGCACACACCTAGCGGTTACGTGGTTTGCGGCCGTGCACTTTCCAAAAAATACCCTTTAGGGGAAAGTTCGTGGGTAAGTCGATCAGCGCTGCAGTCGACAGTCACAGGCTTTCCACTCTCAAGTTGTCCACTTGGGAGCAGACCAGTTTAGAAAAACCCATTCTTATTCAGCCTAAGATAGAGCTAAACCAAAACCCTTTTAAGAGCATGCATCATTTTAACCTTAGGAGATTTAATACCGAGGTGTATTAAACTCATTAGTTGACCTCACCTAAATGTCCAAGTGGGTTTTCAACCCCAAGTGACACCTTATCATATTTATGTGCATTATTTGAAGGGTGAACATGCCAATTATGTGGATCATTTACATTAAATTAATTAAATCCTAGTAAGGAGCATGACATCTTTTTTATAACATGTTGTAAAGTTTTCAAATGAAATAATCTTGCGGAACAACGAGAAGTTTACACCTGACAAAATATCTTTTTATTGTACTTTCTTTTGATTTTCTTAACGGAAAAATAAATAAAATGGCTTAAGCGATTCATGTACTTCTTTTGCTTTCGAAAAATAGAATTACTTACTTAATTAATTATAATAAATATATTCTTTTGTTCTTTTGATGAAAGTACACTCTCTTTTTACAAAAAAAAATAGAAGAAAAGAAAGATGTTTAAGCAGTTATCTATTTATTTTCTTTTCAAAAAGAAATAGAATTATTAATTTATAGAAATGGAATGATACATAATGACATATTTATCTTTCAAATACACGTTAGGCCTACCTCTGGCACTAAGAGGCCTCCCTGTATATTAGGACGCGCAATTATTTGTTATGCTTTGGAATCTGTCACATGCTTTGCTTGCTTACTTGCTACGTCGCTTATTTGCTATGTTGCTTACTTGACTTTATTATTTTTTCTAACATTTTGTTGTTTTTCAGAAGATGAAATATTGACTATCCAGCTTGCTTACTTCTTCATTTAAATATATACTCTATTTGTTTACATATATTTTTTTTATATCATCCTCTTGACTTATTAATAATAATAATAATAAAAATTATTCCGCGCTTAGCACTCTTTAACGACTTTAGAGCACCATTTTTGTATTTACTTAGGCTCAAATTTCTTTTAGGTCTACTCCAATTCTTAGAGTCTAATTAAGATATCTTTAGTCTCTCGGTATCTTCTATTTTTTTTGTAAAGTACGACATCTTTCCCATAAACTCTTCAATAGGCTCGGTTCGTCATGAAAATTCATCGATACTCGTGCCTTAAACTAGCCTTAAGAATTTTCTTTAAACAACAATGAACATCTTACTTCTTTAAAAATGGGTATAATCTTTAGGTGATATATTTTGGTCCATCTATGAGGATTATCTAAATTTGCACGTTAATGTTATTTTAGTCCTTTTATTAAAATATGATTACACGTTTTTAAAATATTGTCACTCGTGCCTCATAATTTTCAATTCTTCCTTAATTTTTCCAACTCCGGCAAAATCTTTTATTTGCCTCGTAGCTCTGTGTTTCGTAAAATCTACTTACTATTCTACCTTTGTCTTTGAATTTTAACCTTCGTGCCGACTCTTATTTACAAGTTGGTAGATGTCCAAATTTGCGCAATCTACCGAGCAATAGAAGGCAACTATTTTGGTCAATTCGCATCGTCAAATTATTCTAAAATTTTTACCTATTCAATTCAAATGTCTGCATCGTCTTATCTCGGGTCGTCGAGGTTAATCTTTACGCACCCGTTAATTCTAAGTTTCGGCGCATGAGTCGAGGTATTATCCCATAAGTCTCAAAACGGTTGGCACCGTATTCCTAGGCCTCGACAACTTTACGATTTGCTAAAGCAAAAACAAAAAAAATATATATTTTAGATTCTTTTCATTGACTACCATATCCTTATCAATTATTTTGATCCCGAGTTTGTCTATATTCGAATACCAACAAATTATTTTCTAATATCAAAATCACCCATCTTTGGCTTCTCTTAAACGTTGCAATATTATAAGACCCGATCTCGTCGGTTTCTTAGACACACATTACCAAATATTCTACCCTTAGCCTTCAATATTTATCTACTCCATAGTGACTAGGTATATCTTTTCTCAAAAAGAGGTTGACTTGAGTTGAACATCAAAGCAAAGAAAACTTCAAGGACGATATGGCTGACCAAATCATAGTGACTGACTTAGTTGAAAGCGAAGCTGTTGGCGAGAAAACAGAATCATATCAAGATAAGATTGCTAATCTTGAAGCAAAAATGGCATAAATGGAGCAAGAAATTGATGGCGTCAAGGAAGTGATAGCTGATCTTAAGAACTTGTCCAACGGAAAAGGCTACTCTCTATTTCGCACAGTTGCATCTCCCACTTATGAGTAAAATGACCAATTTTTTAAAATATGCACTATTTCTTGCTAGAAATGGAATTCTAAGTTGCCAAAATGTGTATGAAGAAGAAACATGATTAACAAGGACTCTATCACATAGTTTGAATGATTATTATTCCCCACCACCTTCTCTTAATCAGTCTACATAAGACTCAGTCTCATTATAGCAAAATTTTCATAAAAGAAACTGGGGCAGATTTTTAGCACGCATGTTGAGTATGCTCGAAAAGGACATCATGCCATGGAGTAATAATCAAAAACTTCCGAAAAATCGGGGCAATTTTTTAAATAAAATTCCAGAGTCATGCAAGGAAAAGAACTTATGATAGAGCTAAAGCTTTGATATTCGACATGAGTCAACCTTTCACAAAACTTTAAATCAATTTGCTTCCATATCAACAAGCCTCGCGCGTTATAGCCCTCTAGATAACAAGTCATTCTCGTCCATCCATTTTGCAACTTAGGCCATCGTTTCCAGTTTAGGGCTCCTACTTAACCATATCATGAATTAATCTATCTAATTACACACTTTATTACTTTGTGCATTTATTTGATTATGATAAATATGCTAACACTTTACTTTTATTTTGTAAAGTTTTATTTTTCCTTTAAAGGTTGCCTAGCATTGAACACTGTTTTGGCTGCGAATCTGCATAAAGGACGGCTATAATGGCAGACCGTTTTGAAGAATTCAGTACCGGTATGGGACTATTGCAATCACAGAATGATGGCACCAAGGTGAATGTGGTGCAAAGGAAAGTGTTGGTCAATTTGGGAAACACTTTCAGCCTGCTTCAAAATACAACCTCCACCTCCAGCTCCACCCAAAATATTTGATTAACCATATCTCCTTACCCAACTCATACTTATACAATCTCTCCACAAATGCCAATAACCTGCAATCCCATTCAAGTCATGATGATTCCTAATACCCAACTTCCTACAAGCACAACTCCATTTGAGGAGGACAAGCAAAACCAACTAGATGTATGCTCGTATAAGAGACTTGAAAAATCAACACAGCAGATTTGCCGTGAAAATTTGGAAAAAGAACTCTGTGATTTGAAGAAAGCCATTGGAGAAGAATTGCAATCACGAAATTATCAAAGTCTACGATATGAAGACTTATGCCTGCAGCCAGATGTGGAACTCCCACCAGGGTACCAGATGCCAAAGTTTAATACTTTCAACGGGAAGGGCAATCCCATTGCTCATTTAAAGGACTACTGTAGCAGATTACTTGGTATCGGACACAATGAGGCCATTCGAATGAAATTATTTATTCAAAGCTTATCAGGACCTGCACTTGTTTGGTACATAAAACAAGATTTTAGCAAATGGCGCTCGTGGGATGATATGGCTCACGATTTTGTAAGTCAATATGCGTTCAACTTGGGGGTCGATCCAGACATGCATAGCTTGTACAAAATAAAGAAAATGCCACATGAATCGTTTCAGGATTATGCAATCCGGTGGAGAGTTGAAGCTTCGAAGGTGCACCCTCCGGTATCCGAGAAAGAGTTGATATCAATCTTCATTGACATTCAAAATGGCATATATTATGAAAAGCTGGCTACTGCGAATGTGCGCAATTTCTCAGACTTGATTAGAGTCGGGGAATTCCTAGAAAGCGGCATCAAAGAAGGAAAGGTTACCATGCAAACTATCAATCATGCTTTACAACCAGAGATGATAGAAAGTTGGAAAGGTAAAGAGAAGGAAAATGCCTCAGTTATCATGACTATGCATCAACCCCAATGCCATCATGATCACCAGCTCTTGCAAAATCATGCCATCTCTAATGCCCGTAACATGCATCTCCAGCCTCCTCGCTAACAAAGCATTCAACATCAACATCGTCAAGCACAAGTCGCTTCTCGCCAATTAAAGAAAAGGAAGCCCCGCAACTTCACGCATTTGACTGAATCAATCTCTAGCATATTCACTCGTCTGAATGCGTCGGGAATTATGCAACCAAGAAAAGGAAGGATATTTGACCCTTCACATCAATTATTTGATACTTCCAAGTATTGTGCCTACCATTCAAACGCTCAAGGCCATGATACAGAAGAATGCCTAGCATTAAAGCATAAGATTCAGAATTTAATTGATGCTAACAAATTGCGAGTGCACCTACCAGTTGGAACAAATATCTCAAATGCAATTAGCGGCAGCACAAGCAATATACCAAGCGTGGTTGGGCATCCGAAGAAGAAACGTCGTTTGGACTAGTTCACCTTGCATTGCTGGCATTATCATTTTGCAACTATCATGATATGAGTAGCTATTTTTTGTAATCATGCCTTGCCTTTGTAAATGAACTACGTCCTGACCTGATTCCCGTTTAAGAGGGGATACGTAGGCAGCCCTATGGGTTCGGTCTCATTATAATAAAATCCTATTTACCCCAAAAGCCAAAACTGGGGCAGATTTTGCAGAAGGATCCTCATCATTCGGCAAAGCAGAAATTGAAATCTCGAGCTACATAGTTATTACAAGCACAACAGCAAATTCCAGAATGCCATGGCAACGAGTTGCAGATTCAAAGCCAAACTTTGACGTTCAATGCAAGGCAACCACTTTATTTTATACTAACGAGTTTACTTTGAGTAATGCAGGGGCATATTTTAGCTATTCTCGAACATTACATGTTGTCGCAAAGCTCAGCATCAAGTCAAAAGTCGAAAAGTTCATGCAAAGCAAAGGATGAAACCAAGCAAGCGCAAATCAAACTTTGAAACTTATAATTTTTCTTTGAGTGCAGGAATTTATTAATAGCAAAACTTCATTTTGAAGCTCCAACAAGTGTTATAGCATTGCACCAGGAATTTCTTTACTACAAAGGCATTGCATCAAGTGCTCTGGACCGCACCATTCGCTATTGCAAAATCGTCGCACCAAGCTCTCTGCATTGCACCATCAATATGTGTTACTTCGAAGAAATAATACCAAGCTCTTTACACCGCATTACGAATTCCAAGACTACAAATCAAGCGTCGCACCAAGCTTCTGCACCGCACCAATATTTGAAATTGCAAATCAAGAGCCATGCATCTAGGTTCATCCACCTAATAATAGGACAAAAGGGTCGTCCACCTGATAATAGGACATAAGGTATTCCGCCTGATAATAGGACATGAGGTAGTCCGCCTGATTAACTGGACATGAGGTAGTCCGCTTGATTAATTGGACACAAGGTAGTCCGCCTAATTAATAGGACATAAGGTAGTCTACCTGATTAATAGGACATAAGGTATTCCGCCTGATAATAGGATATGAGGGAGTCCACCTGATTAATAGGACATTAGGTTGTCCGCTTGATTAATTGGACACAAGGTTGTCCGCCTGATAATAGGACATAAGGTAGTCCGCCTGATAATAGGACATAAGGTTGTCCACCTGATAATAGGATATTTAGGCTTGTCCGCCTTCAATAGGACATTTATGCATTAAAATTTATGTTTATCCGCCTTTAATTGGATATTTAAGCACGCTTGCCTTTATGATATTTTAGGCTTATCCGCCTTAAATGGGATATTTAGGCTTGTCCGCCTTCAACAGGACATTTATGCATTAAATATTTACGCTTATCCGCCTTTAATTGGATTTTTAAGCAAGTTTGCCTTAATATAATATTTAGGCTTGTCCGCCTTTAATAGGACATTTATGCACTATATTTAAGCTTATCCGCCTTTAATTGGATTTTAAGCATGTTTGCCTATTAATATTGTATTTAGATTTGTCCACCTTTAACAGGACATTTATGCATTAAATATTTATGTTTATCCGCCATTGGGGTTTTGAGCACGCTTGCCTTTAATATGATATTTAGGCTTGTCCGCCTTCAATAGGACATTTATGCATTATATTTAAGCTTATCTGCCTTTAATTGGATTTTTAAGCATGTTTGCCTATTAATATGATATTTAGGCTCGTCCGCCTTTAATAGGACATTTAAGCACATTTTCCTTTAATATTATAGTTAAGCTTGTTCGCCTTTAACATGACATCTATGCATTAAATATTTACGCTTATCGGCACACATTCACATGCTTTTCATTAATTTATTTCGACCTCGTTGTTAATGTCATTATTGAAATGCATCATTATCATAAATCATTGCCAAAGCACATATATAAACTGCATGTTATTGTTGAAAATCATCATTGGCATAAAGTTATATTTTTATCAAATCATTTTGGCCGACTAAGCCGAATTGTATACGTAAATGCCCAAAAGGTGTCATTTTCATAAGATTACTTTACAGCACATTGTATTTCAATATTTACGCTCCTGACGAATTCACCTTGCAGGAAATATAGCTCAACATGACGATCAAGTCGAGTTATCGCATATTATATTCAAAAACTCATAGTTTTCTTTGAGTGCAGGAATTTACCAATAATAAACTTCAGAATGCAGATTCCAAATTATTGGCACCGCTCCTGGAATATTCGCTTCTATAAACGCATTGCATCAAGCTCTCTGCACCATGGATATTCGCTACTGCACCAAGCTTTTTGCATCGCACCCTGAATATCGTTATTATAACCCTGGCACCGGATCAAGCTTTATGTACCATATTAAGCTCTTTGCACCGCATCATATCAATCTTTGTAATTGCAAATCAAGCACCACATGTCGGGTCTATCCGCCCTCAAATAGGATATATCGGGTCTATCCGCCCTCAAATAGGATATATCGGGTCTATCCGCCCTCAAATAGGAAATATCGGGTCCATCCGCCCTCAAATAGGATATTAAAGTTAATCCTTCCTTAAAAGGACATTTAATTTATTTTGACCCAAGTGGTCTTGCTTGCATAAACATTGCCAAAACATATCTTTCATAAATCATTGCCAAACGCATTTATTTTCATAAGCTAATTTTCATGTGCCATTGCCGACCATGAAATATGTCACCATAAAATCATATTTTTATATGTTTTAAATTCGCTTTTCTTATGAATCGATGCCTAATTATTATTTTTATAAGATTACTTTTATGCCATATTGCATCTTATTTCCTAACGAATATTTTTAGCATTGTTAAGCTTTGCAGGAAATATAGCGCAACGTGAAACTATATCTTAGCAGTGAACTGGGGCAGTTTGTTGGGGAGGAATACCAAACTCTCCAACAAAGGTCAAGGATCTACTTCGAACTCCGCTTGACTCAAAATTCCTAACCAAATCCTAACTTCAAATATCTTTCTTTCAATCAAGGTACCTAGTGTCTCTATAGTTCAACACTAGGGCAGCATTTTTAAATCCGCATCAAGAAGTTGAGTCCTACTCCAGGAAACCATAAGTCTTGAACTACATATGGCCTGATTCTCGTGAAACCCGAGATATGTAGGCAACTCGAAACCGGAATTCGGTCGCAATCATTTTGTTTACGTCTCCTTTGTCCCATTCCAATCTTGATGGTCGGGACAAAATTGGCTAATAAGTCAATATTCTTTGTCCGAAAAACTCTTTCATCGTCTCCGGTCAAAGAGGGGCAGCTGTTGACATCCAATTTTGTCCCTCCTTTCTTCCAAATTATTTTCTTGAGCTTCTAATATTACTCAAAATTTAAGAATAATTATTTTACAGTTGCTATCCCAAAATAGACCTAATTAGCATCATTATTAGTATTATTGTTATTATCTCTATTATTATTATTAGCATTAGATAAACTACTATTACTATTATTATTATTATTACAAAATAAAGAGTTTAACTTAATTCAAGCTAGAAGCACAAAGAAAGATTAAAGAAGAAAGGAAAAAGGGTCCAGCACTTTAAGCTCATTTATTTGATCCCTATTCGGCCAATTTGGTAAAAAGTCCAAAATAACTCTTTCATAATTCAGCACAAAAGAACCTGCCCACCATAAATCGGCCCAGATGAACGAAGCCCAATCCGAAATAGCCTGTTTGATTAACAACTAAGTTTAGTTTGTCTGGTTCCCCTCTCTTCTAGGAAGCAGGCGCCTCTCTTGTCCCTCTCAGCGCCCCTCTCTTGTTTTCATACGCCATTTTGGCAATTTTCAGCTTTATCGAGTTTGAACGGAAGATGTTTACTCCATTTTCGTGAAAGTTCTGTTTGAACAAGATGAAAAGCATAAAAATGGTGTAGAGGTTCAATCTTTATTTTTAAAAGCCCTTTAACTGCTTACCTCTTCTTCACATTTTCTGACCAAAATCACGTGAAGATCCAGGCCCTCCAACATTCAAATTTCAAACGGGCATTTTTGGCTCGATTCAAGCCTAAAAATCCCGCCCAAAGAACCCTTACCCATAATCTCAAGGTTAAGTAGACCATTAAAATAGAGTTAACTTTAAGCATTATTCTAAAATAGGTGTCCTAATTCACCTTTGAAATAATTAGGTGGCGACTCTCTTTAATTATTTAAACCTTCATAATTACCAATATGTTATACTCTAGTTTGACCCGTGTTAAAATGGGGTATAACATAACTTTCGCCAATTCAAGCCTAATTCTACTACAGACCTCTAAATCACATTCCGGGCGCGCTCCTAAGTCCAAAATCACCTAACGGAGCTAACAGAACCATAACAATTCAAATCCAAAGTCGTTTACACATATGTCAACATCCGGTAAACTATTTCCAACTTAAACTTTCAATTAAGAGACTATGTGTCTAAATTCACTCCAAAACCACTCTCGACCCGAACCAACTAATCCGGTATATCATAATATAGCTTTAGAACACAAAAGAGGTAGGAAATTGGGGAACAAGGCTATAATGAAAGTACAGGGGGGGGGGGAATTGTAGCCTTTTTTAAATTTCTATTCGACTACTCTTCAGACCTAGTCGACTTATGCGGAGGCAGCCTGCACAGAACTGTTAGTCCTTTCGATTTAAACAAGTGTTAATCATAATAAACAGTAAAGGAACATAATATAATATGAGAGCGATAAAGTAAATGACACCAGAAATTTTTATACTGGTTCAGAACCAATGTATTATCCTAATCTAGTCCTCTTGGGTTGCAAGAGTGTTGTCTTTTAGAGCTCTTTGTAAATTGAATTGAGTACAACCTTTGTGGATTTCAGCGATCACTACCAATGTTGACAGGTTGGTTTTCACTCGCTCACCAACAACGACCCTTTGGTTTTCACTCGCTCACCAAAGAAACGAACAATGACACAACCTCTCAGACACACTACCTCTCTAATATTTTTCTGTCTCTCTTCTCTCTTTTGTGTTAACAGTAAATCTAAAAGTGAATTACAATGCTTGTTAAGAGTAGAATAAAGAACTTGTAGTTGGGTAGATAATTATATAGAAGGTTGCCTAAGCTTGCTGTTGCAGGTGCTTTCTCTTTTATACTTTGTGGTTGAATTTTCTAGCCATTGCAGCGGTCTTCTAATTTTGGAAAAGGATTTCCTTGCGGCTGCTCCAACTTTCTTTTGCTGCTTCTTGCTCTTTTGAATATGATCTCGATCCTTGTCTTGATTAAGTCTGATGTTGAAAGAGTAACTACTTTTTCCTTTGAGCACAAATGAATATCCATTGAAGAGATCTTTACATACTTCAAGCCATTTTGTACAGATTTGATCTCACATAGATTTGAGATCTTTTCCTTTACAATTCCAAAAATCATGGCCATATTATTTAATGCCTTTTGTATAAAAGATTCTTTCCATGTAAGCCATCAAGTATCCATATGAACTTGGACGTTTCCATGTGTGCTGGAGGAATTTGCTTTCTTGCAGTACTGTCCATTTGACTTAGCTTTCTCAAATCTTCCTTTTTGTAGGATCATTATTATTTGAAGGTTCCTTATTTGATCCAGAACAATAAAATCCTTGATTCTTGAATATTAAGTACCATGCAGATCTTCTTTCCTTTGGAAGTGCATTTTGAGATTCTTTTCCTTTGCTTCCTTGTACTTCTTTCCTTTTCTGATAGATCTCAATATATCTTTGACTCCTTTCTTGATCTCGAAAAATAATCTCTTTCTATGATATAGAGTATACTATACCCATAATATATTTTCTTTCCGTAAAAAATATATTCTTCCTTGGCCTTGTAGTATCTCTTCCATATAATATCTTTCTTCCATGATTTTAGCAACTTTCCTTTCAAGATGTTGAAAAGCTTTCCATCCATAAATTCCGTGGATTCTTCTTCTGATATTGTAGTAAGCCATTCAATATTTAAAATTTCACTTTCAAATATTATTCCTTCTATGACGCGTGGAGATTAAATCTCTGAAAATAATCTTCCTTGATAAATTTTTCACATGATATTCTTTTTTCCATATTTAATTTGGATATTCACCAACATCTTCTTTCTTGAATAAACCTGTGCAAAAATAAGATTACCACAAGTAAATGTTCTTTGATTAATAATTATGTTAGTTTGTTATCATCAAAATTAATACGTGAAACCTTGAAGCTAACAATCTTTCCCTTTTTGATGATGGCAAAGCATTGAGTACAAAATAAGAAAATTTAATCAAAGACTTAATTAAAGGCAGTGATAAGCTAGATAATCAGGATAAACTTGTTATTTCCCTGAAGTCTTCTTCTCGAAATGCATGTACTACATCAAGTGTGAACTCCCCCTCACTCTATGCATTCCTCAATGATGCTCCCCCTGTCTCCATACATTCTATTTGAGTTTTCGAACTTTTGTACACATTATTTTCTTCCCCTTTTGTCACACCAAAAGGGTGAAGTAACTTGTAGGGAATATGCAAAAACGTATTTGTGACAAGGTATAAATAACATACAGACAATTGCACATACTACCCACATATCCAATTAAAAGTATGAATATAACTTATAATCATCCAAGGAGTTATAAGAAATCATGCAATTAAAAGCATCAACCCAAGGCTAAAGAAATTATACGGTCTAAAAGACAAGTTTTTAAACAACAGAGGAAGACTATTTGCCTTACTAAACATATAGAGTAGCAGAAAAAAAGCTTTGAGCCATTAAAAAATTTTGTGACTCACTCAAATATTATCAAAGACTTGCAAACTTACTGCCACAAAAGGATACAAGATGACATCATTACCATACCAGCTTCTTTTGTAAATGTGAGGAAATATCTGCAAGATGATGGTCACTGTCCTCCAGGCAGATTTCTAAAATACTTTCTGTCACAAGCAATCTAATGACATGTGTTATGCCTTGTGCTCTTGTTTTGTATTTTTCAAGACATGGGAATTTTTCTTTAAAAAAAACTTCATCCCAATTCTTTATTTCAGTCCATTTTTTTGCCTGCAAGGTTTGCATATGAAAATATCCTACTAGATCAAAGCAATTAGTTCTTGCATACAATAATCCATAAATTAAAATCAATCGAAGATCTTTTATGGCACTATAAAGAGATATTATGGGATCATGTATACCAAAATATTTTTCATAAAATGCAATAGAGAGTCGGTCGTACCTTGGTACTTTATTCGATCTTTGGACTTACTAATTTTCTCCTTGCTTCGCATTATGTGAAGATGAAGGTTAATTCTCCATCATACTCATTTTCAAACCGATCATCTTCAAGAGGCTTAAAAATTCTTGACATGCTTTTGGTTAGTATTACCAAAAAAATATGCTCTTGTAGATGCTTATTTGAAAAGAATAATCGTCGGATGATAAACATAAATTTATTTCAAATGATAACTAGTCTTGGTTGCAAGAATGTGATTAAAAAAACCTTCAATTCCAGAGAGAGGCTAGATAATAATGTTATGCAATATTCAAACCATTTTAAAAAAATAGTTCACCATCCATACAAAAATAGTTTACAAACTTTGTTATATGCACATGAAAAATGCTGTTCTAACAAAACTCTCTCGGAAGAAACAAACCTTCTTGTCGTGAAATCTTGGGCTACATGTTTACACATAATTTTCACAACCTTACCAATCTTATCAGGCTTTAGATATCCATGATTGCAGCTCCTTTGCTTGGTACTGGATTTCCATACTTTTGATTCTTTCAGCTTCACTCAACAAATTTTGCATTGCTAGGATCCAGCATTCATCGTTTAATGCTTCTTCATGGCTGTCTAGTTCAACTAGTGATTTGTCATTATTAGATTATTGCAAGCTATCCACTGCAAGTTCTCTATCCTTATTCACAATTTTCTTAGAAAAATATTAGTATAAAGAAAAACGCGCATGATGAGATTTCTCTGCAACTAATATTCTGAATTTCATAAAATCGTAAGTAGTAATGAATAAGGAATATGTCAAGAGTCTTACCAAGACAGTTGCAACCAAAAGAAATAAGATAACCAAAAATTAATTTTCTTCCTTCCCATAGCTCAGATAGAATTTCATTCAAGATAAGATCCAATGAAAAATATTAAAGCACATATAAGACAATGATGACAATTTATGCAAAAATGATGCTTTCTTTTCAAGTCTGCTTTCAACTGAGGCGCCA
The DNA here is from genome assembly GCF_001879085.1 of Nicotiana attenuata. Lineage (NCBI taxonomy): Eukaryota > Viridiplantae > Streptophyta > Magnoliopsida > Solanales > Solanaceae > Nicotiana > Nicotiana attenuata. The sequence goes on from NC_031994.1 coordinate 12,755,836, forward strand.
AACTAAAAATGCAAATGATCATGCTTGTTGCAAGAAAATGTCAAACAAATACTATTAAAACTCACATCGCTGATCACTGCGAACGCGTCATTTTCTTATTAAAAAATATGACCTATGCAAAAGTAAGGATAATCATCGATAGAGACATATATATGTACCTTCCAAGCTTTTTAGTCTTAGGAATAATCGGGTATCTCACATGCACAAGTTACCGAGGCATCAAGGTTAAACAACATTCTCAGATTTGAACGAAGTATTAAAACTTTCACCAAGAGAATGGATTTAAGAAGTAATTCTCTTCACAAATTATCTTAATCTCACAACTACATGAAAGGAATGCGTGCATGAATGCTTGCTTATCGTAATGCTTATACAAATGGCATGGTTCATGCAAGATATAAATTTATTCATTCAAAATCTCTAAGTCAAGGAAAAGATTAACACCAAACATAATAGTAGTATGTTGCAGCTAGTTGACTCAAACAATATGTAGTTGTACATATCATATTATAGTTAACCAAAAAATATTACTAGATACGTATCACCTTATAAAGCATCCAAAGGAACTTGAATAACTTTTAGTGATACCAATCACTTAAGCTTTACCATCTCGTGTAATAGTTCCTTCATCATTTATAGAGTATGTATGAACTTTGAAGCATCTTTAAGCATGTGCCTTGACCAACCATTATGCAAATGTCATTTATCCCTTTTTATGGATGGACTCAGAATTCCTGCAAAACAGATTAATTTATTTTTGGTACCCAAATCTTTTTGGGTCCTTCATGGTTAGTAGATTGTGTAATTCGAGATGCATGTAACTATTTAGGTCTCCAAATATATTTTGATCTAACATAACTTTTGGCATAATTGCATGCAAATACTTTATGTCCAGAATAGCCACAATAGTGGCATGTAATATGAGAAGAAGAGTGTTTACCTGCAGCTGCCTTATTAGTTGACTTGGAACTTTCCTCAATCAACTTGTTGTAACGACCTGCCGGTCGTTTTAAGAATTGATGCCCTGATCCCCTATTAACTGCATTCCCGTATTTGTTTTTGCTATTGTGAGTTGTCGGGAGGATTCGTTTTGAGTTCCGGAGTGTTTTGGGACACTTAGTCCCTAAATGAGAGCTTAAGCTTTAGAATTTGGACCATAGACGGAGCAGTGTGAAGACGGTCTCGAAATAGAATTCCATCAATTCCTTTAGCTTCTTTGGGTTATTTTGGGCTTAGGGGCGTGTTCGGATTGTGTTTTGGAGGTCCGTAGCTTAATTAGGCTTGAAATGCCGAAAGTTGAATTTTTGAAGTTTCCGGTTCGATAGTGAGATTTTGATATCTGGGTCGGAATGGAATTCCGGAAGGTGGAGTAGGTCTGTTGTATAATTAGGGACGTGTGTGCAAAATTTTAGGTCATTCGGACGAGGTTTGATAGACTTTTTGATCAAATGCGAAATTCGGAAGTTTTGGAATCCTTAGGCTTGAATCCAAGGGTGATTTGGTGTTCCGGTGTTGTTTTGAGTGTTTCTATGGTTGGTACAAGTTTGAACAGTGTTATGTGACTTGTTGGTATGTTTGGTTGAGGTCCCAAGGGCCTCGAGATGCGTTTGGATGATTGACGGAAAGTTTGAGTTTGGAGTTGTGCTGCAGATTTTTCTGCTTCTGATATTTTCACACCTGCGTGTTGGGGACCGCAGGTGCGGTGGAGTCAGTCGCAGGTGCGATTCTAGCACTGTTAGCCAGCGACCGCAGATGCGGTTATTGGATCGCAGAAGCGAACCGCATCTGCGGGCTATGACTTAATGAAAAGTCGCAGGTGCGGCTAAGTGACCACAGAAGCGGTACCACAGGTGCGTTTGGGCCCTCGCAGTTGCGAAATTCACTGGGCAGAAGAAGGGAAAATCAGGGGTTTCAGTTCATAAGTTGGAAAAACGATTTGGAGCTCGGTTGAGGGCGATTTCTCGAGGGTTTTTGAAGGAGAAGCATTGGGTAACAATTTCTATCTTGATTTTGATCTTAGAACATTAATCTATTGTTGTTTTCCTCTTCTAATTAAGGAATTTGGGGGTAAAAGTTGTGAAATGGGAGAAAAGTTCCCCAATTGAAAATCCGGGATTTGAGTGAGATTTTGACATCGGATTTTGGTGATTTTTGTTCGAGTGTGTTCGTGAGTGATCGGGAGTTCTGAATTTGTAAGTTTCATCTGATTCTGAGACGTGGGCTCGGGGGACTTTTTGGGCGATTTTCCTAATTCGCGTGTTTTCGAATTTATTAGTTGAATTAGCTACTTGAAGTTATATATACATTATGCAATTAATTTGATTAGATTTGGGCCACCCGGAGTTGGATACTCGTGGCACGAGCATGGTTTCGGGTTGATTTTGAGCTGGTTCGAGGTAAGTGGCTTGTCTAACCTTGTGTGGGAGAACTCCCCTTAGGATTTGGTATTGTTGATATGTGAATGCCGTGTATGTGAGGTGACAAGTGCGTACATGTGCTAATTGTTTAAAAATCCCGTTTTCATTAAGTAGCTATAATTATGTTTTTCTTTCTTGTTGTACACTACTTGCAATTAAAGCCTACTGCCTAGTTTAGGGAAGCATGCCTAAGTGACTTAATTGTTCTACTTGCTTAAATTGTTTACCTGAATTCTGTGCAGCATGTTAGGATAGAAATATCTATTCTTCCTTGGTACGAAATTGGATAAAAATGAATGTTCTTCGTGATACTGTTGTGTGTTTACTTTGGGACTACGGGCAATATCCCAGGAGATCCCCCTTGCTTGTTTATTTAGGACTACAGATTGGTATTCCGGTAGATCCCCCCCTGCACATTTATATTGGGACTACGGGACAACACCCGATAGTTTTCCCCCTGTACCGGATATTTACATTTGGGACTACGGGTTGGCATTCCGGGAGATCCCCTGCGTATTATGAATTGGACTACGGGACGATATCCTGGGAGATCCTTTGGATATTTACATTTGGGACTATAGGACGATATCCTGGGAGATCCTTTGTTGTCATCTCGATGTGGAGTTACATTCTTTCTGTGATTTTTCCTTCCATTTTAGTTGTTATTATCTTTATTTTTTTCCTGTCTCATTTCATATTGTTTTATCTTATGCCGTATATATGTATATAACCAGGAGAGCCCTGACCTTCCTCGTCACTACTCGACCGAGATTAGGCTTGGCACTTACTGGGTACCGCCGTGGTGTACTCATGCCTTTTCCTGCACATGTTTTTCGTGTGCAGATTCAGGTTCTTCGGCTCACCCATACCGTCAGTGAGGCGAGGCGATCTTTAGAGACTTTGAGGTATATCTGCCGCGTCCGCAGACCGAGGAGTTCCTCTCCATTCCCTCTTTTAGCTATAGATCTTCTGTATTTTTTGACTAGACATTCTGGAGTTAGAGCACTATGTAGTATTCTCAGCTTGTGATTTCATGAGATTCCGTGTTTTGGGAGTTGATTCAGTTTTTGAGAGTATGTATTGGTATATGCCGGGCAGCATCTTACACGTTTTATTATTATTTATCCTCAGTTTTTATTTGTTTCATATTTTATTTGTTTTCCGCAAATTGTTAGGCTTACCTAGTCGTCGAGACTAGGTGCCGTCACGACAGTTCACGGAGGGCGAACTTGGGTCGTGACACTTGTTCAAAGTAGGACGTTTACCAGTAGATCCTTTTTCAGTCGACTTATAGCTGTTAAGCCAAGGAGACGACTTTGATCGATCAAAGTAGTTGCTGGGGGATTTGTGCAAGCTGCTTATTTGTTTGCGAAGCTCAAAATTTTCTTCTTGAAGTAAGTAGTTCTCTACCAGATATTCTTCAACCTGAATATCCCAGTCATTCTTTTCATTTCTCACCTTGTTATATTCTTCAAGTTGGATCTCCCAATCTTTCTTCTCATGTATCAACTTGTTATATTCTTCAAGTTGGATCTCCCAATTCTTCTTCTCTTTCCTCAACTTATTCTTCTTTTCTTTCCTCAACTTATTATATTCATTGAGAACTTTCTCAAGGTCATTGAGAACCAATTCAATATTGTCCTGCAATTCATCACAATTATCACAATACGTAATAGGAGTAGGACATACCTTGTTAATTTCTCCCATTGCCATGAAACATTGATTCTCCATTCTTTCTTGATTGTTTTCTTCTTTAGATTCATCCTCGTCGCTCCATGATTTGTGATTCTTTTTGAGATCACAATCCAGAATAGTATTAAAGCACACCTCGTCAATTTTTCCTCTTTTCTTGAGACATATATTTGTCATTTCTTCTTGATCATCCTCGTCGCTCCAAGTTGAGATTCTATGATTTTTCTTCTTGAGGCTAGGACAATTTAATTTCATATGTCCAGGTTTACCTCATTTGTAGCAGCATATGTTCTCTTGTTGTTGAACCTCATTCTTGCGATTCTCTGATGATTCTGGATGGATTGAGATTTTCTATTCTACTTCTTTCTACTCTTCCTTTTTCTCGTTCTGGGTATTACGACCAAGTCTTCTCGATCTTCACTATTTGCGGGTTCTTCAAGAGTTGACGTGGATTCAATTTTATTGACTTTGTTGGTGTCCCCGTGAATATTTTCCAATCTGTCCCATATATCGTTAGCAGTCTCACAGATGGATATTTTCTTATATTCTTCTTCACTAATCGCACAATAGAGCACGTTGATTGCTCTAGCGTTTGTTTGCAAAATATCCAAATGTTCTTTTGTGTAGTTAAATATGGATGCCCTTTTTACAAGCTTCTTTCCATCACTATTGTTCAGAATAGGCCTTGGTCCATTCTGAATAACTAGCCAAGCTCGATAGTCTATTGATTGAACATAAACCTTCATTCTTTCTTTCCAATGGCTATAGTATTGACTATTGAAGTACGATGGCCTTCTTGTTGAGTATCCCTCTTGAAGTACGGTTCCAATAATTTGATGACGTGCCATGGATCTTTTCTCACTTGATGTTAAGCAAAAAAAAAAGATGTGAGACCCGCTCCGATACCAATTGAAAGTACAAGAAGGGGAAGGGGTGAATTGTAGCCTTTTTAAATTTCTAGTCGACTACTCTTCAGACCTAGTCGACTTATGCAGAGACAGCCTGCACAAAATTGTTAGTCCTTTTGATTTAAACAAGTGTTAATCACAATAAACAGTAAAGAAACAGAATATAATATGAGAGCGATAAGGTAAATGACACCAAGAATTTTTATACTGGTTCGGAACCAATGTGGTCCTAATCCAGTCCTCTTGGGTTGCAGGAGTATTGTCTTTTAGAGCTCTTTGTAAATTTAATTGAGTACAACCTTTATGGTGTTCATCGATCACTACCAATGTTGACAGGGTTGGTTTTCACTCGCTCACCAACAACGAACAAGAGTTGGTTTTCACTTGCTCACCAACAACGACCCTTTGGTTTTCACTCGCTCACCAAAGAAACGAACAATGACATAACCTCTTGGACACATTGCCTCTCCAATATTTTTCTATCTCCCTTCTCTCTTTTGTGTACACAGTAAGTCTAAAAGTAAATTACAATGCTTGTTAAGAGTAGAATAAAGAACTTGTAGTTGGGTAGACAATTATAAAGAAGGTTGCGTAAGGTTGCTGTTGCAGGTGCTTTCTCTTTTATACTTGGTCGTTGAATTTTCTAGTCGTTGCAGCGGTCTTCTAATTTTGAAAAAGGATTTCCTTTGTTGATGTTCGAACTTTCCTTTACTGCTTCTTGCTCTTTTGAATATGATTTCGATCCTTGTCTTGATTAAGTCTGATGTTGAAAGAGTAACTACTCTTTCTTTTGAGCACATAATATCCATTGAAGAGATATTTACATACTTCAAGCCATCTTGTACAGATTTGATCTCACATAGATTTGAGATCTTTTCCTTTACAATTCCAAAAATCAAGGCCAAATTTTTTAAAATGCCTTTTGTATAAAAGATTCTTTCCATGTAAGCCATCAAGTATCCATATGAACTTGGACGTTTCCATGTGTGGTGGAGGAATTTGCTTTCTTGCAGTATTGTCCATTTGACTTAGATTTCTCAAATCTTCCTTTTTTGTAGAATCATTATTATTGAAGGTTCCTTATTTGTTCCAGAACAGTAAAATCCCTGATTCTTGAATATTAAGTACCTGCAGATCTTCTTTCCTTTGGAACTGCATTTTGAGATTCTTTTCCTTTGCTTCCTCGTACTTCTTTTCTTTTTTTATAGATCTCAATATATCTTTGACTCCTTTCTTGATCTCGAAAAGTAATCTCTTTCCATAATATAGATTATACTATACCCATAATATATTTTCTTTTCATAAAAATATATTCTTCCTTGGCCTTGTAGTATCTCTTCCATATAGTATCTTTCTTCCACGATTTTAGCAACTTTCCTTTCAAAATGTTGAAAAACTTTTCATCCATAATTTCCATAGATTGTTCTTCTCATATTATAGTAAGCCATTCAATATTTGAAATTTCAAATATTATTCCTTCTATGATACTTGGAGATTAAATCTCTGAAAATAATCTTCCTTGATAAATTCTTCACATGATATTCTCTTTCTCATATTTGTTTGGATCTTTACCATCATCTTCTATCTTGAATAAACTTGTGCAAAAAATAAGATTGCCATAGGTAAATGTTCTTTGATCAATAATTATGTTGGTTTGTTATCATCAAAATTAATACGTGAAACCTTGAAGCTAACATATAACACTCGTATCGACCGACCGGGTCGTTACACTTTGGGGGCCCATCTCTGTACATTTTGGTGGAACAATTAAATCATATAGCACATCCATATTTCTAGATGGAAATTACTTGGTTCTTGACCCTGAACCAATTAAGATAGGAAAAATTTATCATAACTTGTTGGCTAGATGCGTACAAGTGCTATTGTATATTAAATAATACACCTCCTACCAAATTTCTATTTGGGAGTTTTGTTCTCATAACCAATGGTTTTGCTTAATTGGAGGTCCGTGCTATGTTATGGGACTTGTTGGTATGTTTGGTCGGGGTCCCGGGAGGCTCGGGCGTATTTCGGATCAATTTTGGACTATTTTCCTTCATTGTTGCATTGTTGGTCTGCAGAATTTTGGGGCTTCTGGTTTCCTTAATTGCGATCGCGGAGAATAGATCGTGATCGTGTAGGGTTGTTGGATGGCTGAGTAAGATTGCTTATCGCGTTCGCGAGACTAGAGTTGCGTTCGCAGAGGTTCAGGCATTTGTTCACTACATTCGTGAGCCTGGTGATGCGTTCGCGTAGTAGGAAGGAAGGCTTGAGGGTGTCAGGCGTTTGTTCTACACGATCGCAAGATGTGGTGTGCGATCGTGAAGCTACAGGAGTTTTGTTCAGTGCATTCGCGTCTGTGGTGATGCGTTCGCGTAAGAGGAATTTCAGCTGGTGAGGAATTGTTCTATGCTAACGCGTGGAATTGTCCGCATTCGCGAAGTGTAATGCTTGGGAAGATTATAAAGTACTCTATTTCGAGGGTTTCAGCCATTTTTGCATTTTGGGAGCTATGGAGCCCGAGTTGAGGCGATTCTTGAAGCAATTTTCGCCATACGAATTGGGGTAAGTATCCTCTACTCGATCTTGATCTTCCATGAATCTATCTTCAAGTTTTGCAATTGGTTGATGAATTTATAAAACGAAATTGGGGGTTTTGGTTTAAAGTTTCATAATATGAATTTTTGAGTTTTGATCGACGAATTGGAGTCGGAATTGAGTGAAACTAGTATGGTTGGACTTGTAATTGAATGGGTTGTCGGATTTTGGGAGTTTTGTCGAAGTTTCGAGGCGTGGGCCCGGTTGTGATTTTTTGCTACATTTGGGATTTGACTTAGGATTCGATCTTTATCATTTGTAATTGCTTCCTTGGGCTTTATTTGATGTATTTGAGTTGCTTTTGGCTAGAATTAAGCCGTTCGGAGGTCGCTACGCGCGTGATGGCATTCTTGGAGCACCGCTTGGCTTGTTCGGTGTCGGAATTGGCTTGTTTAAGATAAGTAACTCTTTTAAACTTAGTGCGGAGAGTGTAAAACCCCAAACTAAGTGCTACGTGATTGTGTTGAGGTGACGCACATGCTAGGTGACGGGCGTGTGGGCGTGCACCCTGTAAATTGTGACTCTGTTGTTCCCAGGGCACTGAATAATGGCCCTATTTTTGTTGATATCTGTGTTTTCACCATGTGATTAAGTAAATGTGATGTACATCATGCTAGATATCATGTTTAGGCTTTATGCTGATATTGTTGGGACCCATAGTGGTCGTTTCTTGCTATCATCTCATTGATTTCATTGATATTTCATATTCAGTCGCATTCATGCATTCAAATCATATCTCAGTCTCAGTTGTTACTTATTGATACATCATATCATTATTCCAGGTCAGTTTTCATGACATTGTGAGCCCGTGTGTGAGACCGGAGAGTGATGACTGAGTGAGGTCGAGAGCCTGAATATGAGTGACAGTTATGGGATCAAGCTGCACGTTGCAGTGGTTATATTGATGATTATGATAGCACTTGGGCTGTAGGAGCCCCTCCGGAGTCTATAACACACTCTCAGTGAGCGGGGATGATGTTATTGATGGATGGATTTCCCTGGACATGGATTTGTCCTAAGTATTGATATATGGAGATGGATTTCTCCACAAGGATGGATTTCCCTTTTTCCTCGATACTGAGTGACGTATAGTCGTTGTTGAGTATGTTCTGGGATGGATTTCCCTGGGCTGCATGGGCCATATACTGTACCGGGTGGTTGAGCATTTACATATTATTGAGGGATGAATTTCCCTGGGCATGGATTTGTCTGAAGTACTTCATACTTGGAGATGGATTTCTCAACAGGGTTGGATTATGTCACGACCCAAAATCTAACCACGTGTTACAAGGCAAGCCTATTTCCAAAATATTACTACTAATTTGATTATAAGGATTTAATAAAATAATTCCAATAATTAATTCCTGATAAACTAAACCAACTCTAAATATGAATAATATAAAATACGGAAACGAGTCCCAAACATCAGGGTGTCACAAGTCATGAGCGTCTAAAACTATGAACTAAGATATATAAACTGTCTAACTGTCCAAAATAAGAAATGACAAAAGGAGTAACAAGGTCCTGCGGATGCTGGCAGCTACCTTGCAATCTCCACAGATAGCCGGCCTGAAATCAACGATCGCTGCGCTCTAACTCACTTGGATCTACACATAAAGTGCAGGGTGTAGTATGAGTACAATTGACTCAGTAGTAACAGAAATAACTAAGGAACTAAGCTGTAGTGACGAGCTAAGCAAAACAGTCCAATTATTTATTTTTCACAATTTTAAAAATAACAGTAATAAACAGGTAAATTCCATAACTCGGTAAATGCCACAAAGAAATTTAACAGATAAATGCAGCAACATCAAAAGTAAATGCAACCTCACAGCAATGTCACTCCATCACTCAGCACTCACACTCAACACTCAACACTCAACACTCAATACACTCAACACTCTACACTCACTGGGGGGGGGGGGGTGTACAGACTCCGGAGGGGCTCCAAAAGCCCAACCGCTAAGCACGGACAACTCGCGTGCTACCATATCAATACCTGGATCCGCACGGTCAACTCACATGCTAGCGGACAACTCATGCGCTATGGTATCAATACCTGGACCCGCACGGTCAACTCACGTGCTACGCGGACAACTCACGCGCTATGGTATTAATATCCTCACAACCAGGCCCTCGGCCTTACTCAATCATGTACCTCACTAGCCTCACCATCATCAACAAATAAGGGAACATAGTCCACATCAAGTATCACAGCATATTAGTAAATAATAGAGACTAAGGTAAACGTGTACAATAGTTTCTATGACTGAGTACAAATAATGAGGGCATGAATAGAGCCTAAGCATGATCTCTAACATGAAGGCAGACAAGTTCAACAACAAGTAACTACGTACATACAGATGATGGCCATGAGGCCTCACGGGATGGACTAAGTCTCCATCCCTCAAGGTATACACCCACACGCCTGTCACCTAGCATGGGTATCACCTCCAAACAGTCACACGTTATCAAATTCTCCGGGTTTATACCCTCAAAGGTAGAGTTAAAACTGTTACTTACCTCAACAGCGTAAAATCCTACTCCGGGATGTCCTTGTCCCTCGACTTGGTCTCCAAAAGCGCCGAATCTAACCATAATCAGATTAATACCATCAACATGTGCTAAAGAATCGAATTCCACAATAAGAACTACAAAATATGCCAAAAATCCAAAATCGGCCAAAACCCGGCCCCCGGCACCCGGGCCCACGTCTCGAAACCAGTCAAAAATGGCAGAATAATAAACCTCATCCTCTCCTGAGTCTAACCATATAAAATTCGTCAAAATCTCCGTTTGTTCCCTCAAATCCTCACTTAAAACTCTCCAAAACGCAAACCCTAACTCCCTAAATTTCACTTTGAAATCATCAATCAAATCTCAAAAACGAAGATGAATTCATGAAATATAACCAAATCCGAGTAGAGAACACTTACCCCAATCCATATGGTGAAAAATCGCCCAAATCCGAGCTCCCCAACTCAAATATGACCGAATGAACAAACCCTAGTTTTATATATTTTTGCCATCTATTTTGCCTCTTTTCTTGTGCCAAATGACCCGAAACTCACTTTTTATGCCTCCAATGGATTCCTTGTGAACTTTTAGTCAAGTTAGGCTTTTGAATCACTCAATTTGACATTATAATGAATGAGATATGTTGGTTTCAATATTTGCAAATAGTGCAGATTTTTAAATACGCCGTCAGTGGCAATTTCGAAATTAATTTGAAAATCTGGAAACCTAATTCTTAGTAAAATGAACATGAAATCCTCATACGATGTCCAAATTCGACGATTCTTCTTGCTACAGGTCAGCAATTACGATACAGATCTAATGCTTCAATCAAAAAAGAAAATTGGAGCTCATTTGTTTAATATGATATCATTTATGCTTGAAGAAACGGCGTCGAAACATAAGAAAAACGAGCGCAACACAACTCAAACCTATCCGAAACTCACCCGAGGCCCTCAGGACCTCAACCAATAATTCAAACAAATCATATATCACTACCCGAACTTATCGAACCTCCGGAACACCCAAAACAATACCAAAATACCAAATCAACCTCGAATTCAAGCCTAAGAACTTCAAAACTTCCAACTTTCGCCAATTCAAGCCTAACTCTACCGCGGACCTCCAAATTATATTCCGGACACACTCCTGAGTCTAAAATCACCTAACGAAGCTAATCGAATCATAAAAATCCAAATCCAAATTCGTTTACTCATATGTCAGCTTTCGGTTGACTTTTTCTAACTTAGCTTTCTAACTAAGAGACTAAGTGTTCATTTCACTCCAAACTACTCCGGACCCAAACCTACCCACTCGATATAACTCAACACAGCTGAATAACACATCAAGAAGCAGAAATTTGGGAAAACGGGCTAAAATTCTCAGAACGACTGATCGGGTCGTTACAGATTACCTTTTTTCCTCGGTACTGAGCGACATATAGTCAGTGCTGTATATATTCCGGGATGGATTTTCTTGGGCACATATACAGTACCGCGTGGTTGAGTGGGATTCCGTGAGGTTGAGTACTCTGAGAGTGTAAGTACATAATTCATCTCTGAGGTACATAAAATTAGCATGCATATATGGCATACATGCATAGAGACGCATTTTCCTCATGCAGTACGGCGGCAGATCATTCATGACATTTTTACACACATTGATATGTGGTCATTGTCACGACGCCAAAACCGACCCGGTCGTGATGGCGCCTATCGTGAAACTAGGCCAGCCGACACATTCTTAAAATAGTTCAACATTTCATTTAAAGCTTAAATAATACCATTTTCAACTGATATTCCATAAAAGATATAAAGTTAAAACCAAATAAAAGTGGAAAATACAAGCCCAACCTCGGGTGTTACTAAGTCATGAGCAATACTACACTTGTTCCGAATCACAACTAGACCAAAATAGTATGAAATATCCAAAGTATACTAGAAGGAAGATAAAGAGGGAGAAGGCGGAACTACAAACGTCAGGCAGCTACCTCGCTATCTTTGGTGAAATTTGCATCTGGAACAGTCAACAGCCGCTACCGTGGCCTGAGATACCTTGACTTTTCACACATGGTGCAGGGGGTAATGTGAGTACACCAACTTAGTAAGTAACTGTCACGACCCAAACCGATGGGCCGCGACGGGCTCTCGGTACCTTACTCAACCGAGTACCAACATAACGTATTATACTATCATAGATAACTGAGCGGGAGAGGCTGCCGTGAAATAGGTAGAATACAACACGTAATACCAACTTATACATAAGACATATGGGCCTCTAAGACCAAAATAATCACTTGTACAGTGAACATAGGCCGACAAGGCCATACAATCATTTACGTACATGACATCTGTCTACAAGCCTCTAAGAGTACACACTTAACATAAAGGTCGGGACAGGGCCCCGCCATACCAAATAATACGCGTCTAAGTCATACCGACCAAACAAGTAACTCCGGAGCAAATAGAGCGCACCAACATCTTCTGCTGAGCTGATAGCCTACCTGGAGGACTCTCGACCTATCTATCGGGACCTGCGGGCATGAAACGTAGTGTCCCCAGGCAAAGGGACGTCAGTACGAATAATATACCGAGTATGTAAGGCACATAAATAATTACATAACAAATATAGAAGAAATATAGAGTGAATGACTCAACCTGTAAGTCTGGATAACTCTGTAAATTATGAAATAATTATAGTGTCATGCATATGCGTATGAATGTCATGTCGTGCATAGGTACATGTTTCATAACATCATCAGGCCTCTGAGGGCATCCTATCATATCATCTCGGCCACTGTGGGCAAAATCATTAACGTATACCAGCTGATCTTGTGGTGGTGCGTATATAACGCCGTAACTTTTTCCCATATCCCATATAAATATAATATACATATATACGCGTATATAATGCCATCTGGTCATGGGTCAATGTACATGTATAAATGCAGGAAATGCATAAGAAATACATTAATAAGATTTTTCTCGGAATGCCATAAAAATCCATATGCCTTTCGGATAAACTTTTTCAAATACGTATTTTACTGAGACCCATGAACAAAAGATATAATAATAATCCACACGGGGAATCAAGAATATAGACACCCCTAGTATTTCTATGAATAGAGTTATTTATGAAAGTTGCGTATTTGCTCGTTTTGTTCGTGTCGTATGGATCGCCAAAAAGAGAGAAGGGATAGCCTTAACATACCTGAACCGATTCTCTTTTTGCAAAAACACGTAACGGAGGAACGATGTAGGGAAGAATCCGTATGATATTCTTGAGAAAGATTGCACCGTGCTCCCTTATAATTTGTAATTCACGTTGAGTATTGTAAAGGGTCGCATGAATTCTTTTTGGAGAATTCCATTCTCCAGCAAGCATTTCTATTCTTTTAGTGATGAGGGAACGTTATTTTTTAACTTAGAAGTCTATGCCTTGCCAATAAAGAGATCAAGAAAAGTTAATTCATTAAAGGCATTATATCTTTATGCCATATCCAAGATTCCTTACGTGTCAACAAGGTGTCATATGTCTTATGACTCATTTTGCATATTTTTCCATCTTGCACATTTAATTAAGAGTCAACTAGTGGCTCTTATATGGCTGCCTTCTCATGCCCTTAATCTTTATCCAATATAATTTCTTAATTAATTGGGTAATATCCCATTATCCAATAATTAATAATCACCCACATAATTAAGATTTACCTCAAATTACTTAAAATACTACTCACTTTTAACATACCTTGTACATCTTACTATCATGGTCATGTAGTACCTTGTATGGCACTAGTCCATGAATATCGGGTATTAACGCTCGGCCCATATTTTATCCCAACATGCCAAACCTGGACGAAAATTCATTTTCTTTGGCTTGCTTCCCCTCTCACCTTCACGAATTTACCCATCACTTGTTTGAAATAGCATAATCCTTATAATCTCCAAATAATCTTTTCCTTGGACTGATGTCAATTACCTTACGACAAATTCAACGTACAATACTACAGGGTGCAACATCATCGTAATTTAATACTGCAAAGCGTAACATCATCGTAATGCAATACTGCAAAGCGTAACATCATCGTAATATAATACTGCAGGACGTAACATCATCGTAATATTGCGGGGCGTAACATCATTCCCCCCTTTGGAACATTCGTCCTCGAATGTTGACTGATGCTCTTATCATTTTCATAACTTATTGCTCTTGTGAATACCTTAATACTCTTCTTGCCATTTAGGCAGTTGTTCTGTGAATAAATCCAAAGGGCAGGGCATTCCCCCCTTTAGGCCTCTTTCCCACGCCATGACTTGTGATCGAATTCCTTCCAATCTCGTAACTGGTGCTACCTTCTATCATGCAACCTCTACGATACTGACCTTGTAAGTGTTCCTATGTGACTCTTCTCTTCTTTTTCCTCCAGCTTTTATCCAATCTCTAGGCCTTACTTTGTAAACATATACAAGGCTTAATAGGATGCCTCTTTGGGCATCTATAAGTATAGTGAAGTTCTTCGCTCGGTACTTTGTTGAACTTACGAATATTGTTATACCTTATTTCATAGATTCGTTTATCCATTTGTATGCTTTACTGCATCTAGGTTGGTCATCCTATACCATAACTCATACTTTAATTTATCGTTATTGTGGTCTGCAACCAACTCCAGGTTACTCTCGTTGCTTAGCCTATATGTATAAATCTATGTCCTTTAATGCTTCTTTATTACTATTCATCTTAAGAATGACGGCCTAATCTCACCTCATACTTTGTGACTTTTGTCCATCCATTATCAATTCACTTTATGTTGATGTATCATCTATCACTGATAACTTGATCTCTTATGTAACACTGCCGCTAGGGCTCACGTCTCATCGGGGAACATTTGGAGTGATTGTCTTGATCAACCTGGGGGCGATACGATACTATACTTCCATAATCGTATTTCATAGCATCCCAATGTGATTTACCTTATGTGGGTATTTTAATCTTGTACAATTCATGAAATCATTACTTAATCAAAGGCCCAAACGTCATCCTTCATCTATCACAGTTACACCCTGATTCTGCTACTAGGGCAGCATCCCATCTCTTCTAAATGCTACTAGTCTTGGACTCCTTTGAGTTCATTCAGGCTAAATTGAGCTTTCTATAACTTAGAGGAACCATAAGCTCCTTTGTTTTCACGGGCTTAGTCCCGAGGACTTATCCATTTTCGTCACATTCTCACTTGCCTTCTTCTTATCCTTACTCTTGTCTTTCTGAAACCTTGTCGTTCTATCATACTTTAGCTTGCGATCGCTTCCCTTATGCTTTTCTGGAACATCAAGCGAGACATCGCATCGTCTCTAACTCTTCTTTTGCTCTCTAGTTAGACCTTTTGGTACTTAGAAACCACAAGCTGGAAGGTATGCCACTGACGATGCTGCTATCCTTCCTGGATACTGAATCTTAGTGCTTCTAGTCTTTACCTGAAGTATGGACCACTCTCATCCTTCTATGCTTGAGTATTTCGTACATTGTTCACCTTTACCTTACTTACTTTAAAATATCACCTCACATTCTTCTATCTCTCTTTCATAACCTCCCTCCCACACATGTATAAATCACATCCATCATTTGAATCTCTATTATAATACTTCACCTCTAGTGCCTATACAATCTGGTGGGAGCTCCATACTGAATTCTTATGAGGCTGGTATTATTCTAACTGGCTTTATCGTAGAGCCATTATAGAATATGGTTGTTGTGCTATCTCTCTTGCCCCTCTAATATTAAGAGTGATTCTGCTATGTTCTCAATCATGATTCCTATAACTTCTGGGTCTAATAATCGGATTCCTAATTCACTTCGTTGATGTAACTCTTTAGTTTCCTCCTTCTTCTGATCGGCCTTTATGTCGGCTTAAGTTATCTCCCAATCTGTGGTTCATGGTATTAGTTATTTTGTTTAGCCTTTCATGGGTGCTGAGGAATATGGATGATACAATCCTTTAACAATTTAATCCTTCGTTTATGACCTGGGCTCAATTCTTTCTTTTAACGTATACCAGAATCTTCTACGACTATATATGCTTCATGTATAAAACTCCGAACCCTTAAGTGCGTTCATAATGTAACCAACTCTGGATCATTGATCGAATAATTTCTTTCGTTCCATCTTAGCTTTCTTTCACCGTAAGCTATTACTTTTTCTAGTCTTTCTGCCCCCTTGTTGTGTCCATACTTAGCTTATCTTAGTGCCCACACATGTCAGAGTTTTCGTGCAACTCATATAATCTCGAATATTACTTTTAATTTTACTTCCCGTTCATTAGCCACGGTAGGTGCCACTTTCCTTTGGAGTGCTTACAATGTTGTTGTGAGACTTTTGTTACACGACCATTTCCTCTTTAGGTCGTTGTGCTTAGGTTGAAGCCTTCTTCCTTATTTCCTCAGCTAATCTTTCGTTGAAGTACTTAAGGGAGAACCCTTGACTCTCGTAAATCTATGAGCTTATTACGGACCTTTTGATGTCCTTCCTTGCCTATAATCATCCGTAGTTGCTTACCTCCGTACCCTTGTGCTTGTAGGGTCGCTTCTGAACAGATATTTTGATTGCCTTCCCAGTGGCACTTTCTTTTATCCCCGTAACACTCATACGGTACCTTTAACTACCTCGACTCCTATTTGGATATATCTCAAGTGTTATAATGACATTACTGCGAGGCTGAATTCTCCATGTCGGGGTTTACTACATTTATCTTGCATGATCTGCTGATTTGTCTGTAACTTCTTGTTTAGTCATGACTAGGCTCTTCCTGAATCAACTACTAACTACTCGTTGGCCCATTCTCATATCCATATTCCGCCTAATCTTTCTTGGGTAATTTACTTTGTCTTAACTTACCTCACGTACTGGCTCCTTATCTATCAACAACATCCCGAGCAGGAACCCTTACTTCCTTTTCTTGACGTCGTGCTTACATAATGTTCTGGAATCATAGCATATCTGTAACATTTGATCATCTCATCCCTTTCTCATTTTTATTGCAATCTTCCTTTATCATTCCATAGTTACTAGATCCATTTAATTTTGACTTAATGCCACATCATTCCATATTCCCCCTTTAGGGGAGTAGTAAGAGTTGGAGCTACGACGACCTGCCTATAGATGTTTTACCTCTTCATCTTCGGCGTCCTTTCACATCATCGATGACCCTTATTCACCTTGCGGTAATCCTTCTGTACCAAGGATAACACAATTCCTTACTCACGATGATGCCACTTAGTGTAACTGGCACATAAATTCCCTTAAGCTTAACTTTGCTCCCATTGCTTGATTTAGGGAAACGTCTTCCTGAATGACCATTCTCTGAATTTCTCATAAATCTTCTTCTGCTGTCCATTCTATTATTGTCAGAACGCGATCTGAAATTCTCATGATGCTGACTATTATCAAATCACCCAGTCCCTAATTCATGTTTAGTTTATCTTGTTCACCAGTCCATATTGATTTCTATTAATCTGGGGTCTAACTTTTCCTTCTGTTAATCACGTTAGAGTTGCAAACTTATTTCTCGAAATGAGGATATGACTTTATGGCCTATATTCTTTTATTGTCTCAAGGCCTATCATCTTTCTTCTTTTCCTTCACTTGACTGTAGACTCTGTAATACTGTCATTATTTTTTTGACCTACCGTTGTCATCCATGTATCACATCTTACTCATAATGCTTCATTAACTCTCTTCTTATTTCCCGCTAATCATCTATGTCTATTGCTTTACTCTGAAAACTCGAACAAAATATTCTTTTGCTTTTGGCTCCCCTTGCTCCTTCCCTTGGCTCTTCGAATTGCCTAACATTCTTTCTTTACTGGGGATGGGAGCCAGACTAAGGTAATATTTATTCCTTCAAGGCTTCCAGTGCTCATATCTAGCTGTACTATTTTAGGGTGCTCCATCTAGGTGTCTCACGAGGCGCTATATTAGCACATTTGCAATATCCTTCAGAAATGTCAACTAAAGCAAACAATCCATTCACTATTTCGGGTCACTCTAACCCCAGCCGGATCGTCATATTATGTCCTTCTCCTAAACCATAGCTGTTAGCTCTCATAGAGCATAACTTAGATCGGTGTGGCCAATTATACATACCTCTGTTACTATTGAAGGTAACTCAAAATGCTTATATCTCTCTTCCTGAATGGTAAATAAGGATAATCTTCATTAACTAGGTACCTCGTACCCTCTTTCACCTTGCTTCCTTCACTTGTTGAAACTTGTATTTATCTTCTAAATTTCTCCTTATCAAGAGGCTTACACGTCTTAGTACACACATGATCTACTGAGGAACTTACATTTTCTCATCATAAGCATCATGAAAAATCGAGTTCCTCTGACTCAACTCTTCCAAATCCTCAATCAATCTCTTACCAACTGGAGGTATCGTCATATTACGGATAAAATAAAAGCTAGGAGTTTGAATTCTAATAAATGAGCTCTACCACACGATCTAGAGTAACAAGAAAGAGTGATAGTCCTAAATGCCCCGTAGCCTCCTGCTTATAAGTGTGGTGCACGACACACCCATAAACAAGACTCTACTAGACGTGGTTTGTAGACTCCCCAGATCAAAATTGCTCTGATACCACTTTTGTCACGACCCAAACCGATGGGCCGCGATGGGCACCCGGTACCTTACTCAACCGAGTACCAACATAACGTATCATACTATCATAGATAACTGAGCCGGAGAGGCTGCCGTGAAATAGGTAGAATACAACATGTAATACCAACTTATACATAAGACATATGGGCCTCTAAGACCAAAATAATCACTAGTACACTGAACATAGGCCGACAAGGCCATACAATCTTTTACGTACATGTGTCTATAAGCCTCTAAGAGTACACACTTAACATAAAGCTCGGGACAGAGCCCCGCCATACCAAACAATACGCATCTAAGTCATGTTGACCAAACAAGCAACTTCGGAGCAAATGGAGCGCACCAACATCTTCTGCTGAGCTGATAGCCTACCTGGAGGACTCTCGACCTGTCTATCGGGACTTGCGGGCATGAAATGCAGCATCCTCGGGCAAAGGGACGTCAGTGCGAATAATGTACCGAGTATGTAAGGCACATAAATAAGTACATAACAGACATGGAAGAAATATAGAGACTCAACCTGTAAGTCTGGATGACTCTGTAAATTATGAAATGATTATAGTGTCATGCATATGCGTATGAATGTCATGTCGTGCATAGGTACATGTTTCATAACATCATCAGGCCTCTGAGGGCATCCCTTCATATCATCTCGGCCACTGTGGGCAAAATCATCAACGTATACCAGCTGATCAGGTGGTGGTGCGTATATAACGCCCTAATCTTTTCCCATATCCCATATAAATATAATATACATATATGCGTATATAACGCCATCTGGTCATGGGTCAATTTACATGTATAAATGCATGAAATACATGAAATGCATAAAAAATACGTTAATAAGATTTTTCTCGAAATGCCATAAAAATCCATATGCCTTTCGGATAAACTTTATCAAATACGTATTTTTCTGAGACCCATGAACAAAAGATATAATATTAATACACATGGGGAATCAAGAATATAGACACCCCTAGTATTTTTATGAATAGAGTCATTTATGAAAGTTGCGTATTTGCTCGTCTCGTTCGTGTCGTATGGATCATGCCAAAAAGAGAGAAGGGATAGCCTTAACATACCTGAACCGATTCTCTTTTTGCGAAAACACGTAAAGGATTATATCTTTATGCCATATCCAAGATTTCTTACGTGTCAACAAGGTGTCATATGTCTTACGACTCATTTTACATATTTTTCCATCTTGCACATTTAATTAAGAATCACCTAGTGGCTCTTATATGGCTGCCACCTTAGCCCTTAATCTTTATCCAATATAATTTCTTAATTAATTGGGTAGTATCCCAATCTAATAATTAATCAATCACCCACATAATTAAGATTTACCTTAAATTACTTAAAATAGTACTCACTTTTAACATACCCTGTACACCTTACCATCATGGTCATGTAGTACCTTGTATGGCACTAGTCCATAAATATCGGGTATTAACGCGCGGCCCAAATTTTATCCCAACATGCCAAACTTGGATGAAAATTCATTTTCTTTGGCTTGCTTCCCCTCTCACCTTCACGAATTTACCCACCACTTGTTTGAAATAGCATAATCCTTATAATCTCCAAATAATCTTTTCCTTGGACTGATGTCAATTACCTTATGATAAATTCAACGTACAATACTACAGGGTGCAACGTCGTAATTTAATATTGCAAAGCGTAATATCATCGTAATGAAATACTGCAAGGCATAACATAATCGTAATATAATACCGCAGGACATGACATCATCGTAATATTGCGGGGCATAACAGTAACAAGTCCAAATATTGGACTGAGAGGTAGTGACGAACTAAACCTCATCAATTATAACACATTTAAATTGTACAAAAAAGTAGGCATGCTGCCAGTTCAATATTTTTAACTTGACAGTAAAGAAAAGTGCTAACCCGAACAATGTAAAGTATAAAGCTCAGTAAAACTCTACATGTCAATGCCAGAAATGTAAGAAAATACACCGTGTGCTCTAACTCTCAAGTGCTCAACCACTCAGTACCGCATATGGCCATCCGACCCAGGGAAATCCATCCCAAAATATTATATATATATATATATATATATATATATATATATATATATATATATATATATATATATATATATATATATATATAACACTGACATCAAGTCAGCCGGTACCGAGGAACAAGGGTAATCCAACCCTGAGGAGAAATCCATCTCTAGGTATCAGTACTTCGGACAAATCAATGTCTAGAAAAATCCATCCCTCAATAATATTAGTTCTTCGTACAAATCCATGTCCAGGGAAATCCATCCCTCAATAGTATCATCCGCGCTCACTGGGGTGTATAGACTCCGGAGAGGCTCCTTTCAGCCCAAGCGCTATAATAAGCCAATGAAGGCATAATCAACAATCTACTACGACGTGCAGCCCGATCCCATAACTGTCACTCAAATTCAGGCTCTCGGCCTCACTTAGTCACAACTCTCCAGTCTCACACACACGGGCTCACAATACCGAGAAACTAGCCCAAAATAATGACATAATGTGACAAATAACAATAACCGAGACTGAAACATGATATAATATGCATGAACAAGACTGAGTACAGAATATCAATGAAGATAACAATATGACAGCAAGAAAGACCTCTTGGGTCTCAACAGTATCGGCGTGAAGCCCTAACATGATAATTAGCATGATTTACAACCCATTAACTAAATCACATAGTCACTACACAGGTATCAGCAAGAAAGAGTCACTAAGTGGTGACATGGAATGATCAGGCCGCAATCCTCACGGTACACGCCCACACGCCCGTCACTTGGCATTTGCGTCACCTTAACATTTAATCATAAAAAAAATAGCTTGTGGTTTCGAACCCTCAGAACCAAAGCATTACTTACCTCAAACCAAGCCAAAACTCTAACCCGCGATTCTCTTGCCTCTCGCTCCAGCCTCCAAATGCTCCGAATCTACCCAAAATCGATATATTATCATCAATACACGCTAAAGGAATGAAACCCACACGAAAATCATTAAGTTAGACCCAAAATCCCGAATTTGCTCAAACCCGGCCCCCGGGCCCACGTCTAAAAATCCAACAAAAATCGTGAAACTAGAAACTCCTTTCACTCCCGAGTCTATACATACCAAAATCATCATAATCGAACCTCAAATGGCCCCTCAAATCCCCAATTTAAACTCTCCAATTTCAAGCCTTAATCTCCCAATTTCTTCCCTAATTTTCCCACTAATCATGATTAAATAATGGAATACACGCCATAAACACAAGATACAAGGTCCAAGTATCTTACCTCACTGAAAACACTTAATTCCTTCTTGAAATCACACTCCCCAAGCTCCAACTCGTTCAAAAATGGTGAAGAAATGGCAGAAATTTGCTAAAGAAGGCCTTTTATACTTTCTGCCCAGCGATTTCCGCATCTGCGGTCTCCAAGTTGCTTCTGTGACGCCGCACCTGCGGGAAAACCATCGCAGGTGCGGTTTTCACTTGACTCTGAAAATACCGCTTCTTCCAATCCTCCGCATCTGCGGCCTCCCTCTCACCTCTGCGACCTTGCACCTGCGGTCCCAAATCCTCAGGTGCGGAAATGAGAGAAGCAGCAATTTCAGCTGCTTAAACCAAGTTCCAAACTTTCCGTTAACCATCCGAATTCATCCCGAGGCCCTCGGGACCCCAACCAAAAATACCAACAAGTCATATACCACTATTCAAACTTATTCCATCCTTCGGAACACCCAAACCGACATCGAAACACCAAATAACCCTCGGATTCAAGCCTAAGGATTTCCAAACTTCCGAATTCCGCAAACCGATGCAAAAACCTATCAAACCTCATCCGAATGACCTTAAATTTTACACACACATCACAAATGGCAGAACGGACCTGCTCCAATTATCGGAATTCCATTCCGATCCCGATATCAAGATTTCCACTACCGAAAGGAAAACACCAAATTTCCAATTTCGCCAATTCAAGCCTATATCTACAACGGACCTCCAAAATACATTCCCGACACGCTCCTAAGTCCAAAATCACCTAACAAAGCTATCCAAAACATCAGAATTCACATCCGAGACCTTCTACACATAAGTCAACATCTGGTTGGCTTTTTCCAACTTAAGCTCCTAAATTAGAGACTAATGTCTCATTTCACTCCAAGACCACTCTGAACACAAACAACCCATACGATACGATGAAATACAACCGAGCAACACATAAAGAAGCAGAAATAGGGGAAACGGGGCTGTAACTCATGAAATGACCGGCCGGGTCGTCACATCCTCCCCCTCTTAAACAAACGTTCATCCTCGAACGAGTCAAGAAACATACCTGAAGCCTCAATCAGGTGTGGATATCTGCTCCGCATCTCCCGCTCGGTCTCCCAAGTAGCCTCCTCCACGGGCCAGCCTCTCCACTGCACTTTTACTGAATCAATATCCTTTGATCTCAACTTGCGGGTCTGCCGCTCCAAAATAGCCACTACGTCCACATCATAAGTCAAATCACCGCCTAACGAACCGTGCTGAAATCCAAAACATGAGACGGGTCGCCAACATACTTCCGGAGCATAGAAACATGAAATACCGGATGCACACTCGCAAGCTAGATGGCAAATCAAGCTCATAAGCCACCTCCCCTATCCTCCGAAGCACCTCAAAAGGCCCAATGAACCGAGGACTCAATTTACCCTTCTTCATAAATCTCATAACACCCTTCTTGGGTGAAACCTTCAGTAGAACCTTCTCTCCAACCATGTAAGACACATCACGAACCTTCCTGTCAACATAACTCTTCTATCTTGATTGCGCCATACGAAGCCGCTCCTGAATCACCTTCACCTTGTCCAAAGCATCCTGTACCAAGTCTGTACTCAAAAGCCTAGCCTTGCCCGGCTCAAACCAACCTACTGGAGATCTACACCGTCTCCCAAACAAAGCTTCATATGGAGCCATCTGAATACTCGACTGATAACTGTTCTTATATGCAAACTCTGCAAGCGGTAGAAACTGATCCCATGAATCTCCAAAATCAATGACACAAGCGCGCAACATGTACTCCAATATCTGAATAGTGCGCTCGGACTGTCCGTCTGTCTGAGGGTGAAAAGTTATGCTCAACTCAACCTAAGTACCCAACTCTCACTGCACGACCTTCCAAAACTGCGATGTAAACCGAGTACCTCTATCTGAAATGATGGAAACTGGGACACCATGCAGCGAACAATCTACTCGGATATAAATCTCAGCTAACCGCTCTGAAGAATAGGTAGTACACACCGGAATGAAGCGCGCGGACTTGGTCGCCGATCCACAACCACCCAAATAGCGTCGAACTTCCTCAAAGTCCGTGGGTGTCCAACTACAAAATCCATGGTGATCTGCTCCCACTTCCACTCTGGAATATCCATCTGCTGAAGCAAGCCACCCGGCCTCTGATGCTCGTATTTCACCTGCTGACAATTGAGGCACCAAGCTACAAATCCTACTATATCTTTCTTCATTCTCTTCCACCAGTAGTGCTGTCTCAAATCTTGGTACATCTTCGTCGGCACCTGGATGGATGGAATACCGTAAGCTATGGGCCTCCTCCTGAATCAACTCCCGAAGCCCATCTGCATTGGGCACACATATCCGGCCCTGCATCCTCAATACCCCATCATCACCAATAGACACATCTCTGGCATCGTTGTGCTGAACTCTGTCCTTGAGGACAAGCAAATGAGGATCATCATACCGGAGCTCTCTGATGTGATCAAACAAGGAAGACCGAGAAACCACATAGTCTAAGACCCGACTGGGCTCCGAAATATCCAACCTCACAAACCGATTGGCTAAAGCCTGAACATCAATAGCAAGAGGTCTCTCCCCAACAGGAATATACGCCAAACTGCCCGTACTCATCGCCTTCCTACTCAAGGCATCGGGCACTACATTGGCCTTCCCCGGACGGTACAAAATAGTAATATCATAGTCCTTTAGCAGCTTCAACCATCTCCGCTGCCTCCAATTGAGATCTTTCTACTTGAACAAGTGCTGGAGGCTACGATGATCTATAAACACCTGACAAGGCACACCATAGAGATATTGCCTCCAAATCTTCAACGCGTGAACAATGGCGGCCAACTCCAAATCGTGAACAGGGTAGTTATTCTCATGGGGCTTCAACTGACGAGAAGCATAAGCAATCACTCTACCCCCTACATCAACACACACCCAATACCAACCCTAGAAGCATCACCATATACCGTATACGAACCTGAAGCTGATGGCAAAACTAACACTAGAGCTGTGGTCAAGGCAGTCTTGAGCTTCTGAAAGCTCGCCTCACACTCATCCGACCACACAAAAGGTGCACCCTTTTGAGTCAATTTGGTCAAGCGTGATGCAATAGATGAAAATCCCTAAACGAACTGACGGTAATAACCCCCCAAACCAAGAAAGCTGAGAATCTCTATGGCTGAGGACGGTCTAAGCCAACTCTGAACCGCCTCTATCTTCTTCGGATCAACCTGAATACCCTCACTGGACACCACATGCCCCAAGAAAGCCACTGAACTGAGCCAAAACTCACACTTGGAGAACTTCGCATAAAGCTTCTCCTCCCTCAACCGCTGCAATACAACTCTCAAATGCTGGGCGTGCTCCTCCTGACAACGCGAGTATACCAGAATATCATCAATGAATACAATAACAAACGAGTCGAGATAGGGTCGAAACACGCTGTTCATCAAATGCATGAACGCCGCTGGGGCATTGGTCAGCCTAAAAGACATCACGAGGAACTCATAATGACCATATCGGGTCCTGAAAGCTGTCTTAAGAATATTCAAGTCCCTGATCTTCAACTGGTGATACCCTGACCGGAGATCAATCTTGGAGAACACTCTCGCTCCCTAAAGCTGGTCGAATAAATCATCAATACGAGGCAAAGGATACTCATTCTTGATTGTGACTTTGTTCAACTGGCTATAATCAATGCACATCCTCAGAGTGCCATCCTTCTTCTTCACGAATAGAA
>NC_031994.1:12782833-12806074 GCF_001879085.1 Nicotiana attenuata
ATTTTGAATGAAAATTGGGTGAAAGTTCATAGACCAAACTATTGGGTTTTGAGAGGGCATTTGACCTCCGATTTTGGAGATTTTTATATGGTTGGACTCGTGAGAGTACGAGGGTTCTGAAACGTGAAAATCTTTTGATTCCGAGACGTTGGCTGGAGGGCCATTTTGGTTATTTTACCTATTTTCGCGCCCTAGCTTTAAATTTAATAGTGGAATCAGTTGTTTGCAATATTATTTATGATGTGTAACTGAATTGAATAGATTTGGGCCATTTGGAGTCGGATACTCGTGGCAAGAGCGTGGTTTCTAGTTGATATTGAGCCGGTTCGAGGTAAGTGGCTTGTTTAACCTTGTGTGGGGGACCTTTCCCCTTAGGATTTGTTATTTGTTGATTTGAGTGCCTTGTACGCGAGGTGAAGAGCGCGTAATTGAGCAAATTGTTGAAAATCCGGTTTTCTTAGGATATTGAGATTGAGTTCCTTTCATATTTGCTTTATTCTACTTGCAATTGTAACCTGTGTTAGATTAGGAAAGCATGTTTAGTTGATTTAACTTGCTTAATTGCTTAAGTTGCCTTAACTGTACTGCGTGAAGCATGCTAGGTCAGTACTACCTGTTGCTTGTCTTTTGTACTTCGTTTCCGTGTACCTTTTGGTTGTGATTGCGCATTTACATTGGGACTACGGATGTGGGATTCCGGTAGCTCCCTCCTTGTTTGTTTACTTTATGACTGCGGGTTCGATTCCCGATAGATCCCCCTGCACTTTTACTTTAGGACTGCGGGTTCGATTCCCGATAGATCCCCGTGCACATTGATGGTTGGACTACGAGACGGTATCCCGGAAGATCCTTCGGATGTACATATATGATGGACTACGGGTCGATATCCCGGGAGATCCACTAGACAGGTGAGGAAAAGGGCTACAGGACGGTATCCTGGGAGACCCTCATTGTTTTCATTGGTATTGAGCTGTGTTTACTCTGTGTTTATTCTGTACTCGTGTAGTTGTTATAGCCTCGTTGACTTGTCTTATCTCACTGCTGTATTTATTATATCTGTCAGATTTTTATATTGTTAAATTGTTATTATTATTATATTTTATCTCAGTAGGGCCCTGACCTTCCTCGTCTCTACCCAATCGAGGTTAGGCTTGGCACTTACTGAGTACCGCTGTGGTGTACTCATGCCCTTCCTGCGCATGTTTTTCATGCGCAGATCATCCAGGTACCTCCGCTCAGGTGCACTATCAGTGAGGCAGGAGGACTACGGAGACTTCGAGGTAGATCTGCTGCGTCCGCAGACCGACGAGTCTCCTTCTTACTCTATCTTTAGTACTTAGTTTTCCTTCTTCGGTTGTTAGAAATTCTGGAGTTTGGAACCTTTACTATACACTTCTGTAGCCTGTGTTGCCCGTGAGTTTCCGGGTTTTGGGACTTGTTTTAGACTTGTGATATTGAATTGTACTTGCCAAGCGGCATTCAGTACAGTTACCTTTAGATATTGACTTGATTTTCTTTATTTTTTTTGCAATTATTATATTTCCGCAAACGTTAGGCTTACCTGGTCATGGGCGCCAGGTGCCGTCATGACATGTTCACGGTTGGTGAACTAGGGTCGTGACAAGTTGGTATCAGAGCTCTAGGTTCATAGGAGTCACGGAACACAGGCCGGTTTATTAGAATCTCGCTGATCGGTACGGAGACGTCTGTACTTATCTACGAGGGGCTATGTAACTGTTTAGGAAAAAAATCTTCGTTTCATTTGAATTCCTTGTCGTGCAAAATTTTGACATCAACTCTAAACTTCTAACTTCTATGCTCTCACAGATGGTGAGAACACGTGCCACTCGAGATGATCAGTCACCCGCGCCCCCTACTGCAGCCGTCAGAGGCCGGGGCCGGGGGAGAGGTCGAAGACACGCACGTGGTGCAGCCAGAGCACCTGCGCGAGCTGCCGCCGAGGTACCACCAGCAGATCCAGCCGGAGCCCAGGCACCTGGCACACCTACTACTGCCACTACTACTCCAGCGCTCCAGGAGACTTTGGCTCAGTTCATGAGCATGTACACCACCTTGGCTCAGGCGGGGTTGCTTCCCCTTGCTGCAGCCACATCCCAGGCCGGGGGAGGAGCACAGACTCCCGCCGTCCGCACTCCTGAGCAGCGAGTGCAGGTTGAGCAAGCTCCCGAGATTATTCCAGCACCGCCTGCAGCACCAGTTCAGCCTGAGGATGGGTCAGCTGCTTCAGAGGACGAGCAGCGCAGGCTTGAGAGGTTCAAGAAGTATGATCCCCCAGTGTTCAGTGGATTAGCATCAGACGATGCCTTGGGATTTCTAGAGGAGTGTCATCGCATTCTTCGCACTATGGGCATAGTGGAGTCCAGCGGGGTTTCTTTCACTGCTTTTCAGCTTCGGGAAGCTGCCTATGATTGGTGGCGCACTTATGAGATAGACAGTCCAGTTGAGGCTGCTTCACTGACTTGGACCCAGTTCTCGGACATGTTTATGAGAGAGTTTGTTCCCCAGAGCCTCAGAGATTCACGGCGCGCAGAGTTTGAGCCCTTGCACCAGGGTGCTATGACAGTTTCAGAGTATACCATCCGTTATACCAGGTTGGCCAGGCACGCACCGGCTTTGGTTGCTACAGTTCGAGAGAGAGTTCGCAGGTTCATTGAGGGCCTTATTCCGCCCATCAGGTCTAGCATGGCTCGAGAGTTAGAGATGGACATTCCTTATCAGCAGGTAGTGAGCATGGCTAGGAGGATTGAGGGTATGCTCGCCAGGGAGCAAGGAGAGAGGGAGGCCAAGAGGTCTCGAGNCGCCTCACCCTCTTCTTTCCAAATCCACAACCATTAATCTTCAAACCTTACCCAAAACCCTCAAATTTCAAATCGAAAGTTGGCCTGGAACACCTAATTTTTTTTTAGACTGAGGGAATACTGATTTATGGACTATAATAGTCCCTAATCATGTGTTTTCTCATGAAAACACATGATTAGGGATGGTTGTAGTCCGATTAAGTCCAAGAAAACCTGCCAGTGTTCGAATCCAAGTCGAAATTTCGAGGTATTTCATTTTTTCACCTTCTTCTCTGTTTTTCTTTTCATTCATGATTGTTATTTTTCATTCTTCTATTTTTACTCAGAATTTCTTTTCATTTTTATTTTTGTGTTTGAGTTAGGGTTTTGATTTAGGGTTCTGATTTTACAGCCATATAGTTTAATTTTGTTATTAGTAATTTGATTGTTTGTTTGATTTTAATCGTATGATTCCATGATGGTTACTGTTTTTACATTTTTATTTTGTTTTGTTGTTAGTTTACTGTTTCATTAGTTTAATAATAACTTTAGTCTTAGAGCACATATTGATCAGAATTAATTCAAAGTTCAAAGTTAGGTTTAGTGGTCAATTTTAGAGGTTTCTATTAGTTTGTTGGATATAGCTGAATTAGGATTCTTTGAGTTTAACTATAATTGAATTTTAACTAGGGTAAAAGGGACTAGGGTTTATTTAGTATAAGATAGTAATTTCAGATTAAATGAAGGGTAGTATAGGCATTCCTAAGTAGAGAATAATACTGTAGTTGACACTAGAACACCCTAGAATCTTCTAAAATAGGGTCTTAGTCATAATTTCAGAAACTTAATGCAGTAACTTGAGAAACAAGTCAGAAAATGAAGGGCTAATGTATAAAAACTGAAAATAAAAAGAGGGGGAAAATGGGTAATGAAATCTAGAAGCTTCCCCTTGATTTTCTGCCTATAAAAGGCATGCATTCTGCTTCATTCACAAGTTTTGGCATCTAAAAAAAATCCCCCAAAAGCTTCCATAAGTCCGAACCTCTGAAAACTTGAAAATTCAAAAATCCAAAACCAAAAACTGAAGTTTGAACATCTGAAACGTTCATTTTTAAATCTCTGTTCTTCAAAAAATCCAAAAAAAAATAGCAAAAAACTCCAAAAAATGTTATTCCATTGAAATTTCCCTTAGATTAGTTGCAAATTTCAGCTGTTAATTTGAATTCCTAGCTTAGATAGGGATACATTTCTAGTTACTAAAGTTCAGAGATTATCCTAAGTGATTTTGAGTTATTTTAGGTGTATTCAAGTTGTTTTTGGGTGGTTTACTGGTTGAAATTGGTCCTGGTTTGGTTGATATTGCTCCTGGATTTATAACATTATCTCAAGCTGTTGATTCCTGTTGCTGTACTGCTGTGACACTGCTGACTGTCCATTTTTCCTTATTTTGCCTCAAATTCCAGGTACATTTTAAAACCTCAAGTGTTGTGAGACTGGATCCATGTATATGACTGCCTTTTGAAGAAGAATATTGAAGGATTTCTTTGTTTTCCTTTGTTTTACGTGAAGCTGTTCTGATTTGTATACTTAGGCGTTAATTCAATAGTGTTATTTAGACTGTCGCTTATTTTGTACTAATTGGACTATATGAACTGTTATTCTTTCAGCTCTAAGTGGACTTTATGAGTAAAGTACCAGCTGTGGTAAATTTCATTTAAGCTGTAGAACAATTTGAAGTCAAACAGGCCTTATAGTTTGAATATAATATTGGCCTTAATGTAACGCGCTTAATTTCTTATGTTAGTTCGACTTAAGATTGAAGAATGTCATGAAATTGATTCTGAAATTAGTGAATACGCTCATATAAATGTTAAGTTCAGGCCTGTTAAAAGTTTAGTGCAATATTTTAGTATTTGAAATCAGTAATCGTAGGCCTAATTAATCAGTACATTTTCTTTTACATTAAGTCTCTGATTTTAAGGATTCAATGTAAGTATAAATTGCTTCATGTTCATTCATTGCAAGCTTGTAGCAGTTCATTACCTTAAGTATGGGTTAAACATGAAACTCGTTTTTAACAAAATGGCAGCCCCCTGCTTGAATAAGGTTGGGCCTAAAATTTGTTGTCTAAAGACCCAATGTGAGACAATTTCTCATGAAGCTGATCGTATTTCCACATTCCTGGACTAACTTTTGAGGCCCAAAAGAATGTTGAAGGCTTAAAATCACACTTAAGTTATAGGATCAATTTTATGACATAGGTTGTGGGCCTTCTAGTTAAGTAGCATGCTTGAATTAAGAGATTTTCCTCTTGTTCAAGTGTGGACTTGAACTGGAGGCCCAAATTCCTTGATTACTTTTAGTAATAGCAATTAACAATGTGTAACGACCCGGCCGGTCGTTTTTGGAATTTACGCCCCGATCCCCCATTAACTGCTTCCCCTAAGTTCATTTCTGCTATTTTGGTTTGTCGGGACGTTCGGTGTTGGGATTCGGAGTGTTTTGGGACACTTAGTCCCTAAATGAGAGCTTAAGAGTTAAAAAATGGTCCGTAATCAGGACAGTGTGAAGACGACCTCGGAATGGAAATCCGTTGGTTCCGTCAGCTCCGTTAGGTGATTTCGGGGTTGGGAGCGTGTTCGGAATGTATTTTGGAGGCTCGTAGCTCATTTAGGCTTGAAATGCCGAAGTTTGAATTTTTGAAGTTTCCGGTCCGATAGTGAGTTTTTGATCCGAGGGTCGGATTGGAATTCCGGAAGTTGCAGTAGCTCTGTCATGTCATTTGGAATGTGTGTGCAAAATTTCAGGTCATTCGGGCGAGGTTTGGTTAGGTTTTTGATCGAAAGTGTGTTTTGTTGGAATTTGAAGTTCTTAGGCTTGAATCCTTGATTAATTCGTGTTTCCGACGTTGTTTTAGGTGGTTTAAGGATTGGTACAAGTTTGAATGATGTTATGGGATATGTCCGTAAGTTTAGTTGAGGTCCCGGGGGCCTCGGGTGTGTTTCGGGTGCTCAACGGAGCACTTTGGAGTTGGAAAATGTTGCAGAAAATCCCTTCAGCTGTTGCAGAACCTTTCTTCATTGCGATTGCATCAGTAACCATGCCATCGCGTAGTGCAATTCTGGAGGGGGACCAAATCCTTCTATGCGATCGCATAAGCTGTCCGCGATCGCACAGTTCAGCTCTCACCTCTTCTGCGATCGCAATACCTTGGCTGCGTTCGCATTGAACAATTTCTGGGCTTCCCGTTTTTTTTCTCTATGCGATCGCATGCCTACTCCTGCGATCGCGTAAGACAAAATCCCTGGGCAGATATAAACATTTCAAAACGAGGGTTTGGCCATTTTTAACAAAACTCAAGCTAGAGAGCTCGGATTTGGGAGAAATTTCGAAGGTTTTTCAAGAGCAACGATTCTCTACTCTTTTATGCTTAATACCCACTAATCTAATCACGATTTCATCTTTAAATTTCGAATTTTGAATGAAAATTGGGTGAAAGTTCATAGACCAAACTATTGGGTTTTGAGAGGGCATTTGACCTCCGATTTTGGAGATTTTTATATGGTTGGACTCGTGAGAGTACGAGGGTTCTGAAACGTGAAAATCATTTGATTCCGAGACGTTGGCTGGAGGGCCATTTTGGTTATTTTACCTATTTTCGCGCCCTAGCTTTAAATTTAATAGTGGAATCAGTTGTTTGCAATATTATTTATGATGTGTAACTGAATTGAATAGATTTGGGCCATTTGGAGTCGGATACTCGTGGCAAGAGCGTGGTTTCTAGTTGATATTGAGCCGGTTCGAGGTAAGTGGCTTGTTTAACCTTGTGTGGGGGACCTTTCCCCTTAGGATTTGTTATTTGTTGATTTGAGTGCCTTGTACGCGAGGTGACGAGCGCGTAATTGAGCCAATTGTTGAAAATCCGGTTTTCTTAGGATATTGAGATTGAGTTCCTTTCATATTTGCTTTATTCTACTTGCAATTGTAACCTGTGTTAGATTAGGAAAGCATGTTTAGTTGATTTAACTTGCCTAATTGCTTAAGTTGCCTTGACTGTACTACGTGAAGCATGCTAGGTCAGTACTACCTGTTGCTTGTCTTTTGTACTTCGTTTCCGTGTACCTTTTGGTTGTGATTGTGCATTTACATTGGGACTACGGATGTGGGATTCGGGTAGCTCCCCCCCCTGTTTGTTTACTTTGCGGGTTCGATTCCCGATAGATCCCCCTGCACTTTTACTTTGGGACTGCGGGTTCGATTCCCGATAGATCCCCCTGCACATTGATGGTTGGACTACGGGACGGTATCCCGGAAGATCCTTCGGATGTACATATATGATGGACTACGGGATGGTATCCCGGGAGATCCACTAGACAGTTGAGGAAAAGGGCTACAGGACGGTATCCTGGGAGACCCTCATTGTTTTCATTGGTATTGAGCTGTGTTTACTCTGTGTTTATTCTGTACTCGTGTAGTTGTTATAGCCTCGTTGACTTGTCTTATCTCACTGCTGTACTTATTATATCTGTCAGATTTTTATATTGTTAAATTGTTATTATTATTATATTTTGTCTCAGTAGGGCCCTGACCTTCCTCGTCACTACCCAACCGAGGTTAGGCTTGGCACTTACTGAGTACCGCTGTGGTGTACTCATGCCCTTCCTGCGCATGTTTTTCATGTGCAGATCATCCAGGTACCTCCGCTTAGGCGCACTATCAGTGAGGCAGGAGGACTACGGAGACTTCGAGGTAGATCTGCTGCGTCCGCAGACCGACGAGTCTCCTTCTTACTCTATCTTTAGTACTTAGTTTTCCTTCTTCGGTTGATAGAAATTCTGGAGTTTGGAACCTTTACTATACACTTCTGTAGCCTGTGTTGCTCGTGAGTTTCCGGTTTTGGGAATTGTTTTAGACTTGTGATATTGAGTTGTACTTGCCAAGCGGCATTCAGTACAGTTACCTTTAGATATTGATTTGATTTTCTTTATTTTTTCCGCAATTATTATATTTCCGCAAATGTTAGGCTTGCCTGGTCATGGGGGCCAGGTGCCGTCATGACATGTTCACGGTTGGTGAACTAGGGTCGTGACACAATGTTAATTAATTAGGCCTTTAGAGACAATCTTTAATAGAAAATAATAGTCCCTCTTAGGTTGGCCTTTAAAATAAAATGAGGCGCGTGGCCCTCTTTAATTACTTTTGTTAAAATATTTAGAATTCAGGACGTGCCAATTAGGGAATTTTCATGGCCTCCCGCAAAGTAAATAATACGCTAGTTGCTTTAGGCGCGTTCTTTAATAATCTTACCTTCCTAAATTCGGGTGTGCATTTCATGTGACCCAAATCCAAATCCCAAAACGTTGAATAAAATGTGTCGAGGATCCGGGTGCATTTCATGTGACGTGATCCAAAAACATGTCTTAAACGACATTCAATGTCTTAAAAAATTTAACTAAAAGCGGTAAATAATTCAAAATCGCACTATAGGATGACATGTATTAAAATCAGATTTTTTAGCCAATTATAATAGTTTAACAACCGTGCTAGAACCACGGGATCCGGGGGTGCCTAACACCTTCCCTCGGGTCAACAGAATTCCTTATTCAGAATTTCTGGTTCGCAGACTCCATTCGGGAAGTCGAAATTTTCCTCGATTTGGGATTCAAGATAAACCGGTGACTGGGGACACCAAAAAGCCAAACCTATCCCAAGTGGCGACTCTGAAAATCAAATAAATAATCCCATTTCGAATAATGCCACTTTAAATGGAAAAACTCCCTTATACATTATCCTTCGGGGTAGGTGTGTAAAAAAGGAGGTGTGACAAAAATGGAGAAGAAATGGCAGAAATTTGCGAAGGGGAACTTATACTTTCTGCCCAGGAGACTCGCACCTGTGGTCCACTACCCGCGCCTGCGGGACCGCTTCTATGATCAAACCAACCGCATATGCGGTTTTCACTTATCTAGCCTTAGCCGCATCTGCGGCCTAATACTCGCACTTGTGGTCACGCATGTGCGCTCCTCCTCTCACATCTGCAGATCCTTGCTTCCTTGGCTTTAACCGCTTCTGCGATTGTTGTACCGCTTCTACGGACCTCGCACCTGGGGTCCCCACGGTGCAGGTGCAGTTATGACAGCTGAAGGAATTCTTAAACACTTCCTGAAATCCCATCCTTGATCCGTCAACCTCCCGAAATCAACTTGAGGCCCTCAGGACCTCAACCAAACATACCAACAAGTCACATATCACCATTCAAACTTATTTCAACCTTCGGAACCCTCAAAACAACTTCAAAATACCAAATTACCCTCGGATTCAAGCCTAAGGATTTCCAAACTTCTAAATTCCGCAAACGATGCAAAACCTATCAAACCTCATCCGAATGACCTAAAATTTTGCACACACGTCACAAATGGAACAACAAACCTACTCCAATTTTTGAAATTCCATTCCGACCCCGATATCAAGATTTCCACTGCCGACCAGAAAACTCCAAATTTCCAATTTTGCCAATTCAAGCCTAAATCTACCACGGACCTCCAAATTACATTCTGAACACGCTCCTAAGTCCCAAATCACCTAACGAGACTATCCGAACCATCAGAATTCACATCCGAGACCTTCTACACATAAGGCAATATCCGGTTGACTTTTTCCAACTTAAGCTCCTAAATTAGAGACTAAGTGTCTCATTTCACTCCAAGACCACTCCGAACACAGAACAACCAACACGATATGATAAAATACAGTTGAACAACACATAAAGAAGTGGAAATGGGGGAAACAGGGCTGTAACTCATGAAACGACCGGCCGGGTCGTTACATCCTCCCCCTCTTAAACAAACGTTTTTCCTTTAACGAGTCAAGAAACATACCTGAAGCCTCAAACAGGTGTGGATATCTGCTCCGCATCTCCCGCTCGGTCTCCCAAGTAGCCTCCTCCATGGGCCGACCTCTCCACTGCACTTTCACTGAAGCTATATCTTTTGACCTTAACTTTCGGACCTGCCGCTCCAAAACAGCCACTGGCTCCACATCATAAGTCAAATCACCGTCTAACTGAACCGTGCTGAAACCCAAAATATGAGATGGGTTGCCAATATACTTCCGGAGCATAGAAACATGAAATACCGGATGCACACTCAACATGCTAGGTGGCAAAGCAAGCTCATAAGCCACCTCCCCAATCCTCCGAAGCACCTCAAAAGGCCCAATGAACCGAGGACTCAATTTACCCTTCTTCCCAAATCTCATAACACCCTTTATGGGTGAAACCTTCAGTAGAACCTTCTCTCCAATCATGTAAGACACATCACGAACCTTCCTGTCAGCATAACTCTTTTGTCTTGACTGCACTGCACGAAGCCGCTCCTGAATCACTTTGACCTTGTCCAAAGAATCCTGTACCAAGTCTGTACCCAAAATCCTAGCCTCGCCCGGCTTAGACCAACCTACTGGAGATCTACACCGTCTCCCATACAAAGCCTCATATGGAGCCATTTGAACACTCGACTGATAACTGTTGTTGTAAGCAAACTCCGCGAACGGTAGAAACTGATCCCATGACCCTCTAAAATTAATGACACAAGCGCGCAACATGTCCTCCAGTATCTGAATAGTGCACTCGGACTGCCCATTCGTCTGAGGGTGAAAAGTTGTGCTCAACTCAACCTGGGTACCTAACTCTCGCTGCACGGCCCTCCAAAACTGCGATGTAAACTGAGTACCTCTGTCTGAAATGATGGAAACTGGGACACCAGACAGGCGAACAATCTCTCGGATATAAATCTCAGCTAACAGCTCTGAAGAATAGGTAGTACACACAGGAATGAAGTGTGCGGACTTGGTCAACCGATCCACAATCACCCAAATAGCATCGAACTTCCTCAAAGTCCGTGGGAGTCCAACTACAAAATCCACGGTGATCCGCTCCCACTTCCACTCTGGAATATCCATCTGCTGAAGAAAGCCACCCGGTCTCTGATGCTCATATTTCACCTGCTGACAATTGAGGCACCGAGCTACAAATCCCACTATATCTTTCTTCATTCTCCTCCATCAATAGTGCTGTCTCAAATCCAGGTACATCTTCGCGGCACCCGGATGGATGGAATACCGCGAACTATGGGCCTCCTCCAGAATCAACTCCCGAAGTCCATCCATATTGGAAAAACATACCCGGCCCTGCATCCTCAATACTCCATCATCACCAATAGTCACATCTCTGGCATCGTTGTGCCGAACTCTATCCTTGAGGACAAGCAAATGAGGATCATCATACTGGCGCTCTTTGATACGATCAAATAAGGAAGACCGAGAAACCACACAACCTAGGATCCGACTAGGCTCCGAAATGTCTAGCCTCACAAACCGATTGGCCAAAGCCTTAACATCAACTGCGAGAGGTCTCTTCCCAACAGGAATATATGCCAAACTGCCCATACTCACCGCCTTCTTACTAAAAACATCGTCCACTACATTGGCCTTCCCTGGATGGTACAAGATAGTAATATCATAGTCCTTTAACAGCTCCAACCACCTCCGCTGCCTCAAATTGAGATCCTCCTGCTTGAACAAGTGCTGGAGACTATTATGATCAGTAAACACCTCACAAGACACACCATAGAGATAATGCCTCCAAATCTTCAACGCATGGACAATGGCATCCAACTCCAAATCGTGAATAGGGTAGTTCTTCTCATGGGGCTTCGACTGACGAGAAGCATAAGCAATCACTCTCCCCTCCTGCATTAACACACACCCAATACCAACTCTGGAAGCATCGCAATACACCGTATATGAACCTAAAGCTGATGGCAAAACTAACACAGCAGCTGTGGTCAAGGCAGTCTTGAGCTTCTGAAAGCTCGCCTCATACTCATCCGACCACCTGAAAGGAGCACCCTTTTGAGTCAATTTGGTCAAGGGTGATGCAATATATGAAAATCCCTAAACGAACCGACGGTGATAACCCGCCAAACCAATAAAGCTGCGAATCTCTATGGCTGAGGACAGTCTGGGCCAACACTGAACCACCTCTATCTTCTTCGGATCAGCCTGAATACCCTCACTGGACACCACGTGACCCAAGAAAGCCACTGAACTGAGCCAGAACTCACACTTGGAGAACATTGCATAAAGCCTCTCCTCTCTCAACCGATGCAGTACAACTCTCAAATGCTCGGCGTGCTCCTCCTGACTACGCGAGTATACCAGAATATCATCAATGAATACAATAAGGAACAAGTCGAGATAAGGCTGAAACACACTGTTCATCAAATGCATGAACGTTGTTAGGGCATTGGTCAACCTAAAAGACATCACAAGGAACTCATAATGACCATATTGGGTCCTAAAAGCTATCTTAAGAATATCCGAGTCCCTAATCTTCAACTGGTGATACCTTGATCTGAGATCAATCTTGGAGAACACCCTCGCTCCCTGAAGCTGGTCGAATAAATCATCAATACGAGGCAAAGGATATTTGTTCTTGATTGTGACTTTGTTTAACTGCATGTAATCAATGCACATCCTCATCGTGTCGTCCTTCTTCTTTACAAATAGGACCAGCACACTCTACGGCGACACACTAGGCCGAATAAACCCCTTATCAAGGAGTTCCTGAAGCTGCTCCTTCAACTCCTTCAACTCT
Source organism: Nicotiana attenuata (assembly GCF_001879085.1). Lineage (NCBI taxonomy): Eukaryota > Viridiplantae > Streptophyta > Magnoliopsida > Solanales > Solanaceae > Nicotiana > Nicotiana attenuata. Next base: position 12,795,287 of record NC_031994.1, read on the forward strand.
GCTGGTGCCATACGATACGGCGGAATAGAAATGGGCTGAGTACCCGGCACCAAATCAATACCAAAATCAATATGCTTGTCCAATGGCATGCCCGGGAGGTCTGCAAGAAACACATCTGGAAGATCCCTCACTACCGGGACTGAATTAATGGTAGAAGCCTCTGCACTGACATCCCTCACGAAGGCCAAGTAAGAAAGGCGTCCCTTCCCAACCATTCGCTGGGCCTTCAAAAATAAAACCACCCTACTGGGAACATAATCTATCGAACCTCGCCACTCAACCCGTAGCACACCCGGCATGGCCAACGTCACCGTCTTAGTATGACAGTCCAAAATAGCATGACACGGAGATAACCAGTCCATGCCCAATATCACATCAAAATCTACCATACAAAGCAACAGAAGATCCACTCGGGTCTCTAAACCTCCAATAGCCACCATACAAGACCGATATACGTGGTCCACAATGGCAGTATCGCCCACTGGAGTAGATACACGAATAGATGAAGCAAGAGACTCACGGGGCGTATCCAAATAACGAGCAAAATATGATGACACATGAAAAAGTGGAGCCAGGGTCAAATAACACAGAGGCATCTCTGTGGCAGACTGAGACAATACATGTAATCACATCCGAAACGATAGCCTTTGGTCTGGCTGGGAGTGCATAAAAATAGGCCTGACCACCACCGGATTGGCCTCCCTCTTTAGGGCGACCCCTAGCTGACTGACCTCCACCCCAAGCTGGCTGAGCGGGTGGGGAAGTAACTGGTGCTGAAGCCGAAGGCTGACTCCTCTGCTGGGATAAACCTCCCATAAGACGGGGACAATCTTGATATGACCCAAATCTCCACACTCGAAACAACCTCTACCGGGCACTAGCAATGGGGACTGAAGGGAGCCCCGAGCACCAGGATACCCACTAAAAGAACTAGGCATAGATGAACCCTGAACCGATGGTGCATGAGTCGAACTCTAAGCTGGAAGGGACATTGAGAGATGAGTGACCCTGATGTGAACTGTGTGAACCATGGCCAGATGACCCATCACGGTGGCCCGAATGAGCTGAGTGAGCATGTCTGAATGGACGGCCTCTGCCGTGCTGAAACTGACCTCCAAAAGGAACACTACCAAAACTACCAAATCCCCGAGGCCTCTTGGCCTCCCTCTCAACTCGCTCCTGGTGGCGAACTGACTCTATCTCTCTGGCAATGTCAACCACCTCCTTAAAAGAAGCGCCGGATACCCTCTCTCTTGTCAGAAAAATCAGTAGCTGATAAGTGAGGCCATCAACAAACCTCCTGATCCTCTCCCTATCCGTGAGAACTAGCCAGATAGTATGACAGGCCAACTTAGAGAATCTCATCTCATACTGCATCACGGTCATATCCTCCTGACGCAAATGCTCGAACTGCTTGCGTAGCTCCTCTCTGCGAGAATGCGATACATACTTCTCCAGGAAGAGAATGGAGAACTGATGCCAGGCAAGGGGCGCTGCACCAACAGGCCTACACCTCTCATAAGCCTCACACCAAGTGAAGGCAGCTCCAAAAAACTAAAAAGTAGTAAATGCGACCCCACTGGTTTCCGAAATACGCGCGGTAATCCTCTAACACTTGTCCAACAAACCCTGTGCATCCTTTCCCTATGCACTACTAAAAGTCGGAGGCTGAAGTTTACAAACCTCTCCAATCGACACTGCTCGTCATCAGGCATAACTGGTACTACATAATCCTGAGCAGGTGCAACCAGCTGGGCTGGTGGTGCCTCCGGTGTCTTCAGTCCCTGAACAACCTGCTCGGGTGTACGAGCGGCGGGAGTCTGAGTGACTCCCCCGACCTGAAAAGTAGTTGTTGCGGTAGAAACTGCGACCGCCTGAGCAAGACTAGTGCACACGATCAAGATCTGAGCCAAGGTCTCCTGAAGGCTCAGAATAACAATAGGCATAGCCGGTGCCTGAGCTGGTCCTGCTGGAGCATCCGCAACTAGGACCTGATCATGAGCTGGGGCGGCTGGTGGATCTGCAGGTGCTGTCCTATCTGCGGTGCGGGCTACACCCCTGCTCCTAACACGCCCTTGACCGCGACCTCGGCATCTAGTGGCCCCAACTGGTGGTCGTCCGTCCTAACTGGCAGTACGTGTGCTCACCATCTGTGAGAGAATAGAGTAACAGAAGTTTAGTTACCAAAATCACAGATTCGCACGACAAGAATTCAAGAATGTAAAGTTTTTCCTAAAGGATCTACAGCCTCCCGAAGATAAGTACAAACGTCTCAATATTGATCCGCGAGACTCTACTAAACCTGCTCATGACCCGTGAGACCTATGTAACCTAGGCTCTAATACCAACTTGTCACGACCCCAAAACCCACCCGTTCGTGATGGTGCCTATCGTGAAACTAGGCCAGCCGATACATTTTCAAAATACTTCAACATTTCATTTAAAGCTTAAATAACACCATTTTCAACTGATATTCCATAAAAGATATAAAGTTGAAACCAAACAAAAGTGGAAAATACAATTCTGACCTCGGGTGTCACTAAGTCATGAGCAATACTACACTTGTTCCGAAACACAACTAGACCAAAAATAGTCTGAAATATCCAATTTATACTAGAAGGAAGATAAAGAGGGAGAAGGCGTAACTGTGAACGTCAAGCAGCTACCTCGCTATCTCCGGTGAAATCTGCATCTGCAACAGTCAACAGCTGCTACCGTGGCCTGAGATACCTAGATCTACACACAAGGTGTAGGGGGTAACGTGAGTACACCAGCTTAGTAAGTAACAAGTCCAAACATTAGACTAAGAGGTAGTGACGAACTAAACCTCAGCAATTATAAAACATTTAAATTGTCAGAAAAGTAGGCATGCTGGCAATTCAATATTTTTAACTTGATAGTAAAGAAAAGTGCTAATCCGAACAATGTAAAGTATAAAGCACAGTAAATCTCTACATGTCAATTCCAGAAATGCATAAAAGTGCACCGTGTGCTCTCACTCTCAAGTGCTCAACCATTCGGTACCACATATGGCCTTCCGTCCCAGGAAAATCCATCCGGAATATATATATATATATATATATATATATATAACACTGACTTCAAGTCAGCCGGTATCGAGGAACAAGGGTAATCCAACCCTGAGGAGAAATCCATCTCCAGGTATCAGTACTTCGGACAAATCCATGTCCAGGGAAATCCATCCCTCAATAATATTAGTATTACGGACAAATCCATGTCCAAAGAAATCCATCCCTCAATAGTATCATCCGCGCTCAATGGGGGTGTATAGACTCCGGAGGGACTCCTTTCAGCTCAAGCGCCATAACAAGCCAATGAAGGCATAATCAATAATCTGCTGCGGCGTGCAGCCCGATCCCAGAACTGTCACTCAAATTTAGGCTCTCGGCGTCACTTAGTCACAATTCTCCAGTCTCACACACACGGGCTCACAATACCGAGAAACTAGCCCAAAACAATGACATGATGTGCCAAATAACAATAACCAAGACTGAGACATGATATAATATGCATGAACAAGACTGAGTACAAAATATCAATGAAGATAATGATATGACAGCAAAAAATGACCTCTCGGGTCTTAACAGTATCGGCGTGAATCCCTAACATGATAATTAGCATGATTTATAGCTCATTAACTAAATCACATAGTCACTACACAGGTATCAGCAAGAAAGAGTCACCAAGCAGTGCCATGGAATAATCCAGGCTGCAATCCTCACAATGCACGCCCACACACCCGTCACTTGGCATTTGCGTCACCTCAACATTTAATCATAAAACACATAGTTTGGGGTTTCGAACCCTCAGAACCAAGTTTGGAAGTGTTACTTACCTCAAACCAAGCCAAAACTCTAACCCGCGATGCCCTTGCCTCTCGCTCCGGCCTCCAAATGCTCCGAATCTACCCAAAATCAATATATTATCATCAATACACGCTAAAGGAATGAAACCCACATGAAAATCATCAAGTTAGACCCAAAATCCCGAATTTGCTCAAACCCGGCCCCCGAGCCCACGTCTCGGAATCCAACAAAAATCGCAAAACTAGAAACTCATTTCACTCCTGAGTCTATACATACCAAAATCATCATAATCGGACCTCAAATGGCCCCTTAAATTCCCAATATAAACTCTCCAATTTCAAGCCCTAATCTCCCAATTTCTTCCCTAATTTTCCCACTAATATCATGATTAAACAATGGAATAATTGCCATAAATACAAGATACAAGTCCCAAGTAGCTTACCTCACTGAAAACACTTGATTCCCTCTTGAAATCACAGCTCCCAAGCTCCAACTCGTTCAAAAATGGTGAAGAAATGGCAGAAATTCGCGAAGGGAAACTTATATACTTTCTACCCAGGAGACTCGCTCTTTTAGTCCACTACCCGCGCCTGCGGGACCGCTTCTGGGGTCAAACCAACCGCATCTGCGGTTTTCACTTATCCGGCCTTAGCCGCATCTGCAGCCTAATACTCGCACCTGCGGTCACGCAGGTGCGCTCCTCCTCTCGCATCTGCGGATCCTTGCTTCCTTGGCCTTAACCGCTTCTGCGGTTGCTGTAGCGCTTCTGCAGACCTCGCACCTACGGTCCCCACGCTGCAGGTGCGGGTATGACAGCTGAAGGAATTCTTCAGCACTTCCTCGAATCCCATACTTTATCCGTCAACCTCCCGAAATCAAGCCGAGGCCCTCTGGACCTCAACCAAACATACGAACAAGTCACATATCACCATTCAAACTTATTTCAACCTTAGGAACCCTCAAAACAACATCAAAACACCAAATCACCCTCGGATTCAAGCCTAAGGATTTTCAAACTTCTGAATTTCGCAAATAATGCAAAACCTATCAAACCTCATCGCATGACCTGAAATTTTGCACACACATCAGAAATGGAACAACGGACCTACTCCATAATGAGTTAGGACTCAAATCCAACTCTTATCATCATGGTGCACCAGGACTTAAACCCGCTGTCTTATTCTCATGGTGCGCTGGGACTTGAACCTACCGTCTTACCCTCCACATATTGCATTATAGGCCAAAGTGTCTAGGGACTCACCCTCGAGCCTTTCGGGCGTACTCTTAACAATGCTCATGTGATCTTATTTCATAATTTTTTTCATCACCTCAATAAAGTAATTAGTGCAAGTACAACTGAAATTACAAATCATGCAAATCCAGCCGTTTTATAATACTAGATGACATGATAGTATAAAATGATAAATAACATAGACAAAAGAGAATAGACCTTGTTGCCTCAAATGTGATATGTAAAGGGATTATATACTTTACTAATTAACCATTTCAGTGGAAGTCTTCTTGCATGACTTATTAGAAAATAGTGGACCCATAGCAGTAACCTCTTAATGTAGGTAAAATAAGTGTTGACACAACAAGCAATATTAAAAGAAAGGCCAAGACATTTTTTTAACTACATTAACTACATATCATATGAATGCTAAATAAGTCCATTTATGATATTTCTGATTTTGTATGGACACAACAAGACTTACCTGATCCTCAACTAATGTGTTAGAAAAATTAATGGTTACCGGTCTTAGTAGTACATAAAGCATGAGATCATATAAACCAAGAGCTGACATATCTCTTTTTTTTTAAAACGACACTTTCTTAACTGAATAAAACCGTTCAAATTGTATCAGAAAAGCAAATGTAACACTACTTAGAAACCCATGAAAATTTAACTAGAAGCAAATAAAGTCTAAAGAATATATCCCTGTGTAATGACTCCATTACATCAGTTTCCCTAACGTTACTTCATGTTTTATTGAATCAAAAAATATGAGTAATGTTTAAATTAGCAAATAATGGTCATAGAACGTGCTTACTCATTCTAATGAAATTAATGTATACCGACCGAATTAAAACAAAATAAGTAGGAATAGACCTTTTTCATCTTCATGCTCATAAGACAAAAATGATGATACTTCATATTTAATGCTTACCACAAAATCTTTATCGAGAAAAAAGTTTCTTTGGCAAAGCAGCAAAAGCAGTTGTAGCTTCCGTGGAGGTTTTTCACGTCTTTTAGGAAGTATCAGAAGAATAGGGCAATTCGTGTTGATAACGTGTTAAGAAAATTAGCTCAAAGTAACAATATGAAACAAGCAAATAGACAAGAATGTAGATAGAAAGAGATGAGAGATTCTTATTTCTTTAAGTGTTTTCCAAGTATGTACATGTGATACTCAAACTCTCTATTTATCGGATGACGTTGATGCTAATATAAAGGGATGTCATGAACATGGTATTAACTATTGAAAACATGGGGAAGATCATGGGGAGATTATGGGGCTGTGGGAATTACAACTATAATGGTGAGAAGTAGTTAGGATTATTCAAATAATGAAAAAGAGTAGTGTGATTTATATTTGATTAGTGGAAATCCATATAACATAATAATATATTTACACTTCTATTAGGCAGGCTTAGAAATATTAAGACGTTGTAGCAACTGAACTCTTTGACGTATGTATCTGGCTGCGGAGGGAGATTGGAAGCTATGGATTTGACCGAATCCAGTAGCTTTGGTCTAAATTACGTATTTGTTTTAAAAATTTATTGAATATGTACAAATTATTAAATTAGAATTCAGTAACTTAAAAAATTTAGAATTCTAAACACATAAACTTCAAATCTTGGTTCCGCCTCTATATATATATCATCTAAGTATATGGTACAACAATATGTTATATGGGGTATTCTGATTTGAGTTTCTACATATTGTATATTTCTGAATAATAATAATTTCGTTTGCAATGAAGCAGTGCCATTTTGGACATATATATACCTAGCAAAAGTGTTTTGTCATATATGGTAGGTTTTTAGAAGTGACGTGAACTTTCTGATAGAACTCACTATTGGTCTTTATTTATAGTAAAATCCTCTCAATTAGTTTGTGGTCAAAGCTTTTCAATTTTTCATTTTAATGATATGGAGTGCCAATTTCCAATATAATTTTTTTGAAAAAAGGCCACTATCTCTCACTCCTAATAATTCTACGAGGAGCAGTAGTGATGTCTATCACAATATATCTCTAGAACGGTACTATTTCACTTTAACTAACTGAAAATTATTAGTTTAGCAGACATTATAACACATAAATCTTTAAATTGCTTTTTCGACTTAGCTTCGTGTTTAAGTACGGTTGGTCCAGTTTTAGTTTAATAGTTAATCTGTACATAACTTTATTATGAAAAGAATCTAACTTCAATCTATTGCACAAGTGGGATTGTACTTATATAATTAGCAATACACTTAATCACATAAATTATGTCATCTTTAGCTTTACGACTTAATTAATATCATATGCAGATGTGCTCTTAGCTTTATCAGTATGTATTAGCAGTGCTCTCCTTCTCACCAAATTAATAAAAGGGGCTTATTTAAATTCTCAATTTTCACTTATTAAATTGTGGTACGTTCAGTAGAAGAAACAAGTTATTGAGTTGTCCTTCTGTTTTAAGCTTACGACTACATAACTAATATTTGTATGATATAAAAGAAAATATTTGCATTAATGAGAAAAACACAAGAGAGGAAGAATTTGTTAATATAAAACTATGTAAGGTATAAATAATTTAGTGGTAACCTTGAGCTTATACGTACTATATATCAATTGTTAGTAATATAAGAAATTTCAAAACCTTAAAAAAGAAAAAGATGGAAAGAATCAATTGAGAAAACTTTATTGTCCTTGTACAGATTTCAATCTTTTCAGATTACTATTTGCCCATAAACTAGTAGAGTAGAAAAATATTTCTCTTTGAGATCTATTTGCATTTAACATCTCCTCAAATATTCTATTTCCGCGGAAATCAGTCACATAAATGATAAATAAACTAAAAGTTAAATCGAATTGAAGAAAGAAAATTCAATGACACAGGTGTTGCCAGTAAGTAATCTATTTATATACCAAATTTTTTTGTTTGATAGTATTTATAAAAAGTCTAGTTTTAACATTCTTAGATTATTATTACATACCATACAATTAATAAAAAAGACACGGAAAATGCTACATAATTATAAGTACCGATTTTTCTGTTACAACAACAGCGCCATACCGAGTATTATTCCACATCGTGAGGTCTGATGAAGGTCGTGTGTACGTAGACCTTATCTTTATCTTGTGAACATAGAGAGACTGTGTCCAACAGACCCTCGGCCCAGGACCGATTTTTCTGTTAGTTTCTAATAATTTGTAATAGGGAAATTACCAGCTATGTCCATTTATAAGTAGCTCATTACAAAAATTGGCCAATTGATAAAATATTACTAATATTAGCCAAATTAGCCAATTAGCTATTTGAAGCAAAAAAATATCAAATTTTTGCTTTGTTTTGAGTGGGTGTTATTAGAATAGATTGGGCACAACTTAAGGAGCTTGAATCTCAATTTTGGGATGATTTGGTGAAGTTTTGAGGTGGTTTGAATTGAAAATTCGACGTAAAAACTGAAAAAAAAAAGATATGTGTATCACATTGTGTATCATTTGTGTATCACATATGTATCATATTTGTATCAATTGTGTATCACATGTATATCCATGTATACCTGTGTGTGAGATACATGCGTGATACATGTTTGATACATGTGTCGCTGAAGACTTTTTTGAACTCGATTTAATTACGAATTTTGATACAAAACCAGTCCAAATCACCTTCAATCTTCCTCAAATTTTGTATATTGACTTATCTATATATTTTCAATGAATTTCAACTATACCCATTGAAAAAATTCCTTTTTTGCTTAGATTTTTGGAATATTGTATATATTTTTGTATTTCATCACCTTATTTGCTACCCCGTCCATGAAGTTTCCTTTCCCTCTTGTATCTAATGTTGCTAATCACGCTTAAAAATATGGAAGGTGAGTTTTGCATGTGATTCTTTGAAAGAAAGAACCTTATTATTTGGTGTTTCAATTTTTGTTGGCTAGTTTTGGTAAGTTTATGACTAATGGCTAGAGGTTGGTGATAATAGGTGAATTTGACTATAATCACACCTTAAATAATCATCTTCTTGTGTAGTTTTAATGCTAAAAGTGATGACAAAATGCTCTTATTAGTGCTTTTCATGATTTGTAGGTGATATATGTATAAAGACGGCTAAGGAGCAGTTTTGGAGTCAAAAGTGATGAAAAAGAGGCCAACTGTAAAATTTCCTAAGTGACCCGTGCAAAAACAGGCCGAAGATTCAGAGAACTGGATCCACCGCGGTTCCACCGCGACCGCGGCAGAACCGCGGTGGGAAGCAACTGCAGAAGTTGTGAGAATCCGCGAGGGTGTTTGGCCGCGGTTCTACCGCGACCACGGCAGAACCGCGGCAGGCGCAGAAACTTCAGGGACCAAAGTGTCAATTACGGGATTTTTAGACCTAAACCCTATTTAAAACATTAGACTTCGCCCAAGAGAGGCATGTATTGATTTTTTAGGTTTCTTAGCAAGGAAAAAGATTGTGAGAAAATACTCTAAACATCTTTCTTCTTTTCTTTTGATTTTATGATGAATTCAAGCTTAGTTTATTTTCCCATAGCCATGAGTAGCTAAATTCCTTGTCTAAGGCTTTGATGGAACCTATTGGGTGATGAACTTCTTGTTTATGTGAATACAAATTGCTAGTTTAATCTCTATTTGTTCAACTTCGTGTTCGTTGTAGTTAATTGACAGGATCCTCAATTAGCTGTGCCTATTTAGTGTGCATAACTTGAAAAAGAGTGCATATTTAGGGTATTGTTGAACAACACCACTCCTAAATTATTAGAGGAATCTATAATTGCGGGTTTAAAGGCGGGATTAGGAATAACGAAGCCTTGGGTGCAATTTAAATTGAATTGTGCTAAATAAAGCAAGCTAGTGTATCTCGGGAGAGTGCAATAGTAGATTACTGTGATTACTCGGGAGAGATTTGCGGCAAGATTAGCGTTCATGATTGATAGAGATATGTGGGTAAATTTGTATGAGCATAAACAGAAGGGATTCCATCAATAGGGGAAATCATTGCCTTAGCTTTTTCTCATAATTGTTTACAACCCTTATTTTTTACTTAGTTACAGCCATTTAGTTATTTGCAAGCTAGTTGTTAAAGAACACTCAACTGAGATTTGAATATTTGGGAAGCTGGTTCTGAAGACTTATGGGTCTGAAGATAGCAGTTGATAGGTTAACTCTCTGTGGATTCGACCCTGGGCGTAATACTCGGGTTATATTTGCAACGTCCGCAGAGTCCTTTTTATAAGGCATAGTTGGGCGTGATCAGTTGGTAAGTTGAGATTTATTTGGGACATTTTTGTAAGTTTCCCTTTGTAATATTGGGGGTTGGATATTCTACAACGACCTTTACATTTGTAATAATCTCATTCTGTTTTTTTCCACAAAATATACGAATTAAAAAACAAACGGGTACATCACAAAGACATAAACAGTAGTACTATTTATTTTATTCCTTCTTTATAAGATCTTGTGATGGTTGGCCCTTCCAATATTATTTCTCAAGTCGTTTGGAGTAATTAAGAAGCTGGTCAGGTTTAGAACACGTTATATTTCATGCCAAGAAGTGGATGATGTCCTTATATGTTAAGCTTCTCTGTGTTTGAATCCGGTTATCTTTACTAGTTCTACTGATTCTTCTATGCCTTTGTTCTAGTCCTTGTTCGTTTAATTGTTCGCTTCATATTTGCCCATTATACTAGTTCGTCAACTTAGCAGAGATTAATTGAATGTATATTTTGTACTATTTTA
>NC_031994.1:12806099-12917426 GCF_001879085.1 Nicotiana attenuata
AAAAAAGAGAGAGATATAGTTTTAGGAGTAAATGGGTGAAGGTCAGAATGTAACACCCAAATGTGCACACTGCAGAAGAAACGAACTAAGGGTGTAAGGTCTAAGCTTGTTTGTGGCTTATATATATATCCTTAATTTTGCACATGTTGTCTGGCTTGAACACGTTGTATGATTGTTGTTGATGAACTGATTCGGAATGAGTTACATGCTAAGTGTGTGTGAGTTGTTTACTTGCATCCTATGCTTGCATGATTGATCCTAGAACTTGCCCTGTATGTTTGCAAGCGAAATAGAAGTCGTTTGGTTTTAGAGATGATTGAGGCATTTCTTTGTGCAACCCTTTATACTTGAGAATCCACCTGTGAATTATTACCATAGTTAACCCCTTTAGCCTGAAGCATATTCTTTGATAAACTATAATGATCTAAATCGCTGTTGTTGAATAAGCTATTGTTTGAACCGTTACCTCCTAGAAGCACTGTGAATCACTAAAGAATATACAAAAGTCAAAGTGTGGGTGGGAGAGTAGTTAGTGAAAAAAAAAAAAAAGGGAAGTCAAGAATGAAGGTTCTGGTTGGGTGAACTGGCAGTGTACAATAAAAAAATCTGAAAAAAAAAGAAAAAAAAAAAAAGAGAAGAAGGCAGCCAGTGTACCTAACGAAAAGTGGGGGTCAGAAGTGAAACTTGATGAGTGTGAAGTTTGATTGGGTTGAGCATATGAGAGGTAAATATAAAAAATAAAAAAAAAAGAAGTGTGTATTAAAGTGGCTTAGGGAGGTTAGTTCACTATATCCAAATATATCCTACACGTCCTTGGCCTTACATTACAACCTATAATACTCTTGATCTTTAACTGAATGGCTCGATTAGTGGAGTATTTACTGGGGCAAGCTTATGGTGTGTCTGTGTGGCATGTGAATGCTCTTTGCTGAGAGTGAGTGAATTCTTTCTATATATGGTTCCTTATTGTTGAATTTATGTGTGTGGAACTTCTCTCAGATTTTGTTTATGCGAGGGCATGTGACTCAGGAAGAAAAAGTGAGTCTTCACTTCTGTTAGAGTAATTAGAGTGAGCACAAGTGTGTCTTGGTATGAGAGTCTGCATTTGAGATATGATTGTGCACTGCTTGGGTCGATTCATTGATAATAGCAGGTGTGACATAAATGTGGGGGCAATGCATTGAGCAGTTAGGCCTAGAAGTGTGGTTAGTTGCTCGAGGACGAGCAGAAGATTTAAGTGTGGGGTGTTGATAATAGGTGAATTTGACTATAATCACACCTAAATAATCACCTTCTTGTGTAGTTTTAATGTAAAGTTGATGACAAAATGCTCTTATTAGTTGCTTTTTCATGATTTGTAGTGTGATATATGTGTATAAAGAGCGGCTAAGGAGCAGTTTTGGAGTCAAAAGTGATGAAAAAGAGGCCAACTGTAAAATTTCCTAAGTGACCCGTGCAAAACAGGCCGAAGATTCAGAGAAACTGGATCCACCGCGGTTCCACCGCGACGCGGCAGAACCGCGGTGGGAAGCAACTGCAGAAGTTGTGAGAATCCGCGAGGGGTGTTTGGCCGCGGTTCTACGCGGACCACGGCAGAACCGCGGCCAGGCGCAGAAACTTCAGGGACAAAGTGTCAATTACGGGATTTTAGAACCTAAACCCTATTTAAAACATTAGACTTCGCCCAAGAGAGGCATGTATTGATTTTTTAGGTTTCTTAGCAAGGAAAAAAGATTGTGAGAAAATACTCTAAACATCTTTCTTCTTCTTTTCTTTTTGATTTTATGATGAATTCAAGCTTAGTTTATTTTCCCATAGCCATGAGTAGCTAAATTCCTTGTCTAAGGCTTTGATGGAACCTATTGGGTGATGAACTTCTTGTTTATGTGAATACAAATTGCTAGTTTAATCTCTATTTGTTCAACTTTCGTGTTCGTTGTAGTTATTGACAGGATCCTCAATTAGCTGTGCTATTTAGTGTGCATAACTTGGAAAAGAGTGCATATTTAGGGTATTGTTGAACAACACCACTCCTAAATTATTAGAGGAATCTATAATTGCGGGTTTAAAGGCGGGATTAGGAATAACGAAGCCTTGGGTGCAATTTAAATTGAATTGTGCTAAACAAAGCAAGCTAGTGTATCTCGGGAGAGTGCAATAGTAGATTACTGTGATTACTCGGGAGAGATTTGCGGCAAGATTAGCGTTCATGATTGATAGAGATATGTGGGTAAATTTGTATGAGCATAAACAGAAGGGATTCCATCAATAGGGGAAATCATTGCCTTAGCTTTTTTTCATAATTGTGTACAACCCTTATTTTTTACTTAGTTACAGCCATTTAGTTATTTGCAAGCTAGTTGTTAAAGAACACTCAACTGAGATTTTGAATATTTGGGAAGCTGGTTCTGAAGACTTTATGGGTCTGAAGATAGCAGTTGATAGTTAACTCTCTGTGGATTCGACCCTGGCGTAATACTCGGGTTATATTTGCAACGTCCCGCAGAGTCCTTTTTATAAGGCATAGTTGGGCGTGATCAGTTGGTAAGTTGAGATTTATTTGGGACATTTTTGTAAAGTTTCCCTTTGTAATATTGGGGTGTTGGATATTCTACAACGACCTTTACATTTGTAATAATCTCATTCTGTTTTTTTCCACAAAATATACGAATTAAAAAACAAACGGGTACATCACAAAGACATAAACAGTAGTACTATTTATTTTATTCCTTCTTTATAAGATCTTGTGATGGTTGGCCCTTCCAATATTTATTTCTCAAGTCGTTTGGAGTAATTAAGAAGCTGGTCAGGTTTAGAACACGTTATATTTCATGCCAAGAAGTGGATGATGTCCTTATATGTTTACATAATTTATGAAAATGTTTTAAAAGACAAAATTATCAATTAATTCGAGCTCACTCAGACTGAGACAAAATTTAAAAGTTTCAGACGACCATGGTAATCTCAGGCACGTTATATATATATATATATATATATATATATATTATATATATTATATATATTATATATATACTATATAATATATATAGAAAGCCCTTAACGAAATATCGTTCGCCTTTTTGCACTTTAAAATAGAGTTTTACATTGGACAAAATAGTAATATTATTGTTTTCCTAATATATAGAATTCTAAAATCCTATAATTTTAGTTATTAAATCTTTCCTTGTTTGAATATGTAAGAATTCCTAATATTTAGGAACTTGTATGTGAATCTTACCTTACATAAATNATCTTACCTTACATAAATTGGTAAAAAATAGATTAACCCACAAAATCTTATATTTAATGCAAAAGCATTATAACAATGAACCACAAGAATTTCTTAAAATTTATATCGAAATAATAAGGTTTAAAGCATATCAGCTACCTTGACATGGTAATATATTTATTCCGACCCTGACATGGTAATGGAATTCACCATTTTCTACTTTTGATACCGTCTTTAAGCACAATTTCACAATTTTTATAAATTAAATTATCAAACAATTTAAACTAAATTTCTTCAATTACGGTTCAATATTTTTCTTCCATCAATATAATATCTGATTAAATTAACATATTAAGTTATGTATGAGTCAATACTGTTATATTTATCTAACATTGTCTTCTAGAATGAACTTAAGAATATACAATTTTCCACAAAAAAAAAATGTTTCATGATTATATTTTCTTGCTTAAACTTTAAAAAAAGTATGATAACTTGTGAAATTGAAATAATTAGATTATAACTGAATTCAATTTTAAGTTATATATTTACGTAGATGATTGAACACTTATAGAATAGATTTTTCTTCTTTTTATTTTATAGCTTAATAGGATAAATAATTATCATTTAAGGAACTTAATTATACTTCTTATTTTATTTTATTTTATAACTAATTACAAGCTTTAATGTAATATTTTTATATTCTTATAAAAATAACTTTTATTTGAACAATGTAGAAAGTTTTAGCATTCACAATACTTTTTTTTTGGCAATTAATTTCCTTTTGTATTAATCAGCAAAGATCAAGATGTATAATTCCATAGTCCAGCATAATACTTTGCTGACTATCTCAAATTGTGAAACATACTGCTAATCTACAGAGAAAATAAACTAAACTACTCTTCTAACAGAAACTGCTACATTTGATTCCTAGCTCTAGGAAATACTCTAACATTATAAATGTAAGCTATTTCTTTTGCTAATACATCACTGTTACGATAACTTTGGTCAAAAATACGTGTGTTCCTATCAATCCATAATGCATATGAAGTTTCAGCATATACAATTCTGAAGATACTGGCCTTGTTTGACTTCCCTTTGCCTTTCTTGATAACATTGGAGATGTTGAGCCCAGTTGTGATTGGTCATTTGATCCTCTTGAATCCATCTCAAGACTTTCTTCCACAAAACTGCTGCATGCGAACATAGTACAAACAAGTGATCTCTTGTTTCCATATGTCCTTGGCACATAATACATTGCTGATTGATATTCAATCCCCAGCTAGCTAACCTGTCCTTGGTAGAAAATCTTCCTTGTAGTATTAACCATAAGTTGAAAACAGCCTTTGGTGGAGCAAAATTCTGAAACAACATACACTTCCAACTTATTTTTGGTAAGTCACCCAATAACTGTAAGTATAGTTGTCTAATACTGTCAATGTGATTGTTTGCATTTTGAGCTTGCTGTAAACACTTCTTGAACCAATTATTTTCCTTACCATCCAACTAGCCTGCTGTGGGATTGGCATGTCTTGTAATTGCTGCTTCTTGATATAATAAGCATTAATCCACCGGATCCACAATTTATCTTCTTTATGGGCTAGATCCCAGTATACCTTAGCAATTGCTGCCTTGTTCCACAGAGATAAGTTGATGAGGTTCAGGCCACCAACAGATTTAGGAGTACACATCTTCTCCCCAGCCACAAATGCCTTCTTAGTAATAGTGTTATTGCCAGATCATACATAACTTCTGCAAAGAGCCTCAATCATCTTCAGAACTTTAACAGGTAGGATTAATAACTGAGCCCAATAGGCTTGGATGCCAAAAATAACTGATTGTACTAGTTGCACACGCCCAGCATAGGATAGCTTTCTGGCAGTCCATGAGGAGATCTTGGCTGTGATTCTTTCAATCAAAGGCTGCCATTGGATCAGTGCTATTTTCTTAGTGGATAATGGGATGCCCAAACATTTGAAGGGTAAGGTTCCTTGCTCAAATCCTAGATGATCCAGAATCTGCTTCCTCACTTCTAGCTTCACTCCACCAAAGTAAATTGAGCTTTTACCTAAGTTAGCTTGTAATCCTGAAGCCTCAGAAAATTGGGAGAAATATTTGTACATTGTGACTATAGAAGGCAGATCATCTCTGGCAAACAAAAGTAGGTCATCAGCAAAACTCATATGAGTTATGTCTAGTTTCTTGCATCTGGGGTGGAATAGAAAATTGGTTTCCTTTTTCAGTTCATTGAGAGATCTACTCAATTATTCCATCACAATATCAAATAAGAAAGGAGATATAGGGTCTCCTTGTCTAAGCCCCTTAGCAGCATTAAAAGGTTCAGTTGTTTCTCCATTCACAAGGACAGTATAGCTAACTGTTTTGATATACTCCATGATTCATTTGATGAATCTATCAGGGAAGCCAATCTCCTTCATCACCTGCTGTAAGAAGATCCACTCAACTGAATCATTAGCTTTTTGGAGGTCAATCCTCACCATGCACCTAGGGGATATTTGGGCTCTAGTATAAGACTTGACTAGTTCATGAGCCAAAATTATATTGTCTATTATCTTTCTGCCAGGGATAAAACGAGCTTGGGCTTCACAGATCATTCTTGGCATGACTTTCTGCAGTCTGGCAGCTAGGATTTTGGAGATAATTTTGTATAGATTCACAATACTTTAAATAATTAAATTTTAATTACCTTATATAATTATTTTCATATTTGAAGGACACATAATTGTAATCCCTTTCATGTTACAATTAAATATCGAAATCTTGGGATGAGCTAATATTAAGAATTTGGATCAACAAAAAATAAATTAGTTCTTTTAATGTCAAGGCCAAATAATTAAGTCAAAAAATCCAATTCAATAATTTGCTAAATTCATTGTATAATTAAAATTATTTTTCAAGTTGACAATACTCTTAGGAAGCCTAAATTTGTTTGCATAAGAATAGTATTTGGGATGAAAAAAATAAAAATAAGATAGAAAAATTAACATGGAAAATTTTATAGATAAGCATGTTCAACTAAAACTATATACTACTCCATATTTTAAGGAGTATAAAATAATTTTATTTTATAATACAAACATACAATATTTAATAGTACAAACATAATTTTCTAAAAGATCGTATATTCACTGACTTAGGTACACGCGCAAAACGCGTACCATAAGACTAGTATATATAAAATGCCTAGAGATTCAATTTCTTTATTTTTCTTTTTTTACATTTTTTAAATTTTACATTCACATATCTCGTTGTAAAATAAGTAAATATCTTGTCCACGCTCCCGCTCTTTTTAAATCATTGTTTAGCTTATGTCTTTTACCTAAAAATAAAGAAATTAAGTGAGTGGTCAGTTTTTTGGACGGATAGGGAAGTAACACGAGACATGTTATTGCCTCATTGGCCCACAAATCGCCAATATCTCCGACTTTTTAAGACCTTTTGTTCATATTTGCAAGACCATTCATTTCTTACTATATTTATTTTCGGTTGAAGAAAGACAAGGAGGTTCTTGTATTTTTCTACAATAAATTGGTGTTGCACTTTTTTTTTTGCTAATAACAAGCATTTGTGTTGCACTTTCCACCACCATTCACGCCACAAATTCTGCAGTGAGACAATCCATTCTTCGTTGCTTTTTTTTTCCCCTTTCTAAAAAGAAAAATAAAAATCTCTTTATCTTACCAAAAAAAAAAAAAAAGAAGTGTGATGAAGGGAAATAGGGTCATGTTTCCATTTTGAATGTCTCTTTCTATGACTTTAAACTTCGTAGGTTGTCCAAGTGATGAACATTGCACTACACCCAGTTATTAACTTATATAGATAATTTTATAATTTTTATAATATTAGGGGTCGTTTGGTTGGGAATATGATTTATACCGGTATAAGTTATGCCGGTATAAGTTATATTGGAATAAGTTATGTTGGGATTAGTTATGCTGGTGTTTATTCATTATTTGGTATGTTGTATTAAGAATGACAATTGCATAATTTCTAAGAAGAAGGTATAAGTTATACCGGTGCTAATTACCCTACATTCTATAAGGTATAAGTTATCCCAGTGTTAACACTGGGATAATTTATACCTGGTTTGCTAACCAAACAGAGTATTAAGGTGGTATTAAATTTTTATACCACCCTTATACTTTCTTATACCTCATACCAAATGACCCCTTAGTATAGTTTTATAACAGATCATTTATCATATTTTGCAGGTTACTAATCCATATTAACTTTAAGAATTACATATCATTACTTTTTAAGTAATTGAATAGTGTAAAAATTATGTCACACTGACAATGCATGTTAGTTAAACTCTATAGCTAGCAGTTACATGCCGTAGAAATCCTTCCCTCAAGCAACCCCTTCTGTATTGGCGGTGAAAGGAGCTACACGTGGAATATTAGACTGTTGACATGGCATAACACGTAAGAGCAATAATAAAGCAACACATGGCAGTCTTACTTGATAGAATAAGAAAAGGCACGGGAGGGAAACACCACAAGATAGTACCGAGTTTAATAGCTGGCAAAGGCTGTATCAAGACAGTAAAAAAGGAAGATTCAGGAACCTTCAATTAAGGAGGGGAGGAATCAGAATCATTACAGAATCCTCGTGGACGGTTACGATTACTAATTATAACGGATCATTAATACCATTAAAGCTCATAATGATTTAGCCATAAATGGAAGGAAACGTTATATGTGCAAACCTCTATATAAGAGGAGAAAATTTCACTTGTAAGGACATCTGAGACAATTTTGGAATATATTCACTTTACTTTTCTGCTTTTCTTGAAATTCTCTATATTGACTTTGCAATCAATTATTTCCTTATTTATTCTTGATATTTTCCTTTGATATCATTGAGAAAGTGAGGCAAAACTTGGTTATCAGAAGTCCGTTTTCTTCTAAAATTAATATTTGACCGAAAGATATATTTTTGGTTAAACAAATTGGTTCCGTTACCGGGAATCTGATAATCTTTTCATTTTCCAAATTCATTTTTTTTGTCAAACAACCACGTTGACTGCCAACGACAACAACCAACAGAATCAACAAGAGGATGGAACTTCAATCCCTTCACCCCAAAATTCTCCCCAACACTCCCGAGAGGGGTCACCTCAAATATCAACATCACATGAATAATCAACAAGGGGGTGATCAAACTGCTGAAGACGCATTAAAATAGCTAATTGTGGAATACGTCAATAATGCCCTTCAAGCTTTCGTTAGTGGATTGCCAACTATACCACCAACTCCACATCCAAACAACATTGCAAACCATAGAAAACCCATGCTCGGGACTTGCTAATTCAGGCAGCGGAGGAACTCCCAGCGGATCTCGCGATGGAAGGTCAGGTATCCTAAATAATTCTGATTTCCAAAGTTTAGTACTAACTTTGCAAAAGCAGCTCAAAGAGCAAAATGATCGCATAGAACAAATACCTGGTGTGCCACCCGTGATTAAAGGAGTGGATATTGACAAGTATTCACAACAGCCCTGGAAGCCAAGTGCCGCTCCCTTGCCGATTCTAAAAAAAATTGAAGATGCCCGATATTCCGAAGTATGATGGAACAACCGATCCACGAGATCATGTAAATGCATTTACAACTGGCGTGAAAGGCAATGATTTAACAGAGCAAGAAATTGAATCAGTGCTGGTCAAAAAATTCAGCGAAACACTCACAAAAGGAGCACTAACATTGTATTCTCTTTTACCGGAAAATTCTATTGATTCTTTTGCTGAGCTTGCAAATTCATTTATAAAAGCACACTCGGGAGCTCAAAAAGTTGAGAAGAGGATGGAAGATATCTTCAAAATAAAATAAGGAGATACGGAGCTACTCAGGGAATTTGGATAGATTTCATCGTGAAAGAATGATGTTACCACGTGTACCTGATAACTGGGCGGCCATGGCGTTTGCAAGTAATTTAAATGAAAAAAGCTCAAAAGTCACGAGGAGGCTCAAGGAAAGCTTATGAGAATTCCCTGCTACAACTTGGAATGATATTTACAACATGTACAGTACGAAGCAGCGGATAGAGGAAGACACCATCACCCAATCACGGGGAGATGAAAGAACAAGTTCGAGGCGACCAGAAACTGAAAAAAGGTCCGGTAAGAACAGGTACGAACCATACATGGGGCCAGTAGGACGGGATTCACGTTCTAAACAAGAAAACCCGAGGTACAGTTCTAGATCAAGAGATAGAGATGCGGGTTCTTCATCCAAGTTTGGGAAAGAGCGAGATAAGTGGGATAGCAATGTTAATACGAAGGCAAAGATTGGTGATTATAGTTTCAATGTTAGCACTTCTGAGTTGGTAGCTGTTTAAAGAAATATGGGAGATAAGGTGCGATGGCCAAAAGAAATGAGATCGAACCCTAACAGAAAAAATCCAAATTTCTGGTACGAGTTTCATAATGACCATGGTCATAAAATAGCAGATTGCAGATTGCTACAAGGTGAAATAGAGCATTTGTTAAAACAAAGTTATTTAACCAATTTGTTTAGTGATAAGGGTAAGCAAACGTATATGAAGAATAGACCAGAGCCACCAAAACCTCTATCACCAAAGAGAACGGTTAATGTGATAAGCGAAGGAGAGGAGGTCAACGGTGTGACATATACGGCTGCAAAAAAGACATCAAAAGTCTCGGTTACCCATGGAAAGCGAGTTCGCCAATTTTTGGAAGAAGACGGCATAAAATTTGATGATGCAGATGCAGATGGCGTGGTGATCCCTCACAACGATGCACTGGTAATATCTTTACTTGTACATTATACTATTGTGCAACGAGTTTTGATTGATCCAAGTAGCTCCGTGATGCAAGCTGATGACAAAATGGTGCCCAAAGCACGTACCTTATCTGGATTCGACAATTCAAGCGTTGTTACAAAAAGGAAAATAGTGCTTACTACATTTGCAGAAGGAGTTGTCAAAGATACAAAATTTCAAGTGATAGATACGGATATGGCATATAATATGATACTCGGCAAACCTTGGATTCATGATATGGATGCTCTTCCATATACTTTACATCAGGTTATTAAGTTCCCTTCACAATGGGGGATTAGACATATTCGTGGTGATCAGCAGGCTTCTAGAAGTATCAATTTAGTGGCGGATTCGAGCATAAAGAATGATGTTGCAGATAAACAATAACAATTACATAATTCAGTTGAGGATTTAGCAACACTAACCTCAACTGGAGATGGGCAAACGGATGTAGATTCAAGGCCTGATATCATTCAAGAGCCAGAAGAGAATGAAAACATCAAAAAAACAATAGAAGAACTTGAAGCCATGGTGTTATTTATACATTGGCTGGACAAAAAAGTTTACATCGGAACCAACCTGAGCGCAGAAATGAAAGGTAAGTTAATTGAATTCTTAAAAGCCAACGCAGACTGCTTTGCTTGGTCGCATTCAGATATGATAAGGATACCACCGGAGGTGATAACCCATAAGCTAAATGAAGATCCATCATATCGACCTGTCAAACAGAAAAAAGGAAGCTAGGATCCCTTAAAAATCAGGTGATTCAGGATGAGGTACAAAAACTTTTAAAAATCAGGTCTATTTGAGAGGTAAAAATATCCTACTTAGCTAGATAATACTGTAGTGGTACCAAAAAAGAATGGGAAATGGCGAGTTTGTGTGGATTATACTGACTTGAATAAAGCTTGTCCTAAAGACTCTTTTCCTTTACCGCATATAGATCAACTAATTGATGCTACTGCAGGACATGAATTGTTGAGTTTTTTAGATGCCTATTCAGGGTATAATCAGATAAAAATGGATCCTTTAGATAAGGAAAAAACTTCCTTTATTACAGACAGGGGGACTTACTGTTATAAAGTCATGCCTTTAGGTCTAAAGAATGCTGGAGCCACGTACCAGAGGTTAGTAACAAAAATGTTTCAAGAACACCTGAGAAAAACTATGGAAGTCTACATCGATGACATGTTAGTAGAGTCAACACAGGCAGGGGATCATATCCAACAATTGTCAGATACTCTTCAAATTCTCCGCAAGTTCAATATGAAGTTAAATCGCGAAAAGTGTGCATTTGGCGTGTCCTCGGGTAAGTTTTTAGGTTTCCTTGTTTCTAACCGAGGAATAAAAGTAAAACCTGCACAGATCAAAGCCGTTGAAGAAATACCAGACATATTCACGAGCAAAAAAGAGATGCAGAGGTTGACAGGTAGGATAACAGCTTTGGGAAGATTTATTTCTAAATCTTCGGAGAAACGTTTTAAGTTCTTTTCAGTGTTGAAAAAGCAAAGCCAATTTGAGTGGACTGAGACATGTCAACAAGCACTCAAAAATCTAAAAGCATAACCCACCGTTGCTAGCTAAACCAAAGGATGGAGAAAGGCTACTCATCTATCTCGCTGTATCAGAAATGGCGGTAAGTGCAGTGTTAGTACGTGAAGACAAAGGTAAACAATCTCCAATTTATTATGTTAGAAAATCTTTATTGGATGCTGAAACTCGATATCCTCATTAAGAAAAACTTGCTTTAGCACTAATCATGGCATCTAGAAAATTAAGGCCTTATTTTCAGTGTCACCCTATCTATGTAGTGATAGCTTACCCCTTAAGAAATATATTGCATAAGCAAGAACTATCAGGTAGATTAGCCAAGAGGGCTATAGAGCTCAGTGAATATGATATCACATTTCAACCTAGAACTGCGATAAAATCACAAGTTTTAGCAAATTTCGTGGCAGACTTCAGCCTAGGGTAGTACCTGAAGCAGAAAAGGAACTACAGGAGTTCAACGGGTCTAATCCGGGTACCTGGACCCTATTTACTGATGGCTCCTCGAATGTTAAAGGAGCGGGTTTAGGCATTATTCTAATCCCACCTTCAGGAGAATAAGGCAGGCAATAAAGTGCCATCCCATTGCTAACAATAAAGAAGAATATGAAGCTGTAATTGCAGGTCTGGAATTGGCATGAGAACTCAGAATAATGCAGATTATAATCAAAAGTGACTCGTAGCTTGTAGTTAATCAAATGCAGGGGACTTATATAGCTAGAGAGGCGAGGATACAGCAGTATTTGGAAAATTCACGAGACTTAATCAGAGGATTCCAATCTTGGAAAATCGTGCAAATACCCAGGGAGAAAAATACTGAAGTAGACGTGTTGGCTAAGCTCGCATCCGTTGCAGAAGTAACAAATGAAGAGAATGCTTTCGTAATACATTTGTTTCATTTGGTACTCGATCAGGACAATAACGAGGTAAATTTTAATAATTTAACTTGGGATTGGAGAAATAAAATCGTTAATTTTTTGCAGTACAGGATCTGCCTGAAGATAAGAAAAAAGCTCAGTAATTTCGACGAAAAGCTGCCCGTTATTGTTTGGATCGTGGCAATCTGTATCGAAAGATGTTTGGTGGGCCTTTAGCAAGATGTATTAGACCTTCTCAAATAGAGTATGTGATGAGAGAAGTACGTGAGGGACACTGTGAAAATCATGCAGGAGGAAGATTCTTAGTAAAACCTCTAATTAGAGCAGGATATTATTGGCCAAAAATGGAAGAAGATGCGGAAAATTTTGTGGCTAAGTGTGATAAATGCCAACTTATGGCAACAACATGCATCGCCCATCGGAGCTATTACATCCGGTTATTTCACCATGGCCTTTTATGAAGTGGGGGATGGATATCATGGGTCCACTACCGCAAGCCAAAGGAAAGGTACGATTTTTATTAGTATTAACAGATTATGTTACCAAGTGGGTAGAAGCAGGTGCGGAAAAAGAAGTCAGGGACTTTATTTGGCGAAACATCATATGCCGGTTCGAAGTTCCAAAAGAATCATGTGTGACAATGGCCAGAATTTCATAGGTGCAAAAATTACAAAATTCTTTCAGAGTTGGCAGATTAAAAGGATAACTTCAACACCTTATCATCATGTGGCTAATGGACAAGTTGAATCGACAAACAAAGTTATTATTAATAACTTGAAGAAAAGATTAGATGCATGACTAACCTTGAAATTACGCATAATAATCATCCCATTCTGAAAGGAGGAAGAGATAGAATACGTTTGTGATATGTGTTAGGATCGGAATAATCATGTGTCATGCGGAAGCTAGTAAAGCAAACTTTAACAACGACAAATCAGACAACAAAAGAGACACAAACATTTAACGTAGTGCGGTCAATTGGCCTACGTACGTCCACGACAGATATGAGCAATCCACTATATATAAAAGAGTACAAAATATCGAGAGAACAACCTCACAAAGAGGCAAACACAAGTGGTACACTAGCACTTGACCTGCAATTTTTTTCCCCTAAACAAGACTCTCAAACCCCATATGGCAACATTGTGGATGCTAATAAATGAGAAGGAGGTATCCTCAATTTATAGAAGTCCAAACCTTTTCCATCGTGAAAAGGGACGAGCAAAATATTATTAGGACGAAAAAATCAGGTGTCATGCGGAAGCTAGTAAAGCAAACCTTCAACGACGATAAATAAGACAACAAAAGAGAAATATACCAAAAGAAACACAAACATTTAACGTGGTTCGGTCAACTGACCTACGTCCACGGCGGAGACGAGCAATCCACAATAATAAAAGAGAGTACAAAATATTGAGAGAACAACTTTACGAAGAGGCAAACACAAGTGACACACTAACACTTGTCCCGTAAAGTTCTCCACATAAACACGATTCTCAAACCCCATATGGCTATATTGTGGATGCTACTGAATGAGAAGGAATGATCCTCAATTTATAGAAGTCTAAAACCTTTTCCTTCAAGAGAAGGGACTCACCATTTCCTTCTAAGAATAGGAAAACTCAATTATGACACACATGTTGCCCTTTCCTTCAAGAGATATAGGAAACCAAATATGGTAAGAAAATCAGAATAACTCCTAACAAATATGAGAGATTTATGGTTTCCTTCGAAGAATAGAAAACCCATTCCTCCAAGAGATAAAAAAAACCAAATATGATAAGAAAATCAGGAAAACACCTAACAATATGTTCTTTTTGATAGCTATAATCCTATAATTAGATATTTTTAGAGATGTCTTTTTTTCACTTTTTGATAAGACTCATAAGAATTACTAGTTACTACATGTCTTCTATTACAAGTTTAGCATGACCATCTAACTTCACGCTCATAACTACATAAGTGCGACAAATTGCGATATCCAGATCTTATAGACTTGGAAGATCCAGATTGAGACAAATATACGAGCTATAATGAAAAGTGAATTCAAAAGAAGATTCAGATCTTATAGACTTGGACTTTATTCAGTCATGTATATATAGTTTGGAAGTTGAGATGAAGTATACTATTACTTGAGAAATTCAATCATGCCACTGACCCTAGTAAAGAATCAAAGTAATTTTTCTCGTACTCTAATATTTGCAGATAATGTAACTCAAAGTTTAATGTGAACTCTTTTGTAAAATTTTCATTATATGTAATGGAATCAACTTCAACTTTGATTCTCCATTACCTTTTCGAACAAACTCGAAACAGAAAACAAAGAAGAAAAAATATATCAGTACTCTACTTCATTCCTTTTGTATTTTCCTTGTATGCATTACGTTTTATCGACAAACATAAATGAAGCTACATGAGCTGTGAGAATTCATACGACGATGTGACAACCCAAAGGGGTCATCACCTGTATGAGGCCATAAAAATCTCATTTTGGGGTTGCCTCGAGTTTGTGTGCGCAGTCCGGGCGCGTAGCCGGAACATTTAAATATGAATTTGTGAGAAAAATAATAAATTCTGATGTTTTAATTGATTAAGTTTGACTTCGGTCAACGTTTTGGGCAAACGGACCCGGACTTGTGATTCGACAGTCCCGGAGGGTCCGTAGGAAAATACGAGACTTGGGGGTGTGCCCGGAATCAAATTCCGAGGTCCCAAGTCCGAGAAATGAATTGTTATGTGAAATTGTTTTCTGAAATTAATTAGAGAATTTGAAAGTGTTATTTGATCAAAAGACTGTGGTACCGGGCTCGTATTTTGGTTCCGACGCCCGCTACAAGTCTTATATACGGCTTAAGTAATTTCTGTAAAGTTTGGTTGAATTTGGACGTCGTTTGACGTGTTTTGGACTAAAAACTCTAAACTTGATGTTTTATGAAAATTGGAAGGAAATCCTGGGTCTTGAGGCCTAATTTGATGATTATGATGTGGTTTGGGCGATTCGATCGCNTCTTGGTGATGGACATTGATATCATGATTAAGAGGAAGAAGAGGTCAGTACGAGGACGGCCGAGGATTAGCTGGGGAGCCTTGACTACGGATAAAGCTCAGGAGTTGGAGGGGAGGTTGTCGGTTATGGGAGCCTAGAGGAGTGGCGAGGACGCGAGCGCTATGTGGACGACGGCGAACTATATAAGAGAGGCAGCGAGAGAGGTGTTAGGGATCTCAAAGAGTTTCTCTGGCCTGCACGAAGGTGAATGGTGGTGGAACGAAGTGGTTCAAGATAAACTGGAAGCGAAGAACGCGGTGTACCTGAAGTTAGTAGGTAGCACAGGCGAGGAGGAGAGGGGAGCGTTAAGAGGTATAAGGTAGCTAGGAAGGAGGATAAGTTGATGGCCACGGAGGCTAAAATTGCAGCAATTGGTCGTCTATACGAGGAACTTGGGAAAAAAGGCGGGGAAAAGAAGTTATTCCGGCTGGTCAAGGCGAGAGAGGGGAAGGCTCGGGATCTGGACCAAGTGAGGTGCATCAAAGACGAGGATGATAGAGTTTTGATGGGAGAGGCGCAGATTAAGAGGAAATGACAAACATACTTTCATAAACTTCTGAATGAAGAGGGGGACTGGGATATTGCGATAGGTGAATTGGGGCATTCCGAGTGTCACCGAGATTTTGGGTACTGTAGACGTATTAAGGTTGAGGAGGTAGTGAGGTCTATGTGTAAGATGAGTAGGGGCAGAGCTACCGGGCCAGACGAAATTCCGATAGATAACTGGAATTATGTGGGTAGAGCAGGCTTGGAGTGGCTGACCGAGTTGTTTAATGTTATTTTCAAGACGAAAAGGATGGCGGATGAGTGGAGGTGGAGTACGATGGTACCGTTATACAAGAACAAAGGTGATATCCAGAGTTACAACAATTATAGGGGTATCAAGTTACTAAGCTATACTATGAAAGTGTGGGAGAGGGTGGTGGAAGTGAGGGTGAAGAAGACAGTGTCTATATCCGATAACCAGTTCGGGTTCATGCCAGGTCGTTCGACTACGGAAGCGATCCACCTTATTAGGAGGTTGGTGGAGAAGTACAGGGATAGAAAGAAGGATCTGCACAAGGTCCCTAGGGAGCTTCTTTGGAGGTGTCTGGAGGCAAATGGTATGTTGATAGCCTACATTAAGGCGATTAAGGACATGTATGATGGAGCTAAGACTCGGGTTAGGACTGTCGGAGGCGACTCGGAGCACTTCCCGGTTGTTATGGGTTTACACCAAAGATCTGCGCTCAACCAGTTCTTATTTGCTCTAGTGATGGACGCACTGACACGGCATATCCAAGGGGGGGTGCCATGGTGTATGTTGTTCGCTGATGATATAGTTCTGATTGATGAGATGCGACGCGGCGTTAACGAGAGGCTGGAGGTTTGGAGACAGGCCCTGGAGTCTAAGGATTTCAAGTTGAGCAGGACTAAGACAGAATACCTGGAGTATAAATTCGGCGTAGAGTCCAGAGAAGCGGGCTTGGACGTGAGGCTTGGATCACAGGTCATCCCCAGGAGAGGCAGTTCCAAGTACCTTGGGTAGGTTATTCAAGGTGATAGGGAGATCGACGAGGATGTCACACACCGTATAGGGGTGAGGTGGATGAAATGAAGGTTAGCATTTGGAGTCCTGTGTGACAAGAAAGTGCCACCAATACTCAAAGGTAAGTTTTATGGGGCGTGGTCTGACCGGCCATATTGTATATGGCAAAGTGTTTTTCAGTTAAGAACTCACATATCCAGAAGATGAAAGTAGCAGAGATGAGGATGTTAAGGTGAATGTGCAGGCACACTAGGATGGATAATATTAGAAACTAAGAAATTAGGGAGAAGGTAAGTGTGGCCCCTGTGGATGACAAGATGCGGGAAGTCAGGCTTATGATTTAATTCCGCACCTTTATTAATACCGTTAATTGTTAAAAGGAAACATGTGTTTAAGGAATTTGTTAATTAAGTTGGCTTGCCTAGCTCCGTTAGTAGGCGCCATCACGACTCCCGATGGTGGGAAATCCGGTTCGTGACAAGTTGGTATCAGAGCTCTAGGTTACATAGGTCTCACAACTCACGGACAAGCTTAGTAGAGTCTGAGGGATCGGTACGGAGACGTCTGTACTTATCCCCCAGAGGCTGCCAAGTTAGGAAAAATCTCTCCTTTGTTCTTTCTTGTCGTGCGGGTTGGTTTCTAAATGCTAATTGGACTTCTACTCTGTTTCCTCGCAGAATGGCGAGAACACGTGCTTCCTCATCTTCAGCACCAGCAGCGGAGCCTCAGGTCGGTTTTGACGAGGAGGTTCGGCTCCAGCCCCAGCAGCGCCAGTGGGCCCAGCTCAGGTCCCAGAGGGGTTTATAGCCACCCCAGTTCTTCAGGATGCTTTGGTCAGATTGGTGGGCTTTGTGGAGAGCGTCACTAGAGCGGGTTTGCTTCCAGTAGCACCAGCCACTTCTCAGGCTGGAGGAGGAGTTCAAACTCCAGGTACACGTACTCCGGAGCAGGTAGCTCCCCAGGCTCAGGTTCCAGTGGTTCCGCTAGCTGTGACAGCTCAGCCGGGTATTGTGACTCAGACCGGCGATGGAGCGGCTATGTGCGCAGATGCTTTGTGGAGACTGGATAGGTTCACCAAGCTCTTCATCACCACATTCAGCGGTGCTTCTTCAGAGGACCCCCAGGATTTTTTGTATAGCTGCCATGAGGTTCTGTCGACTTCGCCACTTTTCGTCTAGCAGGATCCGCCAAGACTTGGTGGAGGGATTTCTGTTTAGCCAGACCAGCGGGGTCACCAGCATTGTCATGGGATCAGTTTGCAGAGTTGATTTTGGAGAAGTTTCTCCTAGCTACTCAGCGAGAGGCTCTTCGCAGGCAGTTCGAGCATCTCCAGCAGGGCTCTATGACAGTCACTCAGTATGAGACCCGGTTTATCGATCTAGCTCGCCATGCTCTTGTCACACTCCCCACTAAGAGGGAGAGGGTGAGGAGATTTATTGATGGTTTGATTCTGCGATTCGTCCCCAGATGGCTAGGGAGACTGGTAGTGAGATCAGCTTTCAGGAGGCGGCCAATGTGGGCCGCCGAGTTGAGATGGTTCTGCCACAGGGGGGTAGCCATAGAGAAGACAAGAGACCCCGTCACTCAGGTCGTTTCAGTGGTGCCTCCTCTGGAGGCAGGGATTCTTATGATAGGGGTCAGCCCTCCAGGCCTTTCCAGTCAGCCCTCCAGGTCTCTCAGGGTGCCGCAGGTGATCGTGGTTACCGTGGGCATTATTCTGATCAGCAGACCCTCAGTGTACCGTCAGCTCCCATCAGCGCACCGCCACTTAAGAGTTTCCGCGGAGGTCATTCAGGTCGCCAGGGCCAGCCACAACGTTCAGAGGGGTGTTATGAGTGTGGTGAGTATTGTCACGTCAGGAGAGCTTGCCCGAGATTGAGGGGTACTCAGTCGCAGCAGCAGGGTTCCCGTCCTATGATTCAGGCACCAGATGCTCCACAGCCAGCCAGGGGTGGAGGTAGAGGCCATAGAGGTGGAGGTAGAGGCCATAGAGGTGGAGGTAGAGGCCATAGAGGTGGAGCTCAGACCGCCAAGGGCGGAGGTCAGCTAGCAGCAGATCGACCTAGGGATTCAGTTCAGGGTGGTGGGGCCCAGCCCCGTTGCTATGCACTCCAGGCTAGGCCCGAGGCAGAGGCCTCAGATGCGGTGATTACAGGTACGGTTTAGGTTTGTGATCGAGATGCTTCAGTACTATTTGATCCAGGATCTACGTATTCATATGTCTTATCTTATTTCGCACCATTCTTGGTCATGCCTAGTGATGCCTTGGGTATTCCGGTATATGTGTCTACATCGGTGGGTAACTCTATCGTGGTCGACCGAGTCCATCGTTCGTGTGTTGTAGTGATTGGGGGTCTTGAGACCCGTGTAGACTTGTTGCTCTTAGATATGGTTGACTTTGATATCATTCTGGGTATGGATTGGTTATCACCCTATCACGCTATCTTGGACTGCCATGCCAAGACCGTGACTTTAGCCTTACCGGGTATGCCTCGCTTAGAGTGGAGAGGGACTCCAGGTCATTCTACCCGTAGTGCCATATCGTACGTAAAGGCTCGACGTATGGTCGAGAAGGGGTGTCTGACCTATTTGGCCTATGTTCGTGATTCCAGTGCTGAGGTCCCTCCCATAGATTCTGTGCCTATTGTCCGGGAGTTTCCCGATGTTTTTCCTTTGGACCTGCCTGGTATGCCACCCGATAGAGATATCGATTTCTTATTGATTTTGCTCCAGGCACCCAGCCTATTTCTATTCCGCCATATCGTATGGCCCCGCCGGAGCTGAAAGAGTTAAAGGACCAATTGCAGGATCTGTTAGTTAAGGGTTTCATTAGACCCAGTGTTTCGCCTTGGGGCGCACCAGTGTTATTCATCAAGAAGAAGGATGGTTCGATGCGGATGTGTATAGATTACCGGCAATTGAACAAGGTAACAATTAAGAATAAGTATCCCCTGCCGAGAATTGATGATTTGTTCGACCAGCTTCAGGGTGCCAGGGTATTTTCCAAGATTGACTTGAGATCTGGTTACCACCAGTTGAGGATTAGGGCATCCGATGTCCCTAAGACAGCTTTCCGTACTCAGTACGGGCATTACGAGTTCTTGGTCATGTCGTTTGGGTTGACCAATGCCCCAGCAGCATTCATGGAGTTGATGAACCGAGTGTTCAGGCCATATTTGGACATGTTCGTGATAGTCTTTATTGATGATATTTTGGTGTACTCCCGCAGCCAGGAGGAGCACGAGCAGCACCTTAGAGCGGTTCTTCAGACTCTGAGGGATAGTCAGTTATATGCCAAGTTCTCCAAGTGTGAGTTCTGGCTGAGTTCAATAGCATTTCTAGGTCACGTCGTATCAGCTGAGGGTATTCAGGTGGATCCGAAGAAGATAGAGGCAATCAAGAATTGGCCTAGACCAGCATCAGCGACGGAGATTCGGAGTTTCTTGGGGTTAGCAGGCTACTACCGTCGATTTGTGGAGGGGTTTTCATCTATTGCAGCCCCGATGACCAGGTTGACCCAGAAGGGTGCCCAGTTCAGATGGTCGGAGGAGTGTGAGGCGAGCTTTCAGAAGCTCAAGACAGCCCTGACTACAACACCGGTGTTGGTCTTGCCCACGGGATCTGGGCCTTATACCGTCTATTGTGATGCTTCCCGTATTGGACTTGGTGCAGTATTGATGCAGGATGGCAAGGTCATAGCCTATGCTTCGAGGCAGTTGAAGATTCATGAGAAAAACTATCCAGTGCATGATTTAGAGTTGGCGGCTATTGTCCACGCCTTGAAGATTTGGAGGCACTATTTGTATGGCGTGGCATGTGAGGTGTTCACTGACCACAAGAGTCTTCAGTACTTGTTCAAGCAGAAGGAGTTGAATTTGAGGCAGAGGAGGTGGTTGGAGTTGTTGAAGGATTATGATGTCACTATTTTATATCATCCGGGGAAGGCCAATGTGGTGGCCGACGCTTTGAGTAGGAAGTCAGCCAGTATGGGCAGTCTTGCTTATATTCCAGTCAGTCAGAGGCCGCTTGCTTTGGACGTTCAGGCTTTAGCCAATCAGTTCGTGAGACTGGATGTTTCTGAGCCCAGTCGTGTGTTAGCTTGCACGGTTGCTCGTTCTTCGTTATTGGAGCGTATCCGTGATCGGCAGTTTGATGATCCCCATTTATGTGTCCTTAGAGACACGGTGCAGCGAGGAGGTGCCAAGCAGGTTACCTTAGATGATGATGGTGTTTTGAGATTGCAGGGGCGAGTTTGTGTGCCCAATGTCGATGGGATCCGAGAGTTGATTTTAGAGGAGGCCCATAGCTCCAGGTACTCCATCCACTCGGGCGCCGCGAAGATGTATCAGGACTTGCGGCAGCATTATTGGTGGCGTAGGATGAAGAAGGATATCATAGCATATGTGGCTCGTTGTTTGAATTGTCAACAGGTTAAGTACGAGCATCAGAGGCCTGGTGGTTTACATCAGAGGATTGAGCTTCCCGAGTGGAAATGGGAGCGGATTAATATGGACTTTGTTACTGGACTTCCGTTGACCCGGAAGAAGTTTGATGCGATATGGGTTATTGTTGATAGGCTGACCAAGTCAGCGCATTTCATTCCTGTGCCAGTCTCCTATTCTTCAGAGAGGTTCGCTGAGATCTATATTCGGGAGGTTGTTCGCCTTCATGGTGTGCCCGTGTCTATCATTTTGGATCGGGGTACGCAGTTTACCTCACGCTTCTGGAGAGCAGTTCAACGGGAGTTGGGCACCAGGGTAGATTTGAGTACCACATTTCATCCCCAGACGGACGGTCAGTCCGAGCGAACTATTCAGATTTTGGAGGATATGCTCCGAGCTTATGTTATTGATTTTGGAGGTTCGTGGGATCAGTTCTTGCCTTTGGCGGAGTTTGCTTACAACAACAACTACCAGTCGAGCATCCAGATGGCTCCTTATGAGACGTTATATGGTAGGCGATGTCGGTCTCCGGTTGGATGGTTTGAGCCGGGAGAGGCTCGGTTGATAGGTACGGAGTTGGTTTAGGAGGCCTTGGACAAGGTCAAGATCATTCAGGAGAGGCTTCGTTCATCTCAGTCTAGGCAGAAGAATTATGCAGACCGTAAGGTTCGAGATGTAGCTTTCATGGTTGGTGAGCGGGTATTGCTCTGAGTGTCGCCTATGAAGGGTGTGATGAGATTTGGGAAGAAGGGCAAGCTTAGCCCTAGGTACATTGGCCCGTTTGAGATTCTTGATCGAGTGGGAGAGGTGGCTTATAGACTTGCGTTGCCTCCCAACTTATCAGCCGTGCATCCAGTTTTCCATGTATCCATGCTTCGGAAGTATCACGGCGATCCTGCCCACGTGTTAGATTTCAGTTCTGTCCAGTTGTAAGGACTTATCCTATGAGGAGGAGCCGGTAGCTATTCGGGACCGGCAGATTCGTCAGTTGAGATCCAAGAGTTTTCCTTCTGTTCGTGTTCAGTGGAGAGGTCAGCCTCCTGAGGCATCGACCTGGGAGTCCGAGTCAGATATGCGGAGCCGTTATCCCTATCTTTTCCCCGACTCAGGTACTCCTTTCTTTTGTCCGTTCGAGGACGAACGGTTGTTTTAGAGGTGGAGAATGTGACGATCCACAGGGGTCATCACCTGTATTCCTATTCTCTCTGTATTTCTGAGGCCGTAAAAACCTCACTTTGGGGTTGCCTCGAGTTTGTGTGCGCAGTCCGGGCGCGTAGCCGGAACATTTAAATATGAATTTGTGAGAAAAATAATAAATTCTTATGTTTTAATTGATTAAGTTTGACTTCGGTCAACGTTTTGGGCAAACGGACCCGAACTCGTGATTCGACAGTCCCTGAGGGTCCGTAGGAAAATACGAGACTTGGGGGTGTGCCCGGAATCAAATTCCGAGGTCCCAAGTCCGAGAAATAAATTGTTATGTGAAATTGTTTTCTGAAATTAATTAAAGAATTTGAAAGTGTTATTTGATCAAAAGACTGTGGTATCGGGCTCGTATTTTGGTTCCGACGCCCGGTACAAGTCTTATATACGGCTTAAGTAATTTCTGTAAAGTTTGGTTGAATTTGGACGTCGTTTGACGTGTTTTGGACTAAAAACTCTAAACTTGATGTTTTATGAAAATTGGAAGGAAATCCTGGGTCTTGAGGCCTAATTTGATGATTATGATGTTGTTTGGGCGATTTGATCGCACGAATGAGTCCGTGGGATGTTTTTGAGCTTATATGTATGTTCGGTTTGGAGCCTCGAGGGCTCGGGTGAGTTTTGAGTAGGTCCCGGGAGGTCTTAGGCCAGAAAAAGATAGCAGATGGTTGCAGGTTCAGGGGTTGCAGGCCCCAGCGCGGCCGCGGTCATTTCTGCGCGGTCCGCGCTGGAAGCCGCGCAGCCGCGGTACATCTCTGCGCGGTCCGCGTGGCTAGGTTCAGAGGGCCACTGAAGTCTAGGTCGACCAGCCCGGCCGCGCACCAAAACAGTGCGGTCCGCGCTGGGTAGGTTCAGAGAGTCATTTTCTTCCCTTCCTCGGCGCGGCCGCGGTGCATTTTTGTGCGGTCCGCGCCAGTCTTCAGCACAGTATATAAAGTCGGGATTTTCAGTCATTTTTTACTTTTTCAAAATCCAAAACATAAGAGGTGATTTTCCGAACGATTCCACTTCTTCAAAACGATTGGTAAGTATTTTCTAACTGATTTTCTTTACTCCTTAACATCCTTAAACATAATTTCAACTTCAAAACAAAGATTTTAATGGCGAACTTGGGAATTTAGGGTAGAACCTAGGTTTTCTTTATTGGGGGTTTTGGACCTCAATTCGGGGTCCGTTTCCAAAATAACTTACATATTTGAGTTCATGGGGGAATGGGTAAACGGGTTTTGGTTCGAACCTCGGGTTTTGACCATGTGGGCCCGGGGGAATTTTTGACCTTTTGGGGTAAATTGATGAAAAAAACCATAATTTGTCATGGGGTTTAAATTGTTTAGCACATATTGATAACATGAAGTCCTTATTGCATAGATTTGGTCGAGTTGGAGCCGAATTCGAGAGGGAAAGCGGTTGTGGAGGATTGTATTGGCCGCGAAAGTTGAGGTAAGTGTTTGGTTTAACCCTAGCTTGAGGGAATATGAGTCGAGTCTTGTTTGCTAATTGCTAAATGATCGAGTACGATGTATAGGCATGGTGACGAGTTCCTATACATTGGGGTCGAGCATGACCGTGAGTCCTTATATGTGAGTTGTTTGGATATTGTTATGCCTTCCATGTCATTGATGGCTTCGATGCTTGGTAAACACCTTGTGAAAGATATTGTGATTGTAGAACTTCGTGGAGCATTGGCTCGGTCTGAAATACAAACGGTGAGGGTATGTGAATTGAGAAATGCCTTAGAGCTTGACACGAGTGCTAATGAGAGTTAGGATATGAAAATGAGAGAAAAAGAGAAATAACGATTTACTCTTGCATGGTTGTTATTGGTTGTTTGTGTACCCTTGTTGGGATATCCTTCCAAATACTTGTTTACTCCCTTGCCCTTTATTTGTGACTGTTGTTTGGGCAAGGTTGAGAGGTGTATATTACGGATCGGGTTGTGCGCCGCAACAATGTTATATGTGGATCGGGTTGCACGCCGCAACAATGATAATTGTGGATCGGGTTGCACGCCGCAACAGTGATAATTATGGATCGGGTTGTACGCTGCAACAGTGATAATTGTGGATCGGGTTGCACGCTGCAACAATATTAATTGTGGATCGGGTTGCACGCCGCAACAGTGATAATTGTGGATCGGGTTGCACGCCGCAACAGTGTTGAAATGTATTAGGATCGGGTTGCGCGCCACAATAGCTATTAATGCAAATGTGTTTAGTGTTGGTAATAGTTTATTGTTCGCCTTAAATTTTAAATTGCACCTAGATTGATTACTTTGGATTTACTGTTAATGTTGTTATCTCCCCACAGCATGTTTTCCCTCCCATACTGTTAGTTGTTTTGTACTTCGATTTCTGCTGTATATTTATAATTGCACAGGTTTATGTGAGGTCCAGTCTAGCCTCGTCACTACTTCGCCGGGTTTAGGCTAGGCACTTACCAGCACATGGGGTCGGTTGTGCTGATGCTACATTCTGTGCATTTTTGCACAGGTCCAGGTATTGAGCAGCAGCAGCAGCAGTAGCACGGGGGCAAACCTTCAGTCCAGAGAGACCCGAGGTAGCTTGCAGGCGTCCGCAGGCCCGGTGTCTCCCTTCTATCTTTACATTTGGATGACATCTCATTGTACCCGAGATAAACATATTATGTTTCTTTCAGACTTTGTATGTAGTACTCCTTAGATGTTCGTGAGTATGTGACTCCAGTTCCGGGGTAGAGATATATGTGATGGAACTTCTGTATTATTGATCGTCTATCTACATTTAAGTCTTCCGCTTATGATTTTAATTCCTTCACCTTTATTTAATGCCGTTAATTGTTAAAAGGGAACATGTGTTTAAGGAATTTATTAATTAAGTTGGCTTGCCTAGCTCCGTTAGTAGGCGCCATCACGACTCCCGATGGTGGGAAATCTGGGTCGTGACAGACTAAGGCATTTGTAGATGAGCCTCTTTAAATTATGTCCCGTTAACCTAGTTCACTAAATTGTGATTCAAATATTTTAAAGACAAAATTTATCCTACTGAGATGATTAGAACCTAATATTCAAATATGATGCAAATATTTAATAAATTGACATCAACTTGCTTCCAATATATTGAGAGGTAATTATTATTTTTATCATTGTTGTTGTTGTTGAATTACATTTTGCTAGTTAAAAACTTCTACTCTTTGAGATTAGGGGGTTAACAGAGGCGGATCCAGGATTTACACATTGTGGGTGTTAATTTGCACTGAATTAATCGAACTATGACTGAATTACAACATGCAAGGACAATTCAGCAACAGATCTTTGATTTCATGGAAGAAAGAGAAGAGAGAAGAAAATGAGCTCTTAGCTCTCTTAATTTCGGTTGAGCACAGTAATAACTGACTTAGTCATTTTGTTGACTGAGTTGGTTATTACTTCAAATACCACCAAATAACACCCTTAAGTTTCACTATTTCCACATTAGTCCTAATCACTAACTAACAGTTAATTTGGCAATTTCACACTCCCCCTCAAGCTGGAGGGTGAGAAAACATTGAACAATCCTAGCTTGGATATTAGAACTCTATGTTGCTCAGCTCCTAACCCTTTAGTCATCACATCTGCGAGCTTCTCCTTAGTGGAAATGTATTGAGGTCTATTCAACCCTTCTTTGATTTTTTCTCTCACAAAGTGACAGTCAATCTCTATGTGTTTCGTTATCTCATGGTAGACTGGGTTGGCCGCAATTTGCATAGCTGCTTTGCTATCACAGTGCAGCATCACTGGCTCCTTTATAGTCAATCCCAGCTCCTTCAGCAAGCCTATTAGCCAAACCAACTCTGAAGTTACTGCTGCCATACTTCTATATTCTGCTTCAGCAGAACTCCTGCTCACAGTTGGCTGCTTTTTTGATTTCCATGAAATCAGTGATTCTCCTAGTTTTATTACATAACCAGTAACTGATCTTCTTGTATTTGGGCAAGCTGCCCAATCTGCATCACAATAAGCTGTGATTTCTTCTACTGCTCCTTTCTTTAACAACAATCCCATTCCTGGTGATCCCTTTATGTATCTAACCACTCTCAATTCAGCATTCAAATGTGATTGTTTTGGATTCTGCATGAACTGGCTGAAAACTTGAACAGCAAAACAAATATTTGGTCTTGTAATAGTGAGGTAAATCAGCTTTCCTATTAGTTTCTGATAGCTTACAATGTCCTGCAGCTCTTCATCCCCCTCAACTTGATATTCAGTTCTAGTGGAGAACTAGCTGGTTTTGCACCACTCAACCCCACTTCTGAGATTAGTTGAAGTGCATACTTCCTTTGGTTAAGCACAATTCCCTTGTCTGTCTCATGAGCTCAATTCCCAGGAAGTATCTTAGCTCACCTAAATCTTTCAGCTTGAAATGCTTGTGTAGGATTGCCTTTGCCTCTTCCACCAGTGTATTGTTGCTCCCAGTAATCAGTAAATCATCCACATACACAAGGATGATTACCAAGTCTGCATCTATCTTCCCTGTAAATAGGGAATGATCATAGGCACTTTGCAAGTATCCCTCACCTATCAGTGCATCAGTTAATTTGATATTCCACTGCCTTGATGCCTGTTTGAGGCCATAAAGGGACTTGAGTAGCCTGCAAACCTTGGACTCCCCCTGCTTATGAAACCCCTGAGGTAATGTCATGTACACTTCCTCATACAAATCATCTTGTAAGAAGGCATTATTAACATCCATTTGGGACAAAGACCAGCCTTTAGAAACTGCTAGATTGATCACAGTTCTGACTGTCACCATCTTGGCAACAGGTGAAAAGGTTTCATGATAGTCCAAACCTTCCTGTTGTGTGTATCCTTTTGCCGCCAGCCTGGCTTTGAACCTCTCCACCTCACCATTAGCTTTGTGCTTGATTTTAAAACCCACTTTGAGCCAACAGTCTGCTTTCCTGGAGGGAGATCTACCACTTCCCATGTTTTGTTTTCTTCTAGTACCTGAATTTCCTATTGCATTGCCTTTATCCACCTATCATCTTGTGATGCCTCCTGGAAACTTCTTGGTTCCACTTGGGCTAAGAATGAGCTGAGATAACATTGGTAGTGTTCTGAAAGGTGATCATAGCTTACATAATCTTTAAGTGAATAGAGACAGTCTCCTCTTGGTTTGCAAGTAGTCACATAATCCTTGAGCCACACTGCTGGTCTTTGTGTTCTTGTAGATTTCCTAGTCTCTGTAGGTTGTTGCACAATTGATGGCACTTGATCAAGTACCTCCTCTGTATGTTCTAGTTGTTGTGAGGTACTTTGCCCATCCCTCTCATCTGAACTCAGTACCTCCATGTCATTAGTTGTCTCATTCAGTGACATATTTGGTGAAGTATCTATCTCAGCTTCAATTGCTATTCCCAGATCATCATCAACCATAAGTGTTAAGGCAGGCTGATCTTGTGTGGCTGTTGTTGGATCAGTATCAGGGATGAATAAGCTCTCAGGTTGCCAGGGTAAGTTCTTAAAAAGGAATATGTATTCTCTGAAACTTACATCCCTTCTTACCAAGAACTTATTTAACTCCAAGTCATATAGCTTTACCCTTTCTGCACTTCAGAGTATCCAATGAACATTGATTTCAAAGCTCTTGCTGCAAATTTGTCCCCTCTTGGCAGTGTACTAGCATAACATAAGCATCCAAATACTCTAAGGTGATTTATCTTTGGTGTTTTCCCATAAAATCTTTCATAAGGTGATTTTCCACTCAGCACTGTTGTGGGCAACTTATTGATTAAGTAGACTGCAGTTTTCACATAGGCCCCCCAAAGTCTAGCAGGTATGTTGCTTTGAAATTTCAATGATCTTGCCACCTCCAATATGTGTCTATGTTTCCTCTCTACCACCCCATTTTGTTGTGGAGTGTAGGGGCAACTACTCTGATGAACTATTCCTAAGGATGCAAGTAATTCATTGCAGTTTTCATTGAAAAATTCTCTACCATTGTCAGATCTCAACACTTTTATGGAAGAATTAAACTGATTCTTCACAAGAGAAAAGAAATCTTTCAGTACCATTATTACTTCACATTTAGAATGCAGCAAACAAATCCAAGTGTATTTGCTATAGTCATCTACTATGGTTACAAAGTATTGCCTTTTGTCATAAGTTGCAGTTTTGTATGGTCCCCAGACATCTACATGTATAAGCTAAAAAATATGATCAGATTTGTGACTACTAATAGGAAAACTTAGTCTACTTTGCTTAGCCAATGGGCAAATTTCACAGGACATCTGCACATCTTTATTTACTTTATTCTTCAAATCTGGTAAGCACTGCATTGAACCTATAGAAGCATGTCCCATTCTTTGATGCCATAACTCTGCACTTATCTCTTCCTTCTTGACTGATCCAGCTACTATGTCATCTTCTTCACTTCTGATTATGTACAAGCCTTCATCTTCTTTACCAATCCCCAATACCCTGCCATTGTAAAGCCCCTGAAGCACACAAAAACCAGGGTAGAAACAGGCTGAACAACACAAATCTCTGGTCAACTTAGATACTGATAAGAGATTGAATTTGAAGTCAGGTACATGTAGGACATTTCTAATCTTCTGCCCTCCTAGTATTGTTGCGTCACCTGTGTGTACTATTTCTGATCTACCTCCTGTGGGTATTTGAACTCCTCTATTATTTTCTTTGTTGATTCTCCTTAATTTTTCTAAAACTTCCTTACAAAAGGTGATATGGTGTGATGCCCCTGAATCTACTATCCAATCATATGATTTTGCATTAGGTAGCGGTGACTTTATACCTGTCATATTTGCTGAACTTGAAGTGTTGTTGGAGTTTCCTTCTGTGGATGATTTTGTCAACAGGTTCACTAGGTGCTTGTACTGATCTTCAGTCATGTGATTTCCTTGTGGCTGTTCATTCATTGTTACTTCTTTCTCACCATTGACATTGTTAGCATATGTTTTTGTATGAAACTGACTCTTCTTTTTTACTTTTGAAATCTGCAGGGTATCCAATTATTTTGTAGCAATTCTCCTTCAAATGCCCTTTGTATCCACAGTGCTCACAGATTATACCTACTTTCTTCCCTTTCATGAATTGATTTCCTTTTCCTGCTAACATTATCATTGGCTCCCTATTTGACTCGATTACTCCTAATTCCCTCTGACTTTCTTCTTGCACCACAACAGCATAGGCTTGATTCACAGTAAGAATTGGCCTTTTTAGTAACACTGCGCTCCTCACATGACTGTAACTCTCGTTTAATCCCATTAAAAATTGTAAAAGCCTTTGTCTCACCAGGTGATCTACATATGGACGTGATTCCTCACAATCACATGAGGGTAAATGTGCTAAGATATCTAACTCATTCCATAGATCTTTCAGCTTTGAGAAATAAGAGGTCACAGAATCTGTACCTTACTTTTGAGCCGCAATGTCAGCAGAAATTTGATAGATTCTAGTTAGATCATCTTTGTCAAACCTTTCCTTGAACTCGTCCCAGATCTTCCTCGCATTTGAAGCGTACATGATGCTCGGCACCAATTCTGCCGCTACAGTGCTGCTGAGCCATGAGACGACCACTGCGTTGCATCTCTCCCATTGCGCTTCTAACTCTCCTTTGTACGAAGTTTTCTGACAAGTTCCATCTACAAAACCTAATTTGTTCTTCACAAGGAAAGCTACTCTCAAAGATCTACTCCACAGGGCATAATTTTCTGGCCATGTGAGTTTGAGAGCTATTAAAGTTGTTCCCGGTGAATCTGAATCCTTCAGGTATAGTGGATGATTGTGAGGAAGCTTAGCAATTTCATCGTCCGCCAATGTTGTACCTTCTCAAGCTCTGAAAATAACTGTTCTCAGATCTGCGAGACGGCAACACTAATCGATCGATAACCGCTCTGATACCATGTTAATTTGCACTGAATTAATCGAACAATGACTGAATTACAACATGCAAGGACAATTCAGCAACAGATCTTTGAATTCATAGAAGAAAGAGAAGAGAGAAGAAAATGAGCTCTTAGCTCTCTTAATTTCGGTTGAGCACAGTAATAACCGACTTAGTCATTTTATTGACTGAGTTGGTTATTACTTCAAATACCACCAAATAACACCCCTAATTTTCACTATTTCCACATTAGTCCTAGTCACTAACTAACAGTTAATTTGGCAATTTCACAGTGGGTTCAATCTTTAAGATTTTTAGTATTAAACCTATTATATTTATAAAGTTACGGGTTCAGACTCACTATGTATTGCAATTTTAGTATATTTTTGAAGTGGTTCAAATGAACCCAATACTATCACAGTACATACGCCTATGAGGGTATACTCTCTCTTTTGAGTCTTGGTCTAATCCTCTCTCAATAAATAAAAAAGTTGTTTTGATTTAATAAAGAAATTAACTCTTCGTAAAAGGCGTACGACAAGGTCCCAAGGGAGGTGCTATGGAGGTGTCTGGAGGCGAAGAGTGTGCCGGAAGCCTACATCAGAGTGATCAAGGACATGTACGATGGAGCTAAGACTAGGGTTAGGACGGTGGGTGGCGACTCAGACCATTTCCCGGTGGTAATGGGGCTTCATCAAGGATCTGCACTTAGCCCTCTCATATTTGCTTTGGTGATGGATGCTATAACACGCCATATTCAAGGGGATGTGCCATGGTGTATGCTATTTGCTGATGACATAGTCCTGATAGACGAGACGAGGGTCGGTGTTAACGAGAGGTTGGAGGTTTGGAGGCAGACTCTCGAGTCCAAGGGTTTCAAACTAAGCAGGGCTAAGACAGAGTACTTGGAGTGCAAGTTTAGCGCCGAGCCGAGCGAAGTAGGCAGGGACGTCAAGCTTGGATCTCAGGTCATCGCCAAGAGGGACAGTTTCAGATTTCTTGGGTCGGTGATTCAGGGGGACGGAGAGATGGACGGGGATGTCACTCACCGTATAGGGGCGGGGTGGTCGAAATGGAGGCTTGCATCAGGAGTCTTGTGTGACAAGAAAGTGCCACAGAAACTCAAGGGGAAGTTTTATAGAGTTGTGGTTAGACCTGCCATGTTGTATGAGGCTGAGTGCTGGCCGGTGAAGAACTCCCATGTCCAGAGAATGAAGGTTGCGGAGATGAGGATGCTCAGGTGGATGTGCGGGCTCACCAGGTTAGATAGGATTAGGAATGAAGTTATTCGGGAGAAGGTGGGGGTGGCCCCAGTAGATGAGAAGATGCGGGAAGCGAGGCTCAGGTGGTACGGGCATGTGCGGAGGAGAAGCCCCGATGCCCCGGTGAGGAGTTGTGAGCGGCTGGCGGTGGTTGGC
This sequence comes from Nicotiana attenuata, assembly GCF_001879085.1. Taxonomy (NCBI): domain Eukaryota; kingdom Viridiplantae; phylum Streptophyta; class Magnoliopsida; order Solanales; family Solanaceae; genus Nicotiana; species Nicotiana attenuata. The sequence goes on from NC_031994.1 coordinate 12,838,049, forward strand.
GCGAGTCGAGGCAGAGGGAGGCCCAAGAGGTATTGGGGAGAGGTGATTAGGCAGGACATAGCTAGAATGCGGATTTTCGAGGACATGGCCCTGGATAGGAAAGTCTGGAGGTCTAGTATCAGGATTGCAGGATAGGGGCGTCTAGAATTTTTCGTACTTCTGTACCGGGGCTGGGGGGGGGGGGTAGGGGTTTGGTAGGGCTCTCCATAGATGATCTGTGTATTGTATTGTGCCCCCTTATGGTAGTTACTGGTCGATATATTTGCATGCCATTTTATTTATGGTTTATGTTTAGGTAATTATTTATGTGATTTCTGCTGGAGTTACTAATGCTCTTTTGCTTTTTGTTTTTTGTTTTTGTTTTCCTTTTCCTTTTCCTGAGCCGAGGGTCGATTGGAAACAGCCTCTCTGCCCTTTCGGGTAGGGGTAAGGCCTGTGTACGTATTACCCTCCCCAGACCCCACCTTGTGGGACTATACTGGGTAGTTGTTGTTGTAAAATTCTGGAAGAAGATGGTCAGCAAAAGCTGCCAAAACCCTTCACACCAAGCTACGACTGCACATGTTGAGAGGAAAATGAAAGACTCAAAATCAGCTCAAAACCCAATAACCAAACAAGATTAACGGCAGAATGATCTATTCTTAGTTTTTCTTAAATACCCATTATACCCTCGAGCACTGACAGTTGATTCTAATAAGACAAGTCGAAGCTTGCTGATTTAACGCCTTAACCGTCGGTGGGCCACTCTATTAAAGTAGTGGCACTATCGTTGATATAATAACCAACAATGGGTCATATTGACATAAAAAAGTTACTTACATTAACATTTTGGTATTTTCCCACCTTATAAAAATAACAACACTCTCCACTCCCCAAAGCAACACTAGACTACACTACATGTACACCTTAGTCCTAAAGTCACTAACACTGTAACCACAGTCTAAGAATACTGTCGGCAGAGACAACTTTCCCCATTTCTTGCTTTTTTTTCTTGTTTACACACTAACCTCGGTTTCTCCGCTAGCCGGAAACTGAGGATTTGAGGTAGTTATAGTTATAGTACTGACCCACATTTCACTTAGTTACATTATGGAAACTCACTGCCCAAATTTTAGTTTCACTAGTTTTTACTCTGTGGTTTCTGGGGTTGTGTTTTTTTGGGCAGTCATTGCTTCTGCTGGCCCTCTCCGTCGTGTTGAGGACACACATTGGTATCCTGCTACTGCCACTTGGTACGGCAGCCCCGAAGGCGACGGCAGTACCGGTAAATTTTTTACTTAATTATGGTTAAGTGATATGTATTTTCATTTTAAATTGTAAACGTTAAGGTTATGTTGTTTGATTTGATATAAATGTACTGAAAGACTCGTTACTCTTTATGTATGAATATTTTCAAAAGAAATTGAGTCAAAGTTATCAATTTTTCTTTTAGTATGCTAACTAAAAAAAAGCAACCCGTGCATTAAGCAAATCGTCTACTGTACACAATTACTCTGCTTTTTTGCAAGAGGCATGTTTCCACGGCTCGAACAACCTTCTGGCCCCCTTCCTTTTTGTATGCTAATTAATTTGATTTTGAATGGTGGAATTTTTTGGTCAGGTGGGGCATGTGGGTACGGAAATATGGTGGATGTGAGGCCGTTCAGGGCAAGAGTAGGGGCAGTGAGTCCAATTTTGTTCAAAAATGGTGAAGGATGTGGGGCCTGTTATAAAGTTAAGTGTTTGGACCGTTCCGTTTGTTCAAGAAGAGCTGCGACGGTGATTATTACCGACGAATGTCCAGGTGGGTACTGCTCCGGCGGCAGAGTTCACTTCGACCTTAGTGGCGCCGCCTTTGGCCACATGGCTGTTTCCGGTTACGGCGGTAGCCTCCGTGACCGTGGTGTTATCTCCGTCATTTACCGCCGGTAAGGAACTTTTGTCATTTTTTATTCTTGTTATAACGGTCTTGTTTTTTTTTCTTTCTATTTTGTCAAGTAGTGGTTAGTGGTTTGTTAATTAATGTACTATATGTCATAAAGTTTTTGACAAGGCAGAGTAGTACTATTTTTGTTGACAATGACACCCCTGAGTTGGGGTTATTTCTGTATCTTTTTTGGTCATTTTTTATTTGCTGATGATATATTTTAGTATTGATTAAATGCTGCTTAGTTATTTGCGCACATTCACACACGAAAAAGTGAATTATATTCTGTTTTCTTGTGTATAGTTTCTGTATGTTTTATATCCTTTTTGGTCAAAAACTTCACTGCTACTTCCTTGGTTTGCATGAATTTGGAGTCTGACTGCTGACCTACTTTTCCTCTGACCATATTTATTTCACCATCTTTGTGGTTGCCTTTCTAGAGATTTTTATTAATCTTCTCTTTGGAGGACTAATATTATTCTCTTTTCCTCCCAGTAATTTATTAAGTAGTAGCTTTTTTACACTTTAATAGATGATGGGCACTAATATTATTGAATTTGTGGGTGTAGAACTCCATGTAAGTACCCTGGAAAGAACATAGCCTTCCATGTAAATGAAGGGTCAACACCTTACTGGCTTTCTCTTCTTGTGGAATTTGAGGATGGAGATGGTGATGTTGGATCCATGCATATTAGAGAGGTACATATCTTATGTCTCCGCTTATATTTATATACACGGAGAGGCGAAGCAAGAATTTATAATTTATGGGTTCAACTTCGAAATTGCACCACTTCACATTTAATTTACTGGGTTCAAAATACGTTGTTTGCACTTAGTCGGATTATTAATACATATATAGGGTCCAAGCCAAAACTATTGGTTCAAATGAATCGGTAACTTTTCCTTGGCTCTGCCCAATATACACTTACAATGTAAAAAGTATTTACACTACAAAATAACAACTTGTGTATAGCTTAAGCTCTTTATTTAATTGGTCAAACTGAAGACTGAAAGCTTCCTAGTCAAAAGAAGCTTTGGAGTATATACTAATATAAAGGATGAGGGAACATGTTATGGTCTACACTTTCACAGTTATCAAAAAGGACCTCTGAGATTTTTTAACCTCTGCTTTAGAAGACTCTTTACAATTTACAAGAAATCTAAACATATTATTAGACAAATTCGAATATATCGGAGCTTTAAGCGAACTTTAAGAATAGCAGACAAAGCAAAATCTTTGTTTGACATTATGAAAGATTCATTTGGCCTACATTTGATACTCTCTCTGCCACAATCACACCAATGTTTTACCAAGAATATATAGTGTTTCTCCTTTTTGTGTATGAAAAGTTCCTCTCCATCTTGACTTGGTTGTCCAAAGTGTTTCCACATGCTTTTCTTTTTATCACTGTTTTACAAAAGTTACCTTGTGACCCTCGGCCCTCTTTTCAACCAAATACAATTAAAAATGTCTTCTTTTATGAAGGGTAGATTCTTTTTCCTTTATCATGAGAGAGACAAGAATTTGCTAATTTTTCAGGCGAAGTCGAATATATGGTTAGAGATGACGCATATATGGGGAGCAAATTGGTGCATAATTGGAGGACCATTGCAAGGACCATTTTCAGTTAAGTTAACAACACTGTCAACTGGAAAAGCCCTCTCAGCTAGAGATGTTATTCCAGGGAATTGGTCTCCTAAAGCCACTTACACCTCTCGCCTTAACTTCTTCTAATTTTACTGAAGAAGAATTAATATACAAGTAGCTTTTCTTAAAAAGGAAAAGTATCCAAGGCTCTTTCCTTTTTTCTTTTCCTACTTTTTCTTGTTGTTGTTGTGTGTAACTGCTAGTAGCCCTCTCCAAAGGAGAGTGAGCGCTTTTCTTTTGTTTGGGTGTAATAAGTGTGTGGTGCTATGTTAAATATTATTTGGGGGGGGGGGGGTTCTTTTCTCTGGTTTTTAACTGAGGATAGGACCAAATGAATGCACATGTAATGTAATGTTGCTTGATATGGAAACATGAATGAATTATGTGGGGACCTTCTGCCCTTTGGGTAGTTTGGTTCTGTTTCCTACTATATTTAATATCTTGTCACTCTTCTATACTTACACCTGAACTCAGAAGAACATCGTATGGCTGCAACATAAGAAATTCATCAACTCACCAACGCTTGCTCAGATCCTAATCACATACAAATTTACCATCACCAATAAACAGAAACGAATTCAGAAACTTTAAACTGACGATTTTCCTTTCATCTACTACCAAAGCTCTACTACATCTAACACTGTCAGCATTACTTTGAAGTCGTTTTTCTTCTTAGATGGTGCACTAAGCTCTTGCTATGCATAGGGTTTGGGGAAAAGTGGAACTACAAAGGTCTATTATGCGTAACCTTATCCTGCATTTCTGTAAGACATTGTTTTTATGACTTGAACCTATGAACTCCTGATCACTTGACAACGACTTTACCATTTTTCTTCTTAGACATGAGACAAATGAAACACAAAGAAAGATTAGCACCACCTTATTGAAAGATAATACATATAAGCAGGGGCGGAGCATTGTTGGTTGTTGGTCTAGGGTCTAAGTGTCGAACAAAAGCAAAGAATTATTGATGAATGTAATTATTTCATCAAATTTAAGACCCCAACAAAAACAATCACTGCAATTTGCAATTTTGGGGATTTTGTGTGTTGCTTGCAACTATTTCTATTGTAAGTTATCTTGCTATCATTTTTTTTTTCTTCTTTTTTTGGCGATGAAATTGATATAAAAAACAAATGAATAGTCTTTTAGTGATTATCTTTGGTTCTTACCTACAAAAAGAAGTATTAATTACTATTTTCAATTGGAATATTATAAGTCCATTCCAAAAGAGTAAATAAACACTCACCGAGGAGAGTTATAGTAATGTACTTTATTAATATGATTTGAACTGTATTTTTTTAGTAAATGATATCATTATATTGGATTGTTTATCTATTTCTTTAAATATCGACAATGCTTACGAGAAATTCTGCGTACGCCCCTGTATATAAGATCGAGGGACCAGGTACTCACTCATATCCAGTGTACACCAAATCAAACAATTTAACTATAATAGTCACAAAGTTAAAGTAAAAATGTACTCCATATTGATTAACCAAAGTAAGTAAAAATATCTTCAATTCATTTACTTAATGTAAATATCGGATTCGAGTAACATTTTCTCCCGAACTTGTGTTGTTGGGATGTTGGGGGGGTTAGGTGGGGTTTGACTTCAAGATTGGGGCAAAGCAATTGGGTGGCCAGTAGTTATGAAAGCATAAATATGTTCTGAAACGAACACACCTCTATCACGTGCAATAAGAGTAAAGAACTTAGTTTGGAGTCTTGACAAGAATGAACATGTCCACATGTCGAAGCGGTCCCAATTACAAAACAGTTACTACGTCTAACTTCATATTTGGAACCAACTGACAATCAGTTCTACACATGTGAATGGGCATGTGGCCAAATCCTCCCAAGATAAAGGAGAATTCACACTCGTGACCAAGAGGTCCCTTAGCTAAGATTCTCAAGATTTCTCTTTAACATTTACGTAGAGATGGACAAATTAGGGGCACAAACATTCAACTCTTTGGTCCTTGCAACATCAAACTATTAGGAGTAGGGGTTAACGTCGATTTTAAGTCGTTAAGAGTACAATACTTGTCTAAAAAACTTTACACTATCACTGTATTTTAATCTTTAGCGGTAATCTGCCTTAGTAATTATTTTTCGGGTTGCTATCTCACTTATTGTGACGGTTACCTGTAATTGTCATTTTAGATGATTTGATAGTTGTATTGGGGAAAATTTATATTCATATATACATGATGACGTGTCCTGACACGTGGAATGGATAATGAGTTGTGATTTGCCACGGTTCAAGAGTTACAAACAGGTACGGGTAAAAAGAGGTACGAGACGAGAGATTCAGTGCCTCGTTCCTGTTTAAGCTTATTTACATACGAACAATGAGACGGATGAATCTGGTTAAAGAAAAAGATGCAAATGCGGCATTTGAAGGGTATTAAATGCTGGGGCCTTTAAGAAATATATACATTCAATGTAATGATTATGTAACGTAGCATTTAATATTATTAATTACTCATAATAGTCTCATTATGGCTTAGGCATAACGTGCATCTCCAAAGATTCCCAAAGGGACCTATAAAAGGAGAAATATGTAACCACTGGAGGACAAACGACTATTGAGATATACTCTGATTTACCAACTTTCATACTTGGCTATTCTAAAATTTCTTTCTTTATTTACTTTTCCGATTCAGTAACCCGATTCTTCTAATTTCTAGCTTTGACTAAAAATCTATTTTTTGGTTAAACAAATTGGTTCCGTTACCGGGAATCTGATAATCAATTATATATCAATTTGATTTTCTTGATTGCATCAATCATGTCAAACAACAATGACAACACTCAAGGAAACCCAGAAATTCAAACAATCCAGCAATTTCAGGGAGACTCTCCACGAGGCTCACCATAAGGCTCTCCACGAGGTTCCCCACGACGGTCTCGTGAAGGCACTCCTGATGGATCTCACACAGATGGACATGCTCAATTTGAAAATGTTGAAACCATGAATGAGGCTTTGCAAAAACTTATTGCCTCTCAAGTCAATAAAGCACTTCAGGCTTTTGTTAGCCAATTACATGTTGCTCCACCCACATCTATTTCAAACAACAATACTTTGGAGAATCCTCGTTCTGGGTTGATTAATTCAGGCAGTGGTGGAACGCCTAGTGAAACACAAAAGGGAGACTCAGGTAATCCAGTTAATTCTGATTTACAAAATCTAGTACTAACCTTGCAGAAACAGCTTAAGGAGCAAAACGAACGCATAGAACAAATACCTGGAGTACCGCCCGTGATCAAGGGAGTAGATATAGATAAATATTTCCAACAACCATGGAAGCCAAGTGTTGCCCCCCTCCCAATTCCAAAGAAGTTTATGATGCCTGATATTCCAAAGTATGATGGTACATCAGATCCACGAGATCACGTTACTGCATTCACAACAGGTGTCAAGGGCAATGATTTGACTAAGCAAGAGATTGAGTCGGTCTTGGTCAAGAAATTCGGTGAAACACTCACTAAAGGGGCCTTAACATGGTATTCTCTTTTACCTGAAAATTCTATAAATTCGTTTGCTGAGCTTGCAGATTTATTTATCAAAGCACACTCGGGAGCTCAAAATGTTGAAAAGCGAATGGAAGACATCTTCAAAATCAAGCAAGGAGACTCAGAGTTGCTTAGAGAGTTCGTAGATAGATTTCAACGGGAAAGAATGACGCTGCCACGAGTACCTGACAATTGGGCAGCCATAGCCTTTGCTAGTAATTTGAATGAGAAGAGTTCAGAAGCCACAAGGCGACTCAAAGAAAGCCTTCGAGAATTCCCAGCAACAACGTGGAATGATGTCTACAACAGATACAGTACAAAGATGAGGATTGAAGAAGACATTATTTTACGACATAAAACAGAAGAAAAGGTAAGCTCAAGGCGTGTGGAAAATGAAAAGAGATCCGGTAAAAACAGGTACGAGCCATACATGGGACCTGCGGGGAAAGACTCACGATCAAGGCAAGATAATAAAAGGTACGATCACAAACATAGAAATAAGGAGTCAGGCTCCTCATCGAGGTTCGAAAATGATCGGAACACACGCGGGTCACGAGACGATGATGGAAGTCTAAAGGCAAGGTTCGGTGGTTACAACTTCAACGTAAGCACCTCTGAACTCGTGGTTGTTTTAAGAAGCATGGGAGATAAGGTACGATGGCCAAAGGAAATGCGATCGAATCCGAACAGACAAAACCCTGATCATTGGTGCGAATTTCATAACGATCACGGGCATAAAACAGCAGATTGCAGGTTTCTGCAAGGTGAAGTTGATCATTTGTTAAAACAGGGGTATCGTACTGAGTTATTCAGTGAGAAAGGTAAACAAGCATACATGAAGAACAGGCAGGAGCCTCCAAAACCACCTTCGCCCAAGAGAACTGTCAGCGTTATAAGTGGGGGTGAAGAGATCAACGATGTATCATATAAAAAGGTTTCATAAGTAACAATTATCCACGGGAAGCGGCCTCGACATGTACTGGAAGAGAAGAATGTTATATTTAACAACGCAGACGCCGAGGGACTCATAACTCCACATAACGATGCACTGGTAATATCTTTACTTGTACATGACACTAACGTGAAACGAGTTTTGGTTGATCCAGGCAGTTCTGTAAACATTATTTTAATATGAGTATTGCGCCAGATGCAAGCGGAGGATAAATTAATTCCAAAGGCGCATACTTTGTCGGGATTTGACAACTCTAGTGTTGTAACCAAAGGAGAGGCAATACTTACTACATTCGCAGAAGGCATTGTTAAAGCTACCAAATTTCAAGTCGTAGATATGGAAATGGCTTACAATATGATTCTTGGGAGGCCATGGATTCATGACATGGAAGTTGTTCCTTCAACTTTACATCAATTTATTAAATTTCCATCTCCATGGGGAATACGCCAAATCAGAGGCGACCAACAAACATCTAGAAGCATCAATTCCATTGCAGATTCAACTGTTAAGGGTGAAGACAAATAGCAATTACAGAATTTAGGTGAGGGTAACACGGTGTCAACCTCACCTGAGCAAAAGCAAACAGATGTGGATTCGAGACCTGATACCATTCAAGAACCGGAGGAGAACGAGAACATCAAAACAACGATAGAAGAGCTAGAGGCCGTGGTGTTATTTATACATTGGCCCGAGAGAAAAGTCTACATAGGAGCTAATCTTAGCCCGAAGGTAAAACGTAAATTGATTGAATTTTTAAAAGCTAATGCAGATTGTTTTGCTTAGTCCCATTCTGACATCACAGGGATACCACCGGAAGTCATGACTCATAAATTGAATGAAGATCCATCATATCCTCCCGTCAAGCAAAAGAAAAGAAAGCAAGGAACTTTCAAAAATAAGGTGATTCAAGAGGAAGTTCAAAAATTTCTAAAAATTGGTTCAATTCGTGAGGTAAAATATCCTAACTGGTTAGCTAATACTGTTGTGGTTCCTAAGAAGAACGGTAAGTGGCGAGTCTGTATAGATTACACAGACCTTAATAAAGCCCATCCAGAAGATTCCTTTCCTTTACCGCACATAGATCAATTAATTGATGCTACTGCAGGGCATGAGCTATTAAGTTTTTTAGATGCACATTCAGGCTATAATCAAATCAAGATGGATCCAGGAGATGAAGAAAAAACTTCTTTTATAGCAGACTGGGGGACTTACTGTTACAAGGTAATGCCCTTTGGTCTTAAGAATGCAGGTGCAACGTATCAAAGGTTGGTCACCCAAATGTTTCAAGAACATTTAGGTAAAACCATGGAAGTATATATAGATGATATGCTAGTTAAGACTCAACATTCAAAAGATCATATATCGCACCTGTCTGATACGTTTAAAATTTTACGAAAGTATAATATGAAGTTGAATCCAGAAAAATGTGCATTTGGTGTGACATCAAGTAAGTTTTTAGGTTTTCTTGTTTCTAACCGTGGTATTGAAGTGAATCCTGCACAGATTAAGGCCATTGAAGAAATCCCTGATATACTTTCAAACAAGAAAGAGGTTCAAAGACTAACAGGAAGAATTGCAGCTTTGGGAAGGTTCATTTCTAAATCATCGGAAAAATATTTTAAATTGTTCTCGGCTCTTAAGATGCATGATCGTTTTGAATGGGATGAGGAGTGTCAACAAGCACTTAGGTATTTGAAAATATACTTGTCAAATCTACCTTTGCTAGCAAAACCAAAGGCTGGGGAGAAACTTTTCATCTACCTTGCTGTTTCAGAAGTTGCGGTAAGCACGGTTTTGGTTCGAGAAGAGCAGGGTAAACAATCTCCTATCTATTATGTTAGTAAATCTTTGTTAAATGTAGAGACACGGTATCCACAATTGGAAAAATTAGCACTTGCTCTAATCATGGCATCTAGGAAGTTAAGACCATATTTTCAATGTCATCCCATTGTTGTAGTGACTGCATACCCCCTACTTAATATATTGCATAAACATGAATTGTCAGGGAGGTTAGCTAAATGGGCCATAGAGCTATGTGAATATGAAATCACGTACTTACCTAGAACGGCAATCAAATCACAGATACTAGCTGATTTCGTGGCTGACTTTAGCCAAGAGATGCAACTAGAAGCAGAAAAAGAAGTACAAGTACTTAATAGGGCTAACCCAGGAACATGGACCTTATTTACTGATGGCTCATCTAACATAAAAGGTACAGGATTAGGAATTGTTTTAGTACCACCTACGGGTGAGACTATTAGGCAAGCTATTAAATGTTATTCCGTAACTAACACTGAAGCAGTGTATGAAGCTGTGATTGCAGGTCTAGAATTGGCACGAGAACTTGGTATAAATCAAGTAGTGATCAAAAGTGACTCGCAACTCGTGGTTAATCAAATGCTGGGGACTTACACAGCTAGGGAAGCAAGGATGCAACAGTACTTGGAAAAGGTACGGTAACTGATAAAGCAATTCCAAACTTGGAAGGTCATACAGATATCAAGGGATGAAAATGTTGAAGCAGATGCGTTAGCTAATCTCGCATCCGCAGCTGATGTGCCAAATGATGCAAATGCTTCAGTTATACATTTATTTCATTTAGTTCTCGAACCAGAATTTAACTTGGGATTGAGAAACGAAATTGTTGCTTTTTTACAGTATGGTACCGTCCCTGATGACAAGAAGCAAGCGCATGCACTTCGAAAAAAGGCTGCTCGTTACTGTTTAAAATAAGGGAATCTATATCGTAAGATGTTCGTTGGTCCATTAGCAAGATGCCTCGGACCTTCTCAAACGGAGTATGTAATGAGAGAAATACACGAGGGGCATTGCGGGAATCACGCAGGAGGAAGATCACTGGTGAGAACCTTGATTTGAGCAGGATACTAGTGGCCTAAAATGGAGGAAGAAGCGAAAAGTTTCATAGCTAAATTTGATAAATGTCAAAGGTACGATAAGAATATGCATAGACCTGTGGAATTGTTACATCCGGTCATAGCACCATGGCCATTCATGAAGTGGGGAATGGATATCGTGGGTCCATTACCACAAGAAAAAGGACAGGTAAAATTTTTGCTCGTACTTACTGATTATTTCACTAAATGGGTACAGGCAGGAACATTTAAACAAGTACGAGAAAAGGAGGTCAAAGACTTCATTTGGCGTAATATCATCTGCCGATTTGGTGTATTATGCGACAATGGCCCTCAATTTATCGGAGCTCAAGTCACAGAGTTTTTTGAGAGCTGGCAAATTAAGAGGATCACATCTACACCTTATCACCCAGTAGGCAATGGGCAAGCATAATCAACAAACAAAGTCATAATCAATAATTTGAAGAAACATTTAGAGGAGTCAAAGGGTAATTGGCCTGAAGTGTTACCCGGAGTGTTATGGGCATATCGCACGACAACAAAGACGAGCACAGGTGAAACTCCTTTCTCTTTAGTTTATGGAGCTGAAGCATTAATCCCAGTTGAAATAGGAGAACCAAGTACAAGATTCTCACAAGCAACACAAGAGGCTAATGATGAAGAAATACGGGTCAATTTGGATTTACTGGAAGGCAAAAGAGAAGCTGCATTAATAAGAATGGCCGCACAAAAACAAGTGATCGAACGATATTACAACAGGAAAGCACGGCCGAGGTACTTCAAAATTGGGAACTTCGTTCTTAGGTTTTTCAATCTACAAAGGCAGCCAATGCGGGTAAACTAAGTCCAACCTGGGAAGGACCCTACAGAGTTCGAAATATTGCGCAGGAAAAGGAGCATACGAGTTGGAAACAATGAACGGGAAGGTGCTTCCTTCACACTGGAATGCAGTTCATTTGAAGAGATACTACTTCTAAGGACAAACCCATGCTACTTCTAAGGAAAAACCCACGGTCAGGTATCACCATGTTAAATTATATTTTTTGAATTATTAAAATTTTACTAATGATTTTAGATGATAGGCAAAACGCTAACCCGTACTAAATAATGAGTCACGACCTGTAAGGCAAAATGGAATAAACTAAAATTCCTAGCCCAGGGTTACAATTATTCTAATAGAAGTAAATACGGGTTAAGCAGTCTTCATCTATAATCGCACCCCCGAGTCCCGTATGTATTTCCTTTTCAGGAAAATGACTAGGTGAAGTAAACTACTAAGTGCTCGAGGCTTCATTCTTCAACGCTCAAACACTTGGGGGACTACATAGTACAACATAGTATAGTCACGTGTATCAAAAAGGCAAAGAAGATTTAGAAAATCAAGCCTAGAAGAATCAAGTACGGAGTGAAAGTTACAAAGTCATGGCATTCATCATAGTATTCTTTCCCATGAGAACAATGGCACTCATCATAGTATTCTTTCCCATAAGAACAATGGAGTCATCTCTCAAACTCTTCTTAATGTTCTGGAGCTAAAAGGACTATGTACTAAAACGGGTTATAAGTAAAAATCCCGTATCTATTGTTCTTCTTTTGCATAAATCTGTTACAAGGAAAACAGTTGCGAGAAAGTTATAGATGTAATTCAAATACATGTAAAGTATTACTCAAAACTTGTCAAAGTTATTGTAAAAAACATGTGTGTTCCTATTTCTTTTATCGTATGATAACACCATTATGAAGTTGAGACGTCTTCTTCATTAAGTGTCAAAATATAAAAGGGCCCTCTTTTATGAAACTCATGTTATTTAGTCTTGGGGTTAACAGAAGCATTTTTCAAAGAACAAAAATGCAGACTATCCTTTAAGACCTTGAAAATCAAAAAGGCAAGGATAGAACAGACGGAAATAAAAGTTTCATAATATTTATAAACTAAAGACTAAAGTATAAACTTAGTCATCGAATTGCCCCATAACAAGACTTGGGGACTTGTACTTCTAAAAATCAACCCTTAAGTGATAGTCAAGGGTTTGATTACAAAAACTTTCAAATGAGTCCAAGAGCTTTACACACACTTTTCCAAATAGATACCTGCAAAAAGGGAATTTAAAAATAGATATAAATTTATTTGTCTCTAAGAGGAAAGGACTGAAGAGGGATCATCAACGGGCTCAACTGGAACGGCATCACCAACAGAAGTAGTTTGATTTTCAACCATTGAAGTATCAATAGATGAAGTTTTAACTTGACTAGCAATAAGAGGCATGGATGAAATTGAGGAAGGTGTGACATTCGTGGAAATTTCAACAGTCACGGGGACTTCAACTGCGGGAGTCTCAGCCAAAAGAGTTTCAGTCACAGAAGTTCCAGCCTCGGGAGATGAAAAATCTTGTGGTTGTTGTGCTCGTTCAATAGCCTCGTTCACCTTGGCTAATTCAAATTCCAGGTTGAAATTTTCTTGGGCCATTTCTACCAAGGTGTCACGACGAGACTTTAAAAAGGTCCAGCTCACCTCAACATTGGTTGACTTTTCAAGAAGTTCATAATCTCTCTCCCAAGCAGCAACTTCATTCTTAAGTTCTTTGTTTTTAGCTAAGACAGAACTATAAGATGACTGAAGGGTGGTATGAGAACTCTCTAAAGCATGAACCTTATCTATAGAAACTCGCAGTTCTTCTTGTACCCGTGAAAGGTTTTGTGCTAATTCCCCTGCATGCATTTCTTTCTGAGCTAGCAAAGTCTTTAGAGCCCTATTTTCCTCGTTGACCTTGGACAGCTGTTCTGAAAAGGAAGATTCAAGGCGTCTTTTTTCCTTCTCAGTTTGGCTTGAAATAACTTTAATCATTTCCAGCTCGGAGGTTAGTGTTTGAACTTCTTTCTCCAGGGTATTTTTCCTCTCTTCCAAGTTCTCCATATCGATTTGTACACTTTCAAACTGGCCCTTCCAGTTGTTTGCCTCCAATTGAGAACCACGAGCAGCTTCTTCTGCATCATGAACGGTCTTTTCCAAGTTACGAGCCAGTTTTTCCAAAAGAGGGATTCGGGTCATTAGTTCAGTACCGATAAGATTGGCCTACACAAACAGGAAAAAAAAGGGAGGCAAGGTTAGGACTCCCGAAGTCAAAAGTTTTAATAAAGAAAAAGATTAGAAAATACCTTCAAAGTCGCATGAATTATATCATTCATGAGGGTTATATTACTATGGTTTTCAAGTTTAGCCTTCTCAATAGGGCCAATCAGAGGTTCGAGCCAAGTATCAGCTTGCCCGGACTTTCTTAAAAGACTGTTGTTAGCAGGAACCTCGATGATCAGCTCCTCATAGCAGAACCCCTACTCGAAGAGCCCACTTCTGTATGGTGGACAATGGGGGGAGGAGTTACTGAAGGAGGAGAAGTGGAAGGGGTAAAAATAATGGAGGAAGGTACAAGTATAGTAGCTGATGAAGGTAAAGAAGCAATCACAGGAACTGAGGGGGTAAAAGAAGACAAAGGAAGTTCATTTAGAACTGGTCCTAAAAATCCACTATCGAAACCACTGATAAAGAGCTAATTTATAGATTCATGAGTGTCAGGAGGAGGAGAAATATCATCATCAGGGATGATCACTGGAGTAATAACAGGTTCGGAAAGAGATAAGTGAGGGGAGACATCAGCATCATTTTCAGAGACGATACGTCTCCTGACTCTTGGTCTTGACACCAGAGAACCCTCGTCTTCTTCTTCAGAATCATCTTCTTTAGCGGATTTTCTCTTTTACAGATTCCAAGAATATATCTTGAACTGAAGATCCCAAGAATATATCTTGATCTGAAGAGGTGCGAGCACTTAAGGAGTCACGGGACGCCAAGATGGCCTCTGGAGTAATTCCTCGAATGGCAAAACCTGATAGAAAGAATGTTAGAAGTTAAAACAATAACGGTTGGAAAGAGTTTTCCATGATCTACCCTCCATTGGGGCAATCTTCAGTAACTTTTCTACCCAACCACGGAAGTTGGGCACAGATTTCACAACACCCATGGTTGCTGAAAAGAAAAACAAGCAAGATTAAGAAAAATAAGCCTTGGGAATAAAAAGGCATGAGAGAAATTTAACACTTACGTGCAGAATTTCACTTCTCAGGGAGATGAACGTTCTTTTCACCCACTAAACCAGCAGTGGGAGCAGCAACAAACCGGGCATACCAGTCACGGTCTTTATCATCCTTGGGACTCACTAAGACCCTCTTACTCCTGGCTGCTAAACCAAACACGCCGTTTCGAAAGAGCCTAAGGGAGTAAAGATGAATTAGATGGGGTAAAGTGAATTCAACATCTGCCATGTTAGCAAGGTGCCTCAAACAGGCGACAACTCTCCACACAATTGGACCAATTTGACCCAAGCATACATCGAAAAAACGACAAAAATCTAAAATGACCGGGTCAATGGCCGGTTTAAACCCTAGAGTAAAGGGGTATGTGTAAACAAATGAGAATCCTATTAAGTAAGATGTGATCCTTTGGTTTGAGTTAGGTATGATAATTGGGAAATCGTCACTCCAATGACAGTCCTTACGAACTATGGGAGCTAAAACTTCTGTGATTTGAGTAGGAAAGGGATCGACATGATCTAAAGAAGCAACTTGAGTTCTGAGAGATTCTCTATCATGATGAAAGGAAATTTCAGAGGGGATTATTTCCTCAACCAAAGGCTCACGAAGTGGCTCAGAAGATTCTTTATTACGAGAAGAACTCCTCTGAGAATGTGAACCCCTAGTCCCAGAAGAGGGACCAGAGCTAGAAGAAGGAGTTGACGTACTACCACGAACAGATCCAAGGCTACGGAGTCTACCCCCTCTTATGTGTCTAATTGGAGCAATTGGGAAGCTATCCAGAATGGGGTTTCTCTTAGGGTTAGGATTTGATGAAGCCATGGCGGAGAGGCCTGAAGTGGAGCAGAAAATAATAAGGAGATTTCAACAGATTAGAGTGTTTAATACGCTTTATGTGAAACAAGACAAGAAGAGAAGTTATATTTATACTAAGGGATAACTGGCAAAGAGAAAAAGTACGATGATGGGAGAACCATAATAATGATAACTGATACTTCGTGAAAAGTGAAGCCGAAAAGAAAGCCTAAAAAAGTGCTGTAAAATAGTACGACCAATAAGAGAATGACACGTGTCTAGTGCATTAAAAGGAAGTAACAATTGAAGCGTCAACTCTGTCAGAGCATTAATGGTGACAAAAATTCTCCTTTAATGAATTCCACTTCCCAAATATTCAAATTAATGAATAAATGGAAAGTGGGGGGGACTATCTGTATTGGGGAAAATTTGTATTCATATATACATGATGACGTGTCCTGACACGTGGAATGGATAATGAGTTGTGATTTGCCACGGTTCAAGAGTTACAAACAGGTATGGGTAAAAAGAGGCACGAGACGAGAGATTCAGTGCCTCGTTCCTATTTAAGCTTATTTACATACGAACAATGAGAAGAATGAATCTGGTTAAAGAAAAAGATACAAATGCGGCATTTGAAGGGTATTAAATGCTGGGGCCGTTAAGGAATATATACATTCAATGTAATGATTATGTAACGTAGCATTTAATGTTATTAATTACTCATAATAGCCTCATTATGGCTTAGGCATAACGTGCATCTCCAAAGATTCCCAAAGGGACCTATAAAAGGAGAAATATGTAACCACTGGAGGACAAGCGACTATTGAGATATACTCTGATTTACCAGCTTTCATACTTGGCTATTCTAAAATTTCTTTCTTTATTTACTTTTCCAATTATCAGTAACCCGATTCTTCTAATTTCTAGCTTTGACTAAAAATCTATTTTTTGGTTAAACAATAGTGTAGTAGTTTTTTCACAAATTTAAGTTTATAGAAGTTAAACTCTATCACCCTCTACACAAACACTACATCTACATATTGATACACGATTATAAATGTAAGCTCAAATGCAAGAGAATCAATAGTGAAGTCAAAAGTTAGTTACAATTAGTTGTGGTAGTTAGCATAACAGAATTCTGTTAGAAGGAAATCTAGCTTTACCATTTTGAATACATGTAATCAGTACATATAAGAATTGTAAGCTACATTTGCAGATAATCAATGAATACATAAACTTCTTCCTAAATTCTCTCTTCTCTTCTTTATCATCTCTCTTCTTCTACGAAATTATTTTCTCTGCTGCTTTCTCAAGTTGTATACGGTAAAAATTAGAGGGTCTGATTTTATGGTCATTATGACGCTTCATAAGCACGTCTCCAAAGGTTCGAGGCACGGCTCGAGGTTCGACCCCGAGGGTTCTCAATGTTCGACCTCGGGGCAGTAGAAATCGGTGGTTATGACGGACCGACGGGAAGATCCCAAGGCACGTGTGTAAAGCTGACCAAGAGCCCGTTTGGATTGGCTTGTTTTAAGTGCTTTTAAGCTAAAATAGCTTTTAAGCCATTTTGTAGTATTTGGATAAAGTAAAAAAGTGCTTTTATGCACTTGTTTTTAAGCTAAAATGACAAAAACAAGCCAAAAGCAAAAAGTTAGAATTCTAACTTATGGCTTAAAAGCTATTTTGACTTAAAAGTCACTTAAAACAAGCCCATCCAAACAGGCTCCAAGTCTACTAGGCTAGTATAAGCCCGTACCGTGGCATTTAGTGGCTGTACCAGCCGCGTATCTTTGTAATAAGTGCATCTGTACCATGTTGGGATTATCCCTCATATATAAAGGGGACCCTTATCATTTTGTAACACATGATACAATATACAACATTGAATACACGAACAAGAACATTTTCTGCTCTCTAACTTAAACATATTCTCCCTTGGCTCTATCGCTTATATTTATTACATTACCTACATTTATTGTGTTTTCATTGATTAATCTTTATTTATTACTTATAATTGATCATAAAGAGCCACCATCAAGGCCCTTAGAACTGTTAGTTCCACGTCGACTGTCCACGGCCTAACGCTTAGCTCAACTCCGAGGCCCCGTATAACCGAGCTCGAGGCCCCGATTCTCAGTCACTCGATTTGCGTATCACACTACCTTCAAGCTCTACCTTTGTTTTCTAGTCTCATGCTTTGCATCTACTGCCTAACAACTAGCATAAAAATAAATCACGTATTTTGAGAACCACAAAATCAAATCTAATTGTAATTACCATTTTCAAGGTAAACAGTTTGGCGCCCACCGTGGGGCTAAAAATAATAGTGATTGTTTTTTTGCTGGTTTACTACGTAACGCAAGTTATCTTTCACACTTTTTCTTGTCCAAAGAATCTTTGATTTCAGGTCAAAATGTCTAACTCAGTGAACGCACATGAAAACAACGGACTCGAGGACCATGGAGAGAATGGTGTAGCTGTTCAAGGTATTGGTGTACCACCACGAAACCCTGAGGATGCACTAGAACCGATTCTCGTGGACGTGGTCTCACGCAACGCCCAACACGTCGACATAAGCTCCCACACCAACAGGAATTTACGCTAAGAAAACCAACAAGAAGCTAAAAAAACCCCGGCTCGGTAGGAACAAGAGGTTAGCCTTCACGTCATCTTCGAGATGTTACAAGCACAACAGCTGGCAATTGCTCAACTACAAGGCCATAAAAAAACTCCGAGCACAGCGGCACCGGAAGCGGCTCCTCAAGCCGAACAGGTACCAGAAAGATCAAGCAACCATGGGTCTGCAGCTGTAGACATGTAATTTTTGACCCTCCCCAAAATTTTACATATTTTAGCATTTAAATACTTAGTTTAGGTCTAATATAGTTATTTCAACTAATTTTGACTCTTTTACATTATTTTTATCACAAAATTAAAAAATACAAAAATAGTTTCATTTTTCTCTATTTAATTAAGGTATTAGGTATTTTTAGAAAAATATTATTTTTAACCCATTTTTATTTTTAGTATAATCCTTGAAAATATCAAAAATAGTTTCATGTCATAATATAGTTGTTTTAGTTAATTAGGATTAGTTTTACATCTTATGGTATTATTTCAGAAAAGAAATTGATATTTTTAGCCAAATTTGCAAGAATTATGAAATTAAAAGCCAAATTTATGACCCAATTCACCAAGCCCAATCTTTATGGCCCAATTAACCCTTACACCCTAACCTTTCTTCTTCATATACACACTAGACCTAACCTTAGAGAGGATCCCTAAGCCCTAGAAGACCACCATCAGTCACTCCAATCTCCCAAAGAAAACCTTCTAGCCGCCCACCCTAGCTACTTCATCTCTATCTTCAACCCCCAAAACCCTAGAACACAAAAAGAAGTTGTCGCCGCCCGCCAGCCAGCAACCTACCCACCGGTGACTCCTTCAACACCAACCAACGACCCCTGCTCTTCTCCAACTAAACCAGCGCCCAAAATCTCCACAACCACGGTCGCTGCTCCCCCCACCACCAAAGACGACCTTCCCCTAGTCATCCGTCTTTACCACGCCCCCGCCGGACAGACCCCAAAAATCGGCGACCCTTTTTCTTCTGCAAAGCCATCAACAGCCACGCCGCACCATCTCTCTCTCATTGAACCAGCATCAGACCTCTCCTAAAGAACTAACCGCCGATCATCTCCTCCCCCACCAGTCGTTGTCCGTCGCCAGCAACAAAAACACCATGCCAAACCACCATTACCACTAAAAATCAAATCAGGTCTCTTAGATTTTAGTTTCACTTCAAAAATCAGAAAAATAATATTAAAAAATAACAAGTTTCTTCTCTTGGGTTTTGTTCGAAATGGGATAAAGCCGAAAAGGTTTTCAAATTTTGGAGTCGCCGTGCGTGTTTTCGGTCGCGGCTCGTTGTCTTTGTTTGAAGATCTGTTGAAATTCCTCCCTTCCGGGTTCACTCGATTTTGTTCGACTCAATGTTGTTAATCGCTGAATTTGCTCATTGGAGAGTTAATCTCAGGTCATTTTTCATCTCACTTACTTTATTTTCAGTGTTGATTTAAGTGTTGAAACTTTGTCTAATTCAGACTTGTCTTGCATATCTTGTGTGCTGTCATTTTACTAGTGTCCTCTACTTATTAGCATATACTATTACACGTACTCCTCTTCTTGAATGCCTATTCTGTATATTTTATCATTTGAGATTGGTTTTGCTGGGTTCAAAATTATTTGAATGGTGATGATGGGCCGTGGAGGGTGAAATCACAAATGAAATGAAGTTAAACATGAGCATGAAACATCTTTATTTACTTTAGCGTAATTTTTACTTTTCTTCCGTAGTCGCTAGGAGCATGTGCAGGCCGACCACACTTGGGTAGGCAAGCCTTAGGATTTTTGGTTAGTTTTGAGGTGAGAGGTCGTTCCTTTAGTTAATTTATCTGGGGAATGCCCCGAAGAATTTGTTTATATTTTATTCCGGGGAATGCCCCGTAGTATTCTGTAATTGGAGGCCGATAGTGGAACATGTAGTATTTTATTCTTATTTCTTATTTTTCCTTTTTATTAGGTGGGGACGACCTCGAGCCTCATTTTGTGTTTTTGTGCAGTTTTACATCAACTCGAATATTTTAAAAGCCAATCGGATCAAGTATGTAACCGTACTAGTTACGGGACACGGGGAATGCCTAACACCTTCTCCCCGAGTTAAATGAACCCCCTTACCCGAATCTCTGGTGTAGACTTAGTTTTGGAGTCCAAAGTGTTTTTAAAGGAAAAGCATTTTTTTAAACGGTGACCTGGCACACCAAAACCAATGTCAGGTAGCGACTCCGAATTATTTCCTTTTGAACACAATTTTTTGTCACTTTCAATGTTGAAAACCCTTTTGAACTTTACAAAATCTTTTTATTATTTTAAGAGGGTTAGTGAAGTTGTAAGAAAGGGGTGTGACAGCTTTGGCGACTCCACTGGGTATTTGCAGGTTCGAGCTGGTACTTGATCTTGTTGGCTTTTAGGATATTCGGTTGAGGTGTTTGTTTCTTTATTTGCTTGTTTATTTGGTTTGTTTGTCTTATTTCCTTGTTTTGTTGGTTATTTGTTTATCGCCTTTCTTTATGTTATTACTACTTTATAAACTGTCATCATTTGCATAACCATGAGTCTTCTTTCTGCAACAAGTCTTCCGGAGTACGTTTGAGCATACACGGCCTTTTTATGAGTCACTCGTGTCTTTAGGGGGGTGGCGTGGGAGTGTGGAGTGGGCGGACAGCTAGAGCAGCGCCATCAACCACGTGCCACCCCGAATTGCCCTGTCTAGCGAACCCCCGAACTTAGGTCAGCCTTTAGGTCATTTTTATTTGTATCATGTCATTGAGACCTAGCAGGGCTCGGTCCTAGGCACCGTGCCCCTTTGTAGGAAGCCTATCCAAATTTTGTCAAAAATGGGCCCGTGGCCCAAAAAGACATTCAATTATCCCTATGTGATATATGTTGCATATTTGAGGGTAAAAAGGTTATTTGGCGGACCGATGTTTGGGAAAGAATGGTGAAAAATAAAGCAAGTAGGGCTCAATTATATTTTTCTTTTACAGCTTTTTCAAGAAAAGCCAAAAAAATACAAAAAAAGAAAATCCAAAAAGATTTTGTACTTTCCCATCATTTTTCAAAAATCAAAAAAGAAAAACCAAAAAGATTTTACATTTTCCATCATTTTTTCAAAAAGACAAAAAATATAGTTTTTTTCAAATTAGATGCATTTTTTTAAAATTCTATCCCATATCTAATCTTCCCGAACTACGCATACCTGATTTTCGTCTCTCGGGGCGGGATACGTAGGCAGCCCACATAGGGTCCGGTCTTCCTAGTAAGTATTAGATTCTTGGCTTTGCGGGGTCTTAGCCAAATCTTGCATGTCTAGCCACTTTTTCCCATATCGGCCATTCTTGCAAAATGGGGTCATTTTCGCAAAAGTGGTTCAGTAACCCATGTCTTAGAATTTTGAGTCCACAATTAGGTGTCATATTACCTAAAGGTTCGTCCTTTTTGAGTTTGCATCTTTAGCCACTTCTGGCCATATCGGCCGTTTTTGCAAAATGGGTCATTTCTGCAAATTAATTTTGGGCCATGGTTATTGGGAGTTGAATCTATATAAGCCTTAGTGAGGTATTTCCATATCTGAGTAGTCAATCTGGTTGAGTTTGCACTTCTAGCCACTCTTGGCCACGTAGGTTAATTTTCAAAAATAGCCCAATAGTCTATTGCATGTGTCCAATAGGAGCTGCCTTAGTGTCTAGAGTCACTAATCTATTTGGTCTTATTTTTATCATTCAGGTATGGATTCATTTACCACAACTCGAGCATTATAGATACCCCAGGACCACTACACTCAGGAGCTGCTTGAGGAGTCTTTTTATGTTTTTGAGTCTATTGTTCATATTTTACTTCCTAGTCCTGTACAGTGGTATTCAGTCATTTAGTTTGTGTCAGAGTTGTCATAGTATAGTTTAGTTTGCCGAGTTTCTCATTATCGTACCTCCTGTTTTGTATTTGAAAAACCAAAAAAGTTATAAATGAAAAATTCAAAAAGATTTTTGTTTCTTAATTTATTTTGTCCATTATTTTCCAGAACTACGCTTGATCTGATTCATGAGGGACATGATATGTATGCAACCTACATAGGGTTCGATCGAATCATTTTTAAAAAAAACTATAAAAAAAACAAAAAGGCGAAATTGTGGATGTGAAAAGTGAGAGGAAAGAAAATAGTGTTTATGAGAAAGGAAAAAGAGGAAGAAAAATGAGCAAGCCAAGAAGTGCTAGAAAAGAAAGAAAAGAGAAGGTTTAAATGAACAAAATTGGGATGATGACAAATGACCTTTTGACCCTCGAAGTCATTCTAGAACCGTTAACTGTTGCTAGGGGCATTGCACGCAATGTGATATTTCTATGTGATAAATGTCCTAACACTAACATGTTGGCTTTGTTTTCTCCTCTTTTTACATTCATCATAAAAGAGGGTGGTTAGTTTGTGGCACTTTGGCGATTTGTCCATACAACACAAGGTCAAAAAGCAAGGAAGCCATGGCTAGCAAAGGCTTGGATACAGGAGTTGTTGACCCCTCGAGGGAGATTGTGGAGTTGGAGTTTGAATTGAAAGAGGAGGTCCAAAGGTTGAAACAGCAGATGGCAGAAATGTATCAGTCTTGGATCATAGGGCATCCTCCACCTTCATTCCCCACTAACTACACTAAAAACCCTGCAACTATCCCACCACTATCACAAGCCCAGGTTCTCACTGCTGCTGATATCTCCCCACAACCTTTTCACACTCCACCCCTCAAAAGCACATCATATCCCGCTCCTTTGACCACTCATGTTTTTGTAGCTCCTCCACTAGCTACTCTTCTTCGATCCTCTAGCGAGACTGTGTTCAAAGTCCCCTATGCCCAAGGAAAGAGACCCAAGGAAGGTTTTAGGGAGTTTTGGTTCAGATGGAACGAACAAGTTGATGGGATCAGTCCTCCTATTGATAGAAAAGATGTTGTTGAGCGCAGCCAACGACAGGATTCAGTGGGCATTCCTGCTAAATGATTTCAGCCTCAATACCGACCCCATGAATATCCTCATACTCCAAATAATCCTCCCAATGCTACTTTCTTCCACAAAATCCCCAAAGTCATACCTCACCTCCCCAGTACTCTATCCACAATGCACTGCCATATGCTCCACACCCACAAAACCCACAACGGCTTGCACCGCCTCCACAAATGTCTTACCCACCTCTACAAGCATATAAACCCCCTACCCGAAAGAGGTTCCAACCAAGGCCGGAGTACAAAATGAGAAGGCAGCAGCAAAGAGAAAAGTCTTTCACTCCCATTGGAGAATCATATGCTAGTCTGTTCCAAAGGCTGAGGCGATCGGACATGTTGAAGCCGATTCAGATAAAAATGCTGAAACGCTTTCCAAAGAATTTTGATTTTTCTCAAAGGTGCGCATATTGCTCTAATTCCCCGGGGCACGACATAGAAAGTGTTGGTATCTAAAAAGAGCAGTCCAGAAGCTTATTGATGCAGGTGACATTACCGTGCAAAATCCAAATACAGCAGATACTAGCCAAAGTCCATTGCTTGTTCATAATGAGACGCATATGGTGGACATAATTTGTGTTGAAAAGGAATATGAGAACTGTCCTAAATCCCTTGGAGGGCCACTTACCATAAAGTTTTCAGCGCTATCAGTCTCGGTTCCAGAGGTTGATCTTAAGGACGAGTTGGCAAAAGGGACCCAAAAGCTATTTGCTAAGGTCAGTGTGATGGAAATTGGTGAAGGTCCTAGTGATTTTGATGTGCAACCCAGTGGCTAAGATGTCGAGCCTGGTAATTGGAAAGACACTCCTTTCTTGGCTAGCCAGGGAGGAGTTTTGGTGGTTTATTTTGTTGTCATTTCTGTTGTCCGGGTTATTTCAGGGTTGTAATTCGGATATTGTCTTGTGGCTCAAACCCTTCTTCTTCTTATTTTGCCTAGTTCATTTAGTGGTAGTAACTCGTCTAGTGTTATCTAGGATTGTTCCAAGGTTGTAACCCATGTCTATTTTGCTTGTTTTGTTCAAACCCTTTTCACCATCTGTCTAATGCAATCTCCTGTTTTCTATTAGTTCTAGTCAGTTTTTGTTTAGGTCACATTTCCTTTTATAGTTCTTTTCATGTTGACTCTAGTGACATGACATGCACGCATAATTCTCAGTCTGGTCTTGAAAGTTAGTCTAATCATGAAGCAATGACACATTTTTTAATATGATAAAAGGATGCATTTGAGGAAACAAGTAAAGATTCACGCATTCTGAGATAACCTGAAGCTTGAATTGAGTGAAACTGAGGCAATTAGTTTGGAAAATCAAGAGGTTGATGAGAGCATACAACAAGGGAATGTCTCTCAAGCAGTTTGAGGTAGATCAGTCAGTGCGGAAATGCATTCTTCCACATCAAGATAAGTTTGAATCAAGTCTGCTTCGAACTGGCAAGGATCATTCATTGGGACAAAGGTATTGCCCATGGCACTTTTTGTTGGTGTTGATGCCGTCAATAGATACTGTGTATGATTTCTTTGCCTATCTTCAATTGCACGTTTGCACTTGGCAATTTTAAAGTTTGGTATGAAGAAGGCATTTTATTCTGCTACCCAAACACTTTTATCCTTTGCTACCCCTTTTGAGCCCGAATTTTTTTTTTTCATACCCCTCATTTGGAATCAGAAATAGAGTTAGGAACCAGAAAGAAAAAAAAAGAGAAAAAAAAGAGAAAAAATAAGGAGAAAAGAAAAAAAAGACAAGAAAGAAAAGGAAAACAAAAAGAAAACAAAAAAACAACTTTGTGTTTGAACTACGTTTGACCTGATTCTTGTTACCTCAAAATACGTAGGCAGACTTATGGTTCAGTCACACCAAATAAAATATTTCATAATCCCCCGAAGTCGAGGGTGGGGTAGATTTTCTTAGAAATCGCAAAAAAAAAATCTCCCAAACTCTAGAAACTGGGGCAGAAGTTTTAATTTTGCCAAAAGATCTGATTCCAAAAGTTGTAATTTTGAACCCTTTCATCTTAAATTATTTTGAGCCTTCATGCCACCCTTTCTTTCCAACCCTGTCCAAAAGCCTACATTACGGTCCAAAGAAAGACCTTCCGACCAATCTTTGAGGATGCCAAATAAAGTGTATCGTAAAAGTCTGATCTTCTTGTATCATGGATAATACCTCGTTTTCAGCACAAAGAGAGAAAAATGATAAAATGAGAGAGTCTTATCGGTGAAAACCCTTACAGGCACCGTAAGGCGACGGTGAGTTGAGAAAAAGAGCAAAATGAGAGAGGCTTGATGGTGAAAACCCTTCAGGGCACTACAAGTCGACTGAGGAATGTGGATCAGATGGGGCAATTGAAGCGTTGAAGCCCAGTTTCACAGTGAAGAGGTACAACAAGAGTTGAATATTAGACTTGCTTGAGCGATTAGGCAACTTAATCAAAAGGTGCATGTCATGGTGATTAGAGTTGGTATCCACATCTGATAAGTTTCCACTTTGTAATTTTCTTGTTAGGCATCATCTCTTTCCATTGTCCCTTGTTTTGTTCCTCTTGTTTTGTTTGAGTCCCTTATTGAGTCTGTTTGATCAGAACAAGTGAGAAATGACTTCAAAATTTTCTACCAGCTTTCCAATTGCACAAAATGGATTTGGCTAGCACATCAAAGTGGCATAAGTAAGGGAAAAGTGGTATGCACACTGAGTTGGTAACAATCAACATGCTTTGGGATTCATGTGAAATGCAAGGGTTCGGTAAATGTCAATTCATGAGCAACATGCAACAGATAGAGGATATTGGGATCGAATAAAGCAGAGGTGTTTTCTGTGATAAGGGTTGAAAGAAAATGGGTAGTCGATAACAGGCAAGGTCTTCCAAGTTGAAAACAAAGTTATCTTGGCAAGTGCAAAAGCAGCCGCCTTCAAGGTCAAGACCACAAACTAACCACCACATTTAAACTCACAAGTTTTTTTTGTTTGAAACAGGAACAAAGTAGTGCAAGCAAGTTGGTTCAAAAACAAGAAGAAAAAAAAGAAATGAAAAGAAAGAAGAAGAAAAAAAAAAAGAGAAGAGCCGACAAAGGGAAGTTTCTCAAATCTTTGCATTTATCTGTCTTGCTAGTGTGCATAACATGTTGCCATTGCTTTTCACATATTTCCTCCTAGGATAAAAAGTCCTAGTCTGATGGATTTTTCTCCCAATCAAATCTTAGTCTGATGAATCTTTCTCCTAAGATAACAAAAAAGGGACCTAGTTTGATGAACTTTCTCCTAGGATCAAAATCTTAGTCTGATGAATCTTTCTCCTAAGATAAGAGACCTAGTCTGATGAATTTTATCCTAGGATCGAAATCTTAGTCTGCTGAATTTTTCTCCTAAGATAGAAGATCTAGTCTGATGAACTTTCTCCTAGGATCAAAATCTTAGTGTGATGAATCTTTCTCCTAAGAAAACAGAAAAGGGACCTAGTCTGATGAACTTTCTCCTAGGATCAAAATCTTAGTCTGATGAATCTTTTTCCTAAGATAAGAGACCTATTCTGATGAGTTTTTTCCTAGGATCGAAATCTTAGTCTGATGAATTTTTCTCCTAAGATAAAAGACCTAGTCTGATGAACTTTCTCCTAGGATATAAATCTTAGTCTGATGAATATTTCTCCTAAGATACCAAGAAAAAAAATATCCAGTCTGATGAACCTTCTCCTAGGATATAAATCTTAGTCTGATGAATCTTTCTCCTAAGATACCAAAAAAAAAAAATACCCAGTCTGATGAATTTTCTCCTAGGATCAAAATCTTAGTCTGATGAATCTTTTTCCTAAGATAAGAAACATAGTCTGATGAATTTTCTCCTAGGATCAAAATCTTAGTCTGATGAATCTTTCTCCTAAGATTAAAAAAAATGGGATCAATCTTTAGTTTTCTTGAAATCAGGGGTCCCGCCTGGAGAATAGGGTCAGTTTTTACTTTAGTCAAGCTTAGTTTATAGTTTTCCGCAAGCTCAATCTTAAATCTAGGAGACGCACTTCCTAGTCTGGGTTATTCAGGTTCTATTCTCAGCAGATGCACTTGCTAGTAAAATATTCTTGGTTTTACTCACCGGAGACGCACATCCTAGTCAAGTCGTTAGTTTACTCTCATCATTGCATCAATAGCATAGGTAATTTACAGTTTTGCGAATAACTGACAAATCTTCCTAGTGCAAATTGGGGCATAAAATTTTGTTTGTTTTGTAGTTTTGATTGCAGGCACCCACTTGGAGAACAAGGGAATACAGTTCAAGTTTTGGCAATCAGACGCCCACCTGGAAAACAAGCAAAATACAGTTCAAGTTTTAGCAATCAGGCGCCCACCTGGAGAACAAGGGAAGTCATTTCAGAATCCAATTCAAGTTAGAAGTAGCAGAAGCCCACGGCAAGAATGCGAGTCAACAGTCGGAGATGATCAACAGAAGTAATCTCAATCCAGAATAAAAAAGAAAAACAAAAAAAGAAAAGGGAAGTGAATCTAATATGCAGAAGCTGAGACAAGAGGTGGATTGCTCAAGACATGACTAAAGTCACAAGCATGGTGTGTCCGGTTTTGATCCAAAGAGCTGAAGAAGAATGAACTAGCACCTGCAACTATCAAGTGTCAAGGTTCAAAACAAAAGTCTGCATGAAGAACCATTCAAGACTCAAGATCAAGCTTTAGAAGACTTATAGATAGGAATCTTGCAACTCATAGTTGACTGACTTAGTTAGTCTTTTTTATTTTTTGATTTCGATGTAATAACAGGACCACGGACTGGAACCTCGACAGAACGGCACCTCGACCGGCTCTCCACTTCAGTATACTCCATCACCCCGTTCACTTTTCAACTACACGTGGCTTGATTCCTTTATAGCCAAGGATATGTAGGCAGCTCAAATACCAGGGCTCGGTCACATTCTCTTCCTTTCTCTTAGTTCTTGGTCTCTCTAAAAAAGGGTCGGGTCAAAAAACCTGTCTTGTCGTTCTTTGTCTGAAAATACTTCGTATTTTCAGTCAAAGAGGGGCAGCTGTAGACATGTGATTTTTGACCCTCCCCAAGATTTTACATATTTTAGCATTTAAATACTTAGTTTAGGTCTAATATAGTTATTTCAACTAATTTTGTCTCTTTTACATTATTTTTATCACGAAATTGAAAAATACAAAAATAGTTTCATTTTTCTCTATTTAATTAAGGTATTAGGTATTTTTAGAAAAATATTATTTTAACCCATTTTTATTTTTAGTATAATCCTTGAAAATATCAAAAATAGTTTCATGTCATAATATAGTTGTTTTAGTTAATTAGGATTAGTTTTACATTTTATGGTATTATTTTAGAAAAGAAATTGATATTTTTAGCCAAATTTGCAAGAATTATGAAATTAAAAGCCAAATTTATGACCAAATTCACCAAGCCCAATCTTCTTGGCCCAATTAACCTTTACCCCCTTACCTATATTCTTCATATACACACTAGACCTAACCCTAGAGAGGATCCCTAAACCCTAGAAGACCACCAACCGTCACTCCAATCTCCCAAAAAAAAAACCTTCCAGCCGCCCACCCTAGCTACTTCATCTCCATCTTCAACCCCCAAAACCTTAAAACACAAAAAGAAGTTGCCGCCGCCCGCCAGCTAGCAACCTACCCACCAGCGACTCCTTCAACACCAACCAACGACCCCTCCTCTTCTCCAACAAAACCAGTGCCCAAAATCTCCACAACCACGGTCGCTGCTCCCCCCACCACCAAAGACGACCTTCCTCCAGTCATCCGCCTTCACCACACCCCCGCCGGACAGACCCCAAAAACCGGTGACCCTTCTTCTTCTGCAAGCCATCAACAGACACGCCACACCATCTCTCTTTCTCATCGAACCAACATCAGACCTCTCCTAAAGAACTAGCCGCCAGTCATCTCCTCCCCCACCAGTTGTTGTACGTCGCCAACAATAGAAACACCACGCCAAACCACCATTACCACTAAAAATCAAATCAGTTCTCTTAGATTTTAGTTTCACTTCAAAAATCAGAAAAATAATATTAAAAAAAAAACAAGTTTCTTCTCTTGGGTTTTGTTCGAAATGGGATAAAGCCGAAGAGGTTTCCAAATTTTGGAGTCGCCATGCGTGTTTCCGGTCGCGGCTCGTTGTCTTTGTTTGAAGATCTGTTGAAATTCCTCCCTTCCGGGTTCACTCGATTTTGTTCGACTCAATGTTGTTAATTGCTGAAATTTGCTCATTGGAGAGTTAATCTCAGGTCATTGTTCATCTCACTTGCTTTATTTTCAGTGTTGATTTAACTGTTGAAACTTTGTCTAATTCAGACTTGTCTTGCATATCTTGTGTGCTGTCATTTTACTGGTGTCCTCTACTTATTAGCATGTACTATTACATGTACTCCTCTTCTTGAATGCCTATTCTGTGTATTTTACCATTTGACGGTTTTGCTGGGTTCGAAATTATTTGAATGGTGATGATGGGCCATGGAGGGTGAAATCACAAATGAAATGAAGTTAAACATGAGCATGAAACATCTTTATTTACTTTAGCGTAATTTTTACTTTTCTTCCGTAGTTGCTAGGAGCATGTGTAGGCCGACCACACTTGGGTAGGCAAGCCTTAGGATTTTAGGTTGGTTTTGAGGCGAGAGGTTGTTCCTTTAGTTAAATTTATCTGGAAATGCCCCGAAGAATTTGTATATATTTTATTCCGGGGAATGCCCCGTAGTATTCTATAATTGGAGGCCGATAGTGGAACATGTAGTATTTTATTCTTATTTCTTATTTTTCCTTTTTATTAGGTGGGGACTACCTCGAGCTTCATTTTGTGTTTTTGTGCAGTTTTACATCAATTCGAATATTTTAAAAGCCAATCGGATCAAGTATGCAATCGTACTAGTTACGGGACACAGGGAATGCCTAACACCTTCTCCCCGAGTCAAATGAACCCCCTTACCCGAATCTCTAGTGTAGACTTAGTTTTGGAGTCCAAAGTGTTTTTAACGGAAAATCATTTTTTTTAAATGGTGACCTGGCACACCGAAACCAATGTCAGGTGGCGACTCTGAATTATTTCCTTTTGAATACAATTTTTTGTCACTTTGAATATTGATAACCCTTTTGAACTTTACAATATCTTTTTATTATTTTAAGAGGGTTAGTGAAGTTGTAAGAAAGGGGTGTGGCAACAACTGACCCCGCCATCATAAAGATGCTCGAGAACCTTACAAAGAGGATTGAATTGGGTGAAAAGAAGATAGAAGCCATTGACAAAAAGGTGGAGACCTACAATTCAAGGGTCGATCAAATTCCGGGCGCACCCCCGATCCTGAAAGGTGTAGATTTGAAGAAGTCCGTACAAAAGCCATTCCCACAAAATGTTGCTCCGAAGCCCATCCCGAAGAAATTCAGAATGCCCGATCTTTCGAAATACTACGGAACCTCGGACCCCAACGAGCACGTCACTGCTTAAACTTGTGTAGTGAAGGGCAACAACCTGAAGGACGACGAGATTGAATCTCTCCTGCTAAAAAAGTTCGGAGAAACACTTTCGAAAGGGGCTATGATGTGGTATCATAACCTAACCTCGAATTCGATAGACTCATTTGTCATGCTGGCAGATTCTTTCATAAAGGAACATGCCGGTGCCATCAAGGTGGCTACAAGGAAATCCAACGTCTTCAAAATCAAACAAAGAGAAAACGAGATGTTGCGGGAGTTCGTATCTTGCTTTCAAATGGAGCTAATGGAATTACCACCAGTCTCTGATGACTGGGCAGTGCAGGCCTTCACCCAAGGTTTGAATGAACGAAGCTCGGTGGCTTCGAAGCAGCTGAAGTAGAATTTGGTTGAATATCCCGCCATGACTTGGTCGGATGTCCACAACCGATACCAATCAAAGATCAGGGTCGAGGACGACCAACTAGGGGGGGCCCTCGGGCCCAGTATAACCTAGCAGGCTTCTGGCAAAGGAACCAAGGCCAAACAAGATACCAACTATACATCGAAGATAGAAGAAACGCCCCAAGGCGTAACATACCCCGAAATGATCGAAGGACAGATCGAGTTCAGAATCCTTAGGGACTCGTAAGCAGAGCCGGATTCGACAAACACACAGGACTGATGGAGGCACCCTGCTTGTCTAAATACAACTTCAACGTTGACGTTTCGGACATCGTATCTGCAATCGGCAAAATCAGAGACACCAGGCGTCCAAGACCTGCACTATCAGATCTGTCGCAGAGGAACCCTAACTTAGTGTGCGAATTTCACAGCACACACGGTCATAGGACCGACAATTGCAAACAGCTCCGAGAAGAAGTAGCCCGACTACTCAGCAAAGGGAACCTCCGAGAGTTCCTTAGCGACCGAGCCAAAAATCAATTCCGGGAAAGAGAGGCGAACAGGAAAAATGAAACAGATGAGCTGCAACATTTCATCCACATGATCATGGGAGGAATCGACATCCCGCAGGAACCCATTGTCAAAAGAACAAAAATATCCATCACCAGGGAGAAGCGAACTCGGGGTTACATACCCGAAGATGCTCTCACATTCGGCGACGAGGACATCGAAGCCCTGTCTCAGCCTCAAAACGATGCCTTGGTAATTTCTTTTCTTGTGAATACATTTCAAATTAAGCGTGTGCTTGTGGATCCAGGTAGCTCGGCCAACATTATCATGTCGAGGGTGATGGAGCAGCTCGGACTGCTCGACCAGATTGTGCCCGCCTCTTGAGTCCTCAATGGATTCAACATGGCGAGTGAAAAAACAAAAGGGGAAATCACCCTCCCGGTCAACGTGGCCGGCACAACCCAGAATGCCAAGTTTCATGTCATCGAAGGAGACATGAGGTACAACGCCTTGCTCAGAAGGCCATGGATACATTGTATGAGGGCAATACCATCAACTCTTTATCAAATGATGAAGTCTCCGGCAAAGGACAGAATAAAAACTATATACGGAGAACAGCATGCAGCAAGAGAGAAGTTTGCGTTGCACGATGTGGCACCGACATCGACGCTTTCAACATCGAAAGAACCAAATAATAAGCAAACGGTGAAGTAGAAATCACGAGATACATTCTCGGCTACACCCGACTAAACGAACAAAGGACCGTACCGCATCCCCGGAGCAAATGGTTGAAGCATATCGAGGCTCGAAGCACCATCACCACTAAGGTATATTCATCTCCCTTTTTATTTACATTTTACACTAACCTATGTGCATATGTCTGATCGAAATAGTCGAAGCGCTTTCCAGATTGAAGACCTTAGGTTTTAAAGCTTGCGTTGCACTCTTTTCCTTCGATCGGATTTTATCCCAAGAAGAGTTTTACCGGTAAGGTTTTTAACGAGGCAACACCTATATGCTACCTAAGGAGAACATAACAAGTATTTCAAGGCTTCTCTTCAATCAACCCTGAATACTGGGGGGCATCCCCCCGGGAGATCACCTCCTCGGAGAAGTCAAGATGAGCCAAAAGGGTCTCAATAGGAAAATGATGTATCGGGCTAAACGGTCATAACATACTGTGTCCGCATAGAATAACCGAGCCCTTGATAACGAAAACATGTATACTTGTGCCAAGTAGTCAAAGAATATTTTTTCCTCCATCAAAACGCTTTGTGCTTCGAAAGAAGTCTGCTATTTTTACAAGAAACGGCTCCAGAGCCAGAAATTTCCCAAACACCCGACGTCAAAAACTCAAAGCCATATGACCTCTGGGTCGAAAACTTTGAACTCGTAAGCCCTCAATGAGCCAACACCAAGTTTACAAAGAACGACTCCATAGACAAAAAAACTTTTGATGTCTCGGGGACTGTCACCGACTGTCACTCCATCGATGTGTCGAAACCTCGAGGCTGTAAGACCCCATGCGGGAAACCTCAAGCTCATAAGGCCTTCATAAGGCAATACCAAATCTGTAAGACCTCAAGCAAGGCATGATTTATACTTGTACCAAGTAACCAAATCTGTAAGACCTCAAGCAAGGCATGAGTTATACTTGTACCAAGTAACCAAATCAAGCAAGGCATGAGTTATACTTGTACCAAGTAACCAAATCTGTAAGACCTCATGCAAGGCATGAGTTATACTTGTACCAAGTAACCAAATCTGTAAGACCTCAAGTAAGGCATATTAAAAATTATAAGACCTTACAAAAGGCATAATCCCGATCTTAAAGTTAAGGCTATATATTCGAACTTGTAAGACCCCTAAAAGGCATACCCTCGATGTAAACGCTGAAACTACTTCACTCAGGGACTGAAAGGCTACGGCCAAACACAATGACTATGGTCATAAGGCTCCGGCCAAACATACGCGACTCGGGGATGCCCGACCGTCGCTATAAAATCACAGGCCTTCAAATTACTTGGAAAATACTTCGAAAAGAACCGGTTAATCAGGCTACCCTTGGCATAAGCAAAAGAGCTTCGATCATATCAGCTCCAAACAAAAGGCTTCGAAACAATTCAGCCATCGAGTGAAACCTCCCGAGCTGCTCATTTATCACTGCATAAACGGCTCACAATCGAGGTTCTTATCGAACCGTCGAAGAGTCGGGCGAACACATAAACTTCAAAAATTCTTTAGTAAGGGAAAAATAACGCCTACATTAGAGGTCGTACCGACCCAATGCGTAAGAGCCCAGACGCCAGCTTAATTAGAGGTCGTACCGACCCAACGCGTAAGAGCCCTGATGCTAGCTTACAGTAGAGGTCGTACCGACCCAACGCGTAAGAGCCCTGACGCCAGCCTACATTAGATGTCGTACCGACCCAATGCGTAAGAGCCTAAAAGCCAGCTTAAAATTCAAAAACTTAAGGGTCAATGAGCTCGAGTTGAAATCCGACTCGAAGACTGAGCCCGAAATAGTTAACTATAAAGCGCCTAAGGGCAAATGCGTAAGAGCCTAAAAGCCAGCCCAACAAGCCTCAGGGCCGATTTGTAAACCTAAAGGGTTTTACCTCGAAGTCCAATTCATCTGGCTAATCATTGACAAACGTCAAAATTCAAAGCAAAGAAAGACATTCACGAGCAAAGGGAAATTCATGAAAAATGAAACCGAAAGGCTTCATTTTATAAGTATATATGAAAGAGTACAAAGCTTCGTTTACAATATTCTCTAAAAAGCATTACACGCAAGGAAAGGCCTAGTCTACTTCCCCTCGGGGACTGCGGCTCCATCAGCCCCTTCCTCATTATCCTCGACATTAGACACAAGGAGCTTGGCATCGTATTCATCCGCCTTCGCCTACGCTATCTCTTCCGAGAGATCGAAGCCCATAGCATGGATCTCCTCGAGAGTTCCCTCCGAGATCTACACCGGGCATATTCATTACTTCTGCTCTCCCGATCGAAAGCCCCTCTCAACTCAGCCTGAGCATTGGCAGCATCTTTTAAATAGATGGCCACTTTCTTGTCAGCCTTAGCTCGAATCTCTTCAGCTTCAGCCCGGGCGTCCACGACCTCGGCCTTAATCTTCAAAAGTCTTAGACTCGAGCCTTGCAATCATGCTCATTTGGACAGAGCTATTTTCACGAGCATTCCGGAGTTGCACCTCGAGGGCAGAAGCCTTGGCCAAAGCATTCTTCCTGGCCGTAACATGGGCATCTGCTTGAGCCCTTAGCTCATCAGCCTCGCACTTAGCTTGACCAACTTCGCCCCAAAGGCATTCCAGGTCCTTCGTTTTTCTCTGCAACTGAAGTATCAAAATATTAATCTCAGAGGGTAGAAGAAGAAACATGCACCCCCTCGAAACAAGAGGTTACCTGTCCCTCGAGGTAGCTTTCATAGTTCCGGCTCCGACTCGCCTTGTACTGCAAGTAAGCCAACTCCTCTGCCCTTTTGTCGCAAAGAAGCCTGAGGGATTCCTCCCCGTCCAAGGCTTTTCGCAACTTGACTTCACGGCGAAGCAGCTCTGACTTAAGCTTGTCAAAAGCCTATAAAAAAGGGGAGCTCAATAAGAAAATAAAAGCGCAAAACTAAAAAACCAATACAATCGGTCAAAACTCACCACAGAACAGAGCCGCTCAGCCTCTGATCGCGTCCAACCCTACACCACTACAGAGTGGCAAGAGAGGTCGATGCAGATTTTACCCAAGAAGGTCGGGATCGAATCCACAGGGAGCTAGAATAAGTTTGGAATTGGGTTCCTATCTACACTAGCAATGTGCAAAGTAATTGTTTACACTTCTAAACATGCTTTGATAGTTCACTATTCTAGATTAACACTAATGATGCAGAAAATTAGACTAAGTATGATATCTTTTTGTAGGGTGGAAAGGCACTAGGGAAGCGACTTTCCCATAGGTGAATATTTAATGGGTTCTAAAACCTAAGGCAAAATTATTATGTTTGGGTTCGTGATATAGCCATTGCACGGAACTACTCACTCTATACCTCTCGGTAGTTTGAGTGACTTTGCTCTAATTGACTTTTAAGACCAATAAGGTGTCAAAATTGTACAAGCAATGTAGGCTCAAGTTGGGTATTACTATCTCTAGGTTTAACCCTTTAATTGGGGCTATCAATCTCTTGAATACACCCCAATTCCTTGTTGGCCTGATTTTCCTAGACTCAAGCTCTCTTTCTCAAGAAGAGACTAAGTCAAAAAGGCACAAATTAGTGTTTGCAACCACTAATTCAACATGGAAAATACAAATCAGGCCAAATACCAACCACCCATAAACAACTAAGCCCTAAAATAAGAGACTCATCAAATACCCACACTAGGGTTGAGCCACAACCCTAGCTAATGGGTCTAGCTACTCATAATCATAGAAGAAATCAAAGATTTAGATAAAGATTGATCCATAAAATGTAATTACAAGATAAAGTATTGAGATTAATTGCTAAACTAGCTATGAAATTACTCAAAAAGGTAAAAAGAGGCGGTTCACGTGCTCAGCTAAACAATAGATGCCCTAAAAATCTAAAAAAGAAGTATTTATACAAGGCTGAATTTTCCAGAAAAAAATGCCCCTGACAGAGGTATCGCTGACAGCGAAAAATGGACCGCTGCAGCGGTGAGGCCACCCCGGCCGCGTAAAATCAACAGCGGACCGCGCTCTTCTAATTTTAGCTTCAACTTTGGCTCTCTGAATCTCTTCTCTGCGGACCGCGATAAAAGGACCGTTGTAGCGGTCAGGCCACCGTGGTCGCGTAAAATCATTGCGGGCCGCGATAACTTGAAATCCCAGCAAAATCCACCTCTCTGAATCATGCCACCGCGGACCGCGGTAGCTGTAGGGGCACCATTGCTGCATAAAAGCACCGCGGTCAGCGATGATTGGTAACCCCAAAATCAAGCTCTCTAAACCATGCCACCGCAGACCGCGATAAAAGGACTGCGGTCGCGGTGGGTCTTCTGCATCCGCGGTGGATTTTCCACTGTAGCGGTTCTTTGACTTGGCTTTGCACTTGTGCAAGTTTCACTCCTTTTTGAGCTGGTTTTGACTTCCTTGTCACTTTTTTGAGCAAACACTGCAAACGAGCACAAGATGTAAGCTTTTGAGATTACTTGTACACATTTTTTATCCAAAACTCAAGCAAAAAGGAGCATAAAATAGACTAGAATTCCTAGTTATCAACTCCCCCAAAACTTAAGATTTTGCTTGTCGTCAAGCAAACAATGTAAGTCCCACCTCCTTAAGATAAAAGAAAAGAAAATCCAGCTGTCCTAAAGTGACCTCATCTAGCATCAATCGGGACTAACAATTTCCCTCAACTCAAATGAGTAATTAACAACATTCAACCTTTTTAAACACCATGGTTTTAGTGCAACACAAAAGCATCAAGGGTTGACTCAACTTATCAAGGAAACTCTTTCTACTACTTTGGTCATTGTGGAACCCAAACTCATACTCCCCAACTCTCCATAAGCAAAACCTCACTTTTAGATTGTAGCACTCAGAACCAGGATTGTGGAAGACACGCTCATCTTTCCCGAAGAAAGGTCACAAGTCCGGCTCTAAGTACCATAAGCTTGCCCCTTATGTGAGTCACCACTAATGTAAGCTCACTCAATTCAAGATCCTATAGGGCTTTTGTGGGGATGTAATGAAGGCCTTTGGTTCAGGGTAGGATATATTTTGTCTAAGAGGGTTTTATCTTCCCTTAAGCACTTCATTTGATTCATTTTGGTACACATTTTCTTGACTCTTTGAGTCATTTACTTCTTCCTTAGGGGCTAGAGAGACACACTGTCAATCTTTCTTGTTCATTTCAAACCTTTTTCTCCCTTCTACTCTTTCCACGCCTTTCATAATTTGCTTTTATTGAATCCCTGCACTTCTTCTACATTGTTCATTCTTTTTTACTTCTTTTTGGCTTTTCTTTCTTTTTCTTTTTGCCTTTCCTTTTCTTCATTTTTTTACCTTTTATCACTTTTGCATTCCTCGTCTCTCCCCCCAAACTTATGCTATTGCCCTGTGCTAAGGAAAGATCCGGTGCCATGAGAGGGTCTTTTTAGAACAGATAAAGGCTTGTATCATGGTTTTTGAAAGAAAAAGTGCTATGGCTGGATTGACTAGGGATATCATCATTGGTAGGCTATGGATGTTTTCAAGTCACAATTAGGATCAAGGAAAGCCTATAATCACTTATCAAGTCAAGCTACACTTAGGATTTCGCCTAGATAAACATTCAGGGCAAGTTCTAGACTCATTGGCACGGGACTTGGACTTGCAAATCAAAATCTCACCACACAAGCTACAGGATTGCTAAAGAGACAGAGTCGGGGGCCCACAACAACCTTAGCTAAGATTTAAGCAACGCAAATGGTCCCGAAAAATCGCTTGATGATTATTAGCCAACACAAGAGTCTCAAGGTCACAATTGTTACCATCCTCTACACACCAATTTGTTTTTAACCATAAGGTCAAAGGCAAATGTGTTAGGCCGAAGTGAAGCTTTGCTTGAGGCACTATTACTCACTAGCTACTATTTACACAAAAACGAAAAGAAAACAGACTCAAACCCTTAAGAAGGTTGTCATGCCATCCATCATCGGGAAGAGCCACCCGGTTCACACAAACTCCACCTTTGGAAAGAACCGTGGCATTAAGAAAACCAAAGGCTTATTGAATAAAAACTCATAAAATAAGAAGCTACGAGCAAAAACTGATAAAATAAGAAGTTACGAACAAAAACTAATAAAATAAGAAGCTACTAAAAATGAAATAAGAAGTTGTGCGACTAAGGAAAATTGCGAAAGAAGTTATGAAAGAAAATACGTAAAGTAAACTAAATATGTACAATAGGGGGTTTAGACGAATATACAAGAGAGGGAATGATTATATACAAGAGAGAGTAACTTTATATACAAACCAAGATTGCAAAATAAGAAAAGTGAAATAACTGGTAAAATTATATACATACCAAAAGTGAGAAATAAAGCATAAGGAAACGAAAATAGTATCATAATTACATTCCAACTACCAATGTCTTCAAAGTAGGGCTACCCCCTCAAATGAAAGCTAGCATTTTCCTCAATGCTAACTAACCAAAAATAAGCTCAAAAAGAAGGATAGAGAGTAAAAATAACTCCCTATGGGTCCTCCGTCTGCATGGGGTAATGTGCCGGGGTCCCTGGGTCTTGTGACTGCTCGGGGACCTGTGACTGGATCCCTGTATCCTGTGACTGCTCTGGGACCTGTGGCTGGCTAGAAGTACCTCCCTGTGGGTCTCCAGCTCAATCTCTGCATCATCCGCTTGGGGAATCACTCTCCTCCTCTTTGGAGCTCTCTCAATCTCCTGCTCCGGAACCTGCTCTGTCTGAGCTGCTGGATGTTGATCATGCAATAGTATCTCCAAAGGAAGGTCTCCAGATAACTTCATCTTCTCTACCTCTCCCCTCAACTGCTTCACCGACTCCTTCGAGGGCCGAGTCTTTCTCAGCTTCTTTGTCTGTTCACTCAGCTTCTGAAGTGATTTTCCTTGAACTGCTAGAGCCTCCATTATAACCTTTTGGTTGTCCAGGAGCTTCTTCTAGTTGTCCAGAAGTTCCTTGAGAGACTCCTCTACCGAAGCTGGCACCTGTGGCTGTGGGGGTACTGACTAGGCTGCCACTGAACTAGATAGCACAGACAACTTAGAAGTTACTGCCTGCATCCAGTTGTTGATACTGGAGAGTGTTTGGCTCAGTCTGTGGGCAGTCAATAGGTATGCTGAGGAGGATGGATATCTGGAGGGGTGGAAGTAGATGGTCCAGAGGCAGGCTCTGGTATGGCAGTGGGAGGCTGAGAAGAGGGGACTACTACTACTGGCTCTTCAGACTGGCCAGTAGAAGTAGTGGCTTTGCCTTTGGATTCTTTGGCTTCGGGGTTGTCATCAGCCTTGAGGCTGTACCATGAAAAGGGCATCTTGGGTTTCACCTTCACGTCAAAATTTCTTTTCTCCACCTCCTGATCCTCTAAATACAATGTAAGGAAGTTCGGAAAGGGATATGATCTATCACCCTCATTTACCACCCTGGTGATCACCCTAGACATAACATTCCCGACATTGATTGGTAACCCCGCCATAATAGCCGCCACTAATATCACCCTGGAGACAGGCATGGTGTTTTCATGGGAAGTGGGGTCCAGCTTGCTGCATACAAAGGTCTCCCACCCCTTCGCCTCAAAGTTTAGGGTTTTCCTCAAGATAGGAGCCCCTGCAGTCAACCATGCTGGGGTGGTGCCCGGGATAGCCATGTATGATGCTAACCACGGGCGGGATGCCTCATCCAGTGCCACCTTCTCCAAGTACAATGCTTCATCTTCCTCTTTAAAGCCCAGGTATTCATTTATTGTCTTCCCATCAAACATCACTTTCAAGTTCCGCACTTTAGTCACTTTGGTATCGTTCTTGATGTGGGAGGCATTGGCGTAGAACTATTTGACTAAGTGCTCGTTTGCCTCTGTCACCCTGCTGGTGAAATAGTCCCATCACAATCGTTCCTTGAATTGCCTCTTCACGTTGGGGTTGTAAGGCAGAAGATCCCTCTCTATGAATTGGCGCTCAAGAATAAGTGACCTCAGAGGCCACCACTCCCGAAACTTGTGGTATGCCAGCTCACTGACAAACCACCTTCGCCACACTTCAGGGTTTCTAGTTCTTTCCACACCTCCGGTTTGAGGCACACCCCCTCCCTCTTCATCCGGTACCTCATCATCGACGGGATCCTCTCCAGGTGAAGAAGCTGTAGGTGAGGTAGAGGCTGCACTATCACTGCTCTATGCTGAGCCCTCAGACGACTCAGAAGACATATGAACTGAAGCACGAGCAGTAGGAGAGTCTGGAGGTGTAGGTTCATCTCCCAAGCGGAATCTTCCCGGGGAGTCAGCAACATGAGTAGGCACGGAATCAGACTTCGAGGCCTCCCCGGAGGGCACATACTCACTTCCCGTGGATCGGGAAGCAGCTCTAATGATTTTTCTGGTTTCCCTAATTGCTTTCCGAACTTGTGGGGTCAATTTGATCATTCCTCGTCCCCTACCCCGGGAGGACTCCCCTCTTCCTCTTTGTTTGTCACCACCTCCTCTGGATTTAACCATTGTCTGCAAGTATAATCAGTTGAACATTGTTAATACCAATACCAGAAGAAGCAGTGCAGAATATCATTTGAAACAGCTGACCGCGGACCGCGAAAAATGCATCACAGCCGCGAAGACTGCACTGCGGACCACAAAAAATGCACCGCGTCCGCGGTGGTGTGGGATCCAGACTACCCACTTCTCTGATTCAGTAGCACCGCGGACCGTAGAAAAAGAAACGCGACCGCGGTAAGGCACCGCGGACCGCGAAAAATCAACCGTGGCCGCGGACACTCAAAATGACCTCTCTGAAGTTCATCATCGCGGACCGCGGAAAATCCATCATGGCCGCAGACAGGCACCACTGACCGCAGAAAAACAACCGCGGTCGCGGTAGTCAAATTAAAGCACAACCGACCTAGGGTTTCTAGTTTTCATGCATTTTAGCATTCACATCAATATTATCAATCCCCCCTAGGTAGCCAATTACCATTTCTAACTAATTTAAACCTAATCTAATTAAGAATACGGACTTCTAAGTCTAAATTAAAAGAAAAGGGAAGAAAAAGAAGTAAAAACTAGCAATTTAAAAGAAAATAAGAACGGATTAAAGACTAAGGATTGATTGGAGTTACCAGATGTGAAGTAAGAGACAAGTGAAGATCAGTTCTTGTGTTTGTGCACATTAGGGCGTGGTGTTGCGCCCCCCTTTTCCTTCGCGGAGTCCGGGTTTCGACATTCATGGGGGAACAACTCGTTTCCTTTTGGAAATTGGGTATTTGAAGAGTCGCCACCTAACGGATTAAGGTGCGTTAGGGCACCAAGAGCAATTAATTCAATTAACCAGTTTGCATTACCAGAGATTAGGGTAAGGGCTCGAAATAACCTTGAAGGGAAGGTGTTAGGCACCCCTCGCGGTCCACAACGGTGGGTCCTGGACGAACTTAAACTATGTGAATTAGTCATTTAACAAGTAAGCGGTCTCAGCACATATTTGCAAATAGAGGTAGTTTACACAGTCTAAACACATATACTATCAAGAAAGATAAGCGTAAATTAAGGAGGTTTGAACAGTCCGAGCATACATAAACCAAGGAAGTTTAGGAGGTTTGAGTACACATATGTAAAAGGGATAAGGGAGGTCCTAAGTTGTTTGTCCTATAGGATCATATCCATGCAATTCCCGGTAATCACTCCTCAGTGAGAGGGGCTACACGTTGCATTAGCGCACAGGTCATCATATACTTTTACTACCCAGTATCCCATCCGTTAGCGGTTATATAAGCGAATTTGATTAACGAACTCTAAGCGTGCTGTTATTCGTCCCTTCCTTGTGGTCCCGGAGGAGTTTAGGACCTCTAGGCTTAGGCAGTTCTAGACAATCCTAAGGTGTTTAAAAGGCAAAAATCTAGGCGACAACAAATAACACATAGGACTGTCAAATAGGAAGCAGATAAAAGGCTCATGGTTACCTCCACATATACATAGGCAAATAAGCAGCACGTCTCAAACACAGATTTTTAGGTAATTTCAGAGAAATCCTAGAACAAGGTATCTAGGTGAGCATCAAAGCACAAAACATGCAACATTGTTCTTAACACGAAGTGGCAGAACCCTAATCAGTTTGCCAACTGATTTTAAAAAAAACCTGTTAAACCTGAGCAGTTTATAAATAATTAGAGCATAGTTTCTCAGTTTTTACAAGGAAATTAATCACCTAAGGTTTGCCTAGGCGTGGGGCTATATGCAATCATAGTTCTAGGAGCTATTTAAACAATTTGAAGTTATTTCATCCTATAGGCATGCCGATCCAGGTGATGAATATTATATCAGTCGATTTTATACATATTTATACTAGAACATGATACCTATGTGGGGGGCTATTTTTAACCTATTTGTTTAAGCGGCATATTTCAAGGCAAATGCACATGCAGTCCTAAACAGGATCTCTAATGCATGTGGATGAGGCCATTCTATTAGGCATCATTAGTAATAACCTAATAGTATGATTGCTAGGTGATTAGGCAGAAATCAGAAATGGCAAACTATAGCAGGTTTTCCAATATGCAAAGAATGCAGTAAACATGATTGTCCTAAGGCAGGATTTCTAATGCACAGAGATAGGTGGTCGTTTGATTAAGCATAATTATAGCGGTGATTTTATCAACAAGTTTCTAGGTGATTATGACTTGAGCAGAACCAGAGATAAGGTGATGAACTACAGCATGATTTCTAATAGGAGAAAGCGATAAACGTTAATATCCTAAGACAGGATATCTAATGCACAAATTTAGCACGATTTCATGCAAATAGGCATAGCAATGATATCTAGTGCACCACACAAACCTAGAACATGATTTCAACAGCAGATCAACATAATGTAAAACCTAAAGCATGATTTCTACCGAGTTTACCCCACAGAATCATATAGCAAACCTCCCCTTTTACTAGTTACCCCAATATATGTATACAAAGGATTATCACAGACTAGGATTGAAGCAGGCCCAAAGTAAACCTGGGAGTACCAGGCCTTCAGTGTAGTCACAAGTGCCAAGAATATCATAGCCGATGAGTGTCCAAGTGTGTCAGAGTTTTCTAAGGACCTCAAGGATCCCGGGCAATGCTCACACCAAGACCTTTCTCAAAATAGGGACTGGTTATGTGCAGTGTGGAAGGGCCAGCCCTAGTGTGCCAGAGTTCGGAGGAATCTCAGTGGATTCCTAGGTGGTACACACACTGGAGGGGCAGAACCTAATGTTCTAAGAGTAAAGTGAGAGTGCTTGACATATTTTTGAAAGACTTAGTGAAAAACAGAGTGGAGATGACTTTTAGGAGTGAAAAAGAAGATTTTTCTGAAATATACCAGTTTTAAGGAGATGCTAAGAGTGAAAACCAGTTTTAGAAGAATACTAAGAACAGTTTTTGAAATCAGTTCTGAAGAGAGCAGATTCAATAAACAGCCAATCAATCATAGAATACTCAGATTCACAGGCACTTAGCTAGCAGGTTTGCACACAGGGGTGAAAGGGATTGGGAACATGTAGGAATCACATTGAGGATACATGAACAGGGTACAGGGGAACAACAAATGCATGGAACACTTAGGAGCTTCATAGACTTAACAAGTTAACCAGGATAATAGGCGATTAAGACATGGAGCAAGGATGTAGTGGACAGAATCAAACACACAAGTAGGGTCAATCACATGCGTTAAGTAACCAACATGATCATATAGTTATGGGATTAAACAGAAATCAACAAACAGGCTGGTCAAGTATCAGATAACCAGGTGAAGTGTAGACATACTAGTTATACATTGAACAAGATAGAATTTAGACATGCTAAGCAAAGAAGTAAACATGAAGACAGGTTGAATTCATAGTCAATGAACTAGTGCAGGAATGGAACACATAGAGTTTGGGTTTCAAAATTTAACTAGAGACATACCAGTTGAAGAAAAGAGTTCAGAATATAAAGCAGGTATAGTTCCAATATCTAGCCTTGGCTTTTAGCTGGCTAGATCAAGAGTGATCACAAGTAGCAGAG
The DNA here is from genome assembly GCF_001879085.1 of Nicotiana attenuata. Taxonomy (NCBI): domain Eukaryota; kingdom Viridiplantae; phylum Streptophyta; class Magnoliopsida; order Solanales; family Solanaceae; genus Nicotiana; species Nicotiana attenuata. The sequence goes on from NC_031994.1 coordinate 12,882,501, forward strand.
AAAGAAAAGAGAGTTTGAGTGTGTGTGTGTGTGTTCTTTGAACTTGTGTTCGTGTGTTAATAAGTAAAACAGAGGAGTTTATATAGTAGTTCAAGAGTAGAGCAAATAAGGTAAAGGAATCAATAATCAGCAATTATGGGATCTCAGAATCCAATCATACAAAGAGTTCAGCATAGTCTTCCCTTAATTAAGGTCAATTAGCCAACAGTAATGACAGGATTAATTAAGGCAAAAGGTTCCGACCAAATAAAAGAGTAAATAATCAGGGGTCTAATTAAGGAAAGAATCATGTAAAGAATCAGTAAATATTCAGCAATCAAATAAGGCAAGAACGACTAATTAAGGTTGTAATCATAGAAACAGGCAAGACTTAGGAGTACAGATTCTTAACAGAACAAATCAATCAACCAAATTAACAACAATTCTGGAAAGAATATATCGATTCCCATAAATAAAGTAGACTAAGTAAAACTTTATAAACACAGAGAAGTTAACCGGAAAATTGATTCAAAAACCCGAATAGAGATTAGTTAGGGCAAAAATCACAGAGCAATGCATTTGACAAAGGAAAATCGTTTAGGTCAAAGATACAGAGTACATCAATATAAGTGGTAACATTGAAAAACTCAGAATCGAAGCAAAAAATCAAAAAATCAGAGTTTCACATAAATCGACTAGGGTTTAAGCAACTTTTGTGCCAATCAGTCAAGAACACTAAAGGATAATCAATTAAACATTTAAAAATCGGAAAGACCTTGAGAAAATGACTTATAATGAACCCTAGTTTAGGAAAAATCGGAAAATCAATTAAAACCGGAAAATTTCAAGGAAATCATGTAAGAGTTGCTCGATTCGTCTCAGATCTATACAGACCTGAGAAGGAGATAATAAATTAGGGTTTTTTTAGAAAGCATAACAGAGACGAGAACATAGTCATAGAAAACCATGGACTCATAGCAAAATAAGAAAGGTAAAAACTCATGGTCGAGCAAACGGCCTGAAACAGGCAAAAAAATCAAAGGTGCAAACCAGACCGCCTAGGTCCCTTGAGATCTTCTCAAGGATCCAGGAAACTGATGAAACATAGCAAGTAGGAGGTCAGTATAGGCCTGAGACGACAAAGAAGCATCATTGAACGGAGGGCTAAGTCGGTGACGGCGCTTGAGGATTAGGGTTTAGGTAGGGAGCGTTTGAGAGAGAAGAGAGAGGGTGACGGCGGGGGAAAGGGTAGAAATGAGAGGGTGTAAAGGGGGTCATTAGGGTTTAATTATGGTAGGAGAATTTTGGACTGTTGATAAAAAATGATCAACGGCCAGGATTGGCCATGGTATTGGGTCGGGCAGGCTAAGTTTTGGGCTTAAGGAGTTGGGCCAAATTATAAGGGGTCTTGGGCTGGTCTCTTGGGTTAAAATTGAAAACAAAAAAGGTCTATTTGTTAAATACCCAAGCAATTGAATAAAATTAATTTATAAAATAATTAACTAATTATTAAAAATAATTTTCATGCATAGAAATATTTTAGAATGATTATTCAGTATTTTAAAAATACAATGGACCAATTTCTGGTAAAATAATGCAATAAGGTATGCATGGGCTACGTTTGCAAAGTTATTGCAATTGTAACCAAAAAGTGCCAATCTGGCCATTTGTGAAATAATTTGAACTTAATAGGACCATAAATAGTAATATTAAATCAAGAAATGCTTTAAAATCGTTTGTGATGCAAATTTGTGATTATTTATATAAGATAAAAATGATAGGGCAAATTAATTTAAACGTAGAAATTATGAAAAAATGCCAATTGATGCTAATGCATAGTTTTAAGGCATATATGCCTTTGAAAACTATTTTAGGTAAAATTAGGTATCAACACGTGGTGAACAGTGTTCTATAGTGTTTGAGAGTGCAAGGAGCAAAAAGTGTAAAAGAGGGTCTGAAGGTCTATTTATAGAAAAACCCTGGGACCCACACAACTTACCTACCGCAGCCGTGGAAAATCAACCGCAAATCGCGGTTGTGAAGCTCAGAAGGGCTATTGTTTGGAGACCACCGCGGACCACGAAAAATCACCGCGGCAACGGTAGGCCACCGCTGACCGCGAAAAATGCACCGCGGTGCGATTGAAACTTCAGAGAACCTCCATTTTGGACCTTTTAGCACCGCTGGCCGCGGTCAATTTCTGCCTCCGCGGTAAGCCCATCGCAACCGCGAAAAATGCACCGCGGCAGCGGTCCAAACTTCAGAGAGTGCCAAATTTTTCCAACTTAGTCCTGCACTGCATCAAAACATCCCTACACACATCTCACAACCAGTTAGTCCAAAAACAAATCCTACACCAAGAATAAAATCAAAAAGAAAGAAGTAAAACACATAGGTTGCCTCCCAAGAAACGCCTGATTTAACGTCGCGGCACGACGCAGGTTACCATCAAATCACTTTAGATGGATCATTGCCACCACGTGGCTGTCATCAATCTTGCCAAGATAGTGCTTGATTCTGTGCCCATTAACTCTTAAGATCTCCCCAATTTTGTTTTTCAAGTCAAGTGCACCAAACGGAGTCACAAGCACCACTTCAAAAGGTCCACTCCATTTCGACTTAAGCTTTCCCAAAAACAGACGTAACCGGGAATTGAACAAGAGAACCAAATCACCCACTTTGAACTCCTTGCCACGAGCATACTTGTCATGAAGGTACTTCATATTGTCCTTGTACAAGGACGAACTGGAGTAGGCATGAAACCGGAACTCATTAAGTTCATTAAGCTGCTCCACCCTAAGATTTGCTGCCACATCTCATTCAAGATTTGGCTTCCTCAAAGCCCACATGGCCTTATGTTCCAACTCAACCGGTAGATGGAAAGCTTTCCCAAATACCAACTGGTACGGAGACATACCAATTGGAGTCTTGTAAGCAGTCCTATAAGCCCATAGAGCATCATCCAATTTCTTTGACCAATCGGTCCTATTTGCATTGACCGTCTTTGACAATATGCTCTTGATTTCCCTGTTTGAGACTTCAACTTGGCCACTAGCCTGAGGATGATAACGGGTAGAAACTTTGTGATTGACACCGTACTTTTGAAGCAAAGTGTCAAGTGCTCTATTGCAAAAATGAGACCCCCCATCACTGATGATTGCGCAAGGAGTGCCAAACTGAGTAAAGATACTCTTTTTGAGAAAAACCACAATACTCTGGGCTTCATTATTGGGTAAAGCCACTGCCTCAACCCACTAGAGTGTATGTGTTGCCACATGAACTAACAAATAGGCCCATGAAGTCAATGCCCCACACATCAAATATGTCAACCTCGAGAATAGTGGTGAGAGGCATCTCATCCCTCTTTGAAATTCCACCCGCTCTTTGACATTCATCGCATCTCTTCACAAGTTCACTTGCATCCTTGTACAATGTGGGCCAATAAAAACCACAACTAAGAACCTTTGAAGTTGTCCTCGCCCCACCATGATGACCACCATAGGGAGAGGAATGACAAGCATCCAAAATACTCAATTGCTCCTCCTCCGGAACACATCTCCGGATCACACCATCATTACAGATTTTGAACAAGTATGGCTCATCCCAATAGTAGTTCAGACTATCCTGTTTAAGCATTTTCCTTTGGTTAGAAGAGAGCTCACACGGAACAATACCAGTCACAAGAAAGTTGGCAACATCCGCGAACCATGCCATGCTATTCACCGATACGGAGAGGATTTGCTCATCAGGGAATGAATCATTAATTTCAAGGCCATCAAGAGGCCTCCCATCCTCCTCCAAGCATGACAAGTGGTCCGCCACTTGGTTTTCACACCCTTTCCGATCCACAATCTCAAGGTCAAACTCTTGAAGCAATAAAACCCATCTCATCAACCTTGTTTTGGAATCTTTCTTTGTCATCAAGTAGCGGAGTGCAGCATCGTCAGTATGAATTATCACCTTAGCCCCCATGAGATAGGGCCTAAATTTCTCCATTGCAAACACAATTGCCAACAACTCTTTTTCCGTCACCGTGTAATTCACTTGAGCATCATTCATTGTTTTGCTTGCATAATACACTGGGTGAAACATCTTATTCACTCTTTGACCCAAGATCGCTCCAACCGCAACATCACTCGCGTCACACATGAGCTCAAAAGGCAAGATCCAATTGGGTGCGGTAATAATAGGAGTGGCTGTCAATTTGTACTTGAGAAGTTCAAAAGCTATCATACATTCCTCATTAAATACGAACTTCGCATCCTTTTCCAATTGTTTGCACAAAGGATTCACTACCTTAGAAAATTCCTTGATAAAACTCCGATAGAACCCTACATGCCTAAGAAAACTTCTACCCCCTTGACTGAAGTAGGAAGAAGAAACTTTGAAATCACTTCAATTTTGGCCTTTTCCACCTCTATTCCGTTCTTTGAGATCTTATGGTCGAGGACAATGCCCTCCTCGACCATGAAGTGGTATTTTTCCCAGTTGAGCACAAGATTTGTCTCTTCACACCGAGCCAACACTTTGTCAAGATTCTTCAAACACTCATCAAAGGAGTCACCCACAACACTAAAATTATCCATAAACACTTCCAAGAAATACTCTACCATGTCGGTAAATATAGCCATCATACACCACTAGAAGGTAGCCGGTGCATTACACAAACCGAATGGCATCCTGCAAAAATGCAAAGGTCCCGTACGGTCATGTGAAGGTGGTTTTCTCCTAATCCTCCGGGGCAATCAATATCTGGTTGTAACCTGAGTACCCATCTAGAAAACAGTAGAAGGCACGCCTCGCAAGTCTATCTAGCATCTGGTCAAGAAAGGGCGATGGAAAAGAATCCTTTCGGGTCACTTTATTCAGCTTGTGGTAGTCCATGCACACCCGCCATCCGATGACAGTCCTAGTGAGAATCAACTCATTTTGCTCATTAGTAACCACAGTCATACCACCCTTCTTCGGCACACATTGCACCGGAGAAGTCCAAGAACTATCCGAGATGGGGTACACAACCCCTACATCAAGCCATTTGATCGCCTCCTTTTTGACAACCTCTTGCATAGCCTCGTTCAACCTCCTTTGATGTTCCACGGAGGGCTTGGCATCATCTTCAAGTATAATCTTGTGCATGCAAAAGATGGGGCTTATTCCCCGAAAATCAGCTAGAGTCCATCCAATTGCCTTCTTCCGTCTTTGGAGCACCGCCAATGTGGCATCTACCTGCAAATTAGTAAGACAAGAGGAAATAATAACAGGCAAAGTTGAACTAGGGCCTAAGAATTCATACTTGAGGTGTGGAGGCAAAGACTTCAACTCCAACACGGGAGGTTCCTCGATTGAGGGCTTTGTTGGGGGAGTTTTTCTGTTCTCAAGATCTAGAGAGAGCTTACGGGGCTCATAAGAATAAGACCCTATACCATATAAAGCATTGACACACTCCACCGTTCCTTCATCCTCATTGACATCAAGGTTCAACAATACCGCTTCTAGCGGATCCTCCACATTGATCATGGCACTAGTATCATCAACGATCACCTCCGTGACAAGATCCACAAAAGAGCACACTTCCTTGCTATTTGGCTGCTTTATTGATTTGCACACATGAAAGATCACTTTTTCATCACCCACCCGGAAGGTGAGTTCCCCTGCTTCCACATCAACCAAAGCCTTCCCAGTTTCAAGGAAAGGTCTTCCCAAAATTATAGGTACCTCATAATCGACCTCGCAATCGTGGATCACAAAATCAGCGGGCAAGATAAATTTGTCCACCCGGACAAGAACATCATCAATAATACCCAGCGGCCTCTTCATTGCTCTATCCGCCATTACAATCTCATGGAAGTCGGCCTTGGTTGACCAATACCCAAAGTATTGAACACGGAGTAAGGCATCAAATTGATACTTGCTCCCAAATCACATAGAGCCTTTGCAAAGATTGCACTCCCAATGGTGCAAGGAATGGTGAAAGCGCCGGGATCTTCTAGCTTTGGAGCCATCGAGTTCACAATTGCACTAACTTGGTGGGTCATCTTGATGGCCTCACAATCCATGGATCTTTTCTTTGTCACCAAGTCTTTCATGAACTTAGCGCAACCCAGCATTTATTCGGGAGCCTCCACCAAAGGCACATTAATTGATAAGATCTTCATCATGTCAATAAATTTCTTAAACCGGTTCTCATTTTTCTGCTTCGCAAGACTTTGGGGGTAAGGTGGAGGAGGCCTTGGCACAGGAGCCTTGGCTTTAGGCATAACCGTTTTCGACATGTCTATTACGTGTTCCCTAGACGGGTTCACGTCATTCTGAGTCTCCACCTCGGTATCCTGGATATCAATCCTCACTTCCTCATTCAAGTTCTCATCATTCACATTCTCAACAACCAAAGGGATATCATCCTCTTGCAACTCAACTTCATCACTCAAAATTTCCTTTTGTTTGGAGGCATTCACATCACCACCTCGACCTCTTCTTGTAGTTACCGCCATTGCGTGGCCGGTATTGTTCCCACTCTTTAGTTTGACTATCGTATCACTAGGTAGAGCCCCATTAGGGCGATATTTAAGGATTGTGAGATTTGGCCTAGTTGAACCTCCAAGTTTCTGATTGAAGTATTGTGGGATGCCAACTGAGCATCAAAGTCGGCATTCTTTTTCATCATCTGTTCAAAGATCATTTTGATCCTCCCCATTTCATTGTTTGATGAGCTAGGACCTTGGGATGGAAATGGGGGTGGGTTGTTCGGTTGTTGATACATCGGGGGCCTTTGAAAGCCTTTCCCCCGATTTCCTTGATTGCCATTGTTCCAACCGTCCTGATTGTTATTTTCGCCCCAATTGTTGTTGTTGCCACTCTAGTTACCCTGATTGTTCTGGTTGCCCCAAATCTGATTTTGGTTGTTGTTCACCAGCTATTCCCTTATTGTTGATTCCCCCAACTGCCTTGGGATCTCCATTGTTGTTGGATAGAATCATTGCCCCTTTGGCCTTGATAATTGTTCACGTGCTGCACTTCTTCATTCTGCTCATCATACCCATCATCTTGGAACCCACCACTATCTTGATCATATTGATCCGAACTCCCTTGGATATGTTGACCTCTTTGTCTTCTTTTGTTGAATAACCTGTTGACACCCTCCATAGCATTTACTTGTCGTGGTGCTTGAACATGCTGTAATTATGCCTTTGCTAACTAGTTCATTGTTATTGTTAGCTCTGCTATTGCCTGACCATGGTCGTGGAGCTCTTTATGCAAGTGAATGACCATAGGATCACCCTGTGGCACATTGGCTCGACTTTGCCAAGCTAAGGAGGTGTCCGCCATCTCATCCAATATCTCACAAGCCTGATCATACGGTGTGTTCATGAAATTGCCCCCGGCCAGTTGGTTCACTATGCACTGATTTGTTGTGTTAATGCCACGGTAGAATGTCTGTTGTGTCATTGCCTCGGTCATATCATTGTTTGGACATTCCTTTACCATAGTCCGGTATCTCTCCCATATCTCATGAAGTGGTTCATTGGGCTCGTATTTGAATGCCAAGATCTCATCCCTCAAAGTCGCCATGTGGCGCGAGAAAAACTTTGGTATGAATTTATCCGCCAACTCATCCCATGTGTGGATGGAGTGATTGGGAAGTCTCTCCTACCAATCCATTGCTTTCCCTCGAAGTGAGAAAATGAATAATCTCAACCACAAGGTATCCTCTGACACATTCGTTTGCTTACTCCCCCAACAGGTATCAACGAAGCCTTTAAGGTGCTTGTACGCTTTCTGATGGGAGCACCCATAAAATACCCTCGTTGCTCCAAGAAAAAGTCAACATCATGTTGGTAACTTAAAAATTTCCCGCCCAAATCCGGGGTGGGACAACTGCACTGGCGTAGCCCTGGTTTGGAAGCACCCGAGGTACAGCTCTTGGAGGTGGCAGGGGAGGGTCTGGAATATTATCATTGTCCTGTCGGCCTCTCCTTTGTCCTTGAGATACTAGAGGTACCTCATCCTCTCCATTGTCATCAACCTCCTCCCCCGGTGGAATATCTCCAAGAGGTGCATTGTTTGCCATTTTTGTACCTAAATTGATGATTCACCCGAGTCAGTAAACTAGAAGGAAATAAAAATAAAACACAAAACTAGATATATAGATAGCCAAAACCGTTTAGCTCCCCGGCAACGGTGCCAAAAAGTGATCGCGTCCATCCCTACACCACTATAGAGTGGAAAGAGCGGTCGATGCAGCTTTTGCCCGAGAAGGTCGAGATCGAATCCACAGGGAGCTAGAATAAGTTTGTAAGTGGGTTCCTATCTACACTAGCAATGTGCAAAGTAATTGTTTACACTTCTAAACATGCTTTGATAGTTCACTATTCTAGATTAACACTAATGATACATGAAATTAGACTAAGTATGATATCTTTTTGTAGGGTTTTCTTAATTGATGGAAAGGCACTAGGGAAGCGACTTTCCCCTAGGTGAATATTTAATGGGTTCTAAAACCTAAGGCAAAATTGTTATGTTTGGGTTCGTGATATAGCCAATGCACGAAACTACTCACTCTATACCTCTTGGTAGTTTGAGTGACTTTGCCCTAATTGACTTTTTCAAGACCAATTGGGTGTCAAAATTGTGCAAGCAATGTAGGCTCAAGTCGGGTATTACTATCTCTAGGTTTAACCCTTTAATTGGGGCTATCAATATCTTGAATACACCCCAATTCTTTGTTGGCCTGATTTTCCTAGACTCGAGCTCTCTTTCTCAAGAAGAGCCTAAGTCAAAAAGGCACAAATTAGTGTTTGCAACCACTAATTCAACATGGAAAACACAAATCAGGCCAAATACCAACCACCCATAAACAACTAAGCCCTAAAAAAGAGACCCATCAAATACCCACACTAGGGTTGAGCCACAACCCTAGCTAATGGGTCTATCTACTCATAATAATAGAAGAAATCAAAGATTTAGATGAAGATTGATCCATGAAATGTAATTACAAGATAAAGTATTGAGATTAATTGCTAAACTAGCTATGAAATTACTCAAAAAGGTAAAAAGAGGCGGATTCACGTGCTCAGCTAAACAACAGATGCCCTAAAAATCTAAAAAAGAAGTATTTATACAAAGGCTGAATTTTTCGGACAAAAATGCCCCTGACGGAGGTACCACTGACAGCGGAAAATGGACCGCTGCAGCGGTGAGACCACCGCGGCCGTATAAAATCAACCGCGGACTGCGGTCTTCTAATTTTAGCTTCAACTTTGGCTCTCTGAATCTCTTCTCCGCGGACCGTGATAAAAGGACCGTTGTAGCGGTCAGGCCACCGCGGTCGCATAAAGTCACCGCGGGCCACGATAACTTGAAATCGCAGGAAACTCCACCTCTCTGAATCATGCCACCACAGACCGCGGTAAAAGGACCGCGGCCGAGGTAGGGGCACCGCTGCCGCATAATAGCACCGCGGTCAGCGGTGATTGGTAACCCTAAAATCAAGCTCTCTGAACCATGCCACCACGGACCGTGATAAAAGGATTGCGTTTACGGTGGGTCTTCTGCGTCCGCGATGGATTTTCCGCTGTAGCGGTGCTTTGACTTGGCTTTGCACTTGTGCAGGTTTCACTCCCTTTTGAGCTGGTTTTGACTTCCTTGTCATTTTTTTACCAAACACTGGAAACAAGCACAACATGTAAGCTTTCGGGATTACTTGTATACATTTTTAATCCACAAATCAAGCAAAAAGGAGCATAAAATAGACTAGAATCCCTAGTTATCAGCCTCCTCAAAAGTCGAGCGCACATCTACTGGCCTGGCCTCATCGGCCCCAGTAGAACCGCTCCCAATAGGAATGTGATCTTTCGAGACCTCGCTTAAGTTAGGCGGCCCCTGGCCTCGAACATCCATCGAAGTACCTTCGTCGGGAAAAGAAGACGGCGGCAGAAATCCTTATCCCTCGAAGTACCTTCGACGGGAAAAAAAGACGGCGGCAAAGGAGGAACCATTTTTCTGAGGCTAGAAGCCTCGGGTGCTGCAGGCTCAGCTGATACATCTTCTCTGAGCCTCCGGGAAAGACTTTTCTCTCTATGAGCACCTTCGCCCTTCGAGGTTTCCTTCCATTTGTTATCATTCCTCGGTCCCGAAGCCGAAGGTCCTTCCTCCTCTTCGAGGGGGCACGGTCTCATCTCAGAAAATTCCCCAATGCCTACAATGACGGAGTTAGTACACATAAAAGAAAGTACCTTTCAAAGAAAAAAAACCACACAGTACGTACCGTGGTGTTTTGCTTCCCATCTACCCTTGGACAGATCTCGCCACTTATGCTCATCGTAGGTCAAGCGGGCTGCCAACTTCCAAGCCCAATCCGTCAGGTCGGGGACTTCGTATAACATCCATGGGATTGTTGCAAAAAAGAAAAGGAAAGCCTCTTTACATAATCCGCCTCCACCGTGAGCAAAAATGATAAAAACATAAGTGTACCACTTACGTCTGAAATTCCATTTCTCAGGAAATGGCAGGAACTCCACGGGGATAATATTGACAGTCCGTACTCAGACGAACTGATTCATCCACCCTCAGTCCCCATCCTCTTCATCGTCGATGACAAAGGGCATGGCGGATCGACATCGCAAAGTTATCAGGCCTTAGTGATGAAAGGGTCGGTTCAGCCTAATGAGATGGCTAAGGGTGAACTCAAGCCCGGCTTCCTACGCAAAGAACCTCATCATCAATACTAACCTCCAGAACGACGGGTGAACCTGTTCCAGGGTAGCCTGATATCTCCAACAAAAGTCGAGCACGACTCTATCGAGAGGGCCCAACGTAAAGGGGTACGTGTATACGTTCAGAAACCCCTCTACATGAGCCATGATGCTCTCTCCAGGGAAGGCACCTGCAATACCACCTCTTCTCCCTATCCGCAGTCTCTCCTCACTGCCTCGAGGTGTCCCTCTCCTATTGATGAAATGAACCTCAATGCATAATCCCAATGGCCCTGAACATTGGGAGGTCTCTCTAACGTAAAATCCCTCCTCGAGACAAAACCTCTCAAGGTTAGCTCACCAGACGCCGGCGGTGTACCACCAACCGAGTGGGAAGCGGAGTCGGAACTCTCCTCTTCTTGATGAACAGATTTGGGCGTGGTAGCCATAACTGTGGTGAAACAAGAGAAGGGAAACAAGAACTTAAGCGAAAAGCTTCGGATTAAAATGGTAAAAAAAGCTGACATAAGAAAAAAGAACTCTATGAAAAAGGATAGTTGCTCAAAATAGCGGAATCCTCAAAAAAGAGGGAAACAAACTCATATATAGAGCGAGCGGCAACTGTCCATCTACCCTGAAGGCCAATTAATGATGACCAGGCCATTGTCACTTTCGGGGAGGTGTACCGGCGGGATCACCTCGATCATTTCATGTCCATCCGAGTTCGAGCGTATCCTCACTCAGGTTCTATCTATAACGCCTTAGGGCTATCTTCATTTTAAGTTCAAAGCAAGTTTTCGAGGCCGCCCGAGTTCAAGTAAACTCTCACTCGGGGACTATTTGAAAAGGCCTGAGGGCTGTCTTTATTTTCAGGTGATCGAGCAAATTCATCTCTCGAGGACTACCAACGGGGCCTAAAAAGGCTATGTTTTGTTCTAAAGATCGAGGCCCCGCTCTCACTCAATTCGAAGTCGGATATCCCGGTGGCCTAAGTTTGTATCAGGTCAACCCGGACTTAGTCCGAGGGATGTCAAAGGGTTTTTCAGGAAATATCATATTAACCAATCAAAAAATCAAGGAAATGCCCACGTCCAGGTCCAGTATTCAGACCGATCGATAAAGTCACATGCTCAAATTTTTTACAAATGCAGGCAAAAAGATATCTAGCACAAGTCAAAGAAATCCAGCACAAGTCAAATACAAATTGAAGAAACATTTTTTGTATTAATAAACGATGATTACAAAATCCACGAGGGGTCCTTACACAGAAACAAAAAAGCAAAAAATAACAGCTAAAAGTCTAATCTACTCTCGGAGGTACATCCTCGAGAACGGCATCTACGAGAGCCATTTCCTCGGGGATCCCATTTCGATCTTCAGAGCGACATCTTCGAGAATCTCCTCCGAAGCAGCAACAGATGAGGAAGAAGGCTATAGCCTATCAAAGAGCAAAAGCTTTTAAAGCCAGGAAAATTGTGGCTTGGTGAAAAAATTGGCTAGTATGAGTCTCGTCAGCTCTACTATATGAAGCTACTTCTTGAGACATTGCACCAGTGTGGGATGCAACAGTTAGTAGATGACGCCATCTCACTCCGGGAAAAGCAAAGGGAGTGAAGCGCCACACCAGGTTGAAGTTAAGAGAGATGAGCAGCAGTTCACGGTCCACACATCCTCTGATGCGGGAACAATTTGAAGCCCCTATCTCATTATTTCGGGCCAACAACAACAACAACAAACCAGTACGATCCCACTCAGTGGGGAAAAGCTCTTAAAAGAGCCATGGCATAACTGGCAAAACCGCTGCCGTGTGACCTTACTGTCATGAGCTTGAACCATGGAAAATAGAGTTTGGGTGAGGATGAAGAGAAGAAAAGGGTTAAAGGCTGTTGAAGAATGACTGGATAGAGTTTTGGTTCAAGAAACCTCCCATTTATAGAAAGGCAGTTGCGTAACCAAAGGCGCAATCAATGCCTTTGGAAACGTATGGACGGGCGCAATCAATGCTTTTCGGGAAGCGGATCGGTGACGATATCACTGCCTTTGGGAGAATGAATCGGCAGTGTATTGAATGCTTCTGGGAAGATGGACTGATAAGATGTTTTCAGTCACTTGGAACACTGACGTCACAAGCATGACGTCAACGCAAGATGTTCAAGAAAGTCAAGAGTTCAAGACCGTTTCTTATCATTTTCATTCTAAGAAAGGTGGGGACTATCTGTATTGGTAAAAATCAGAGGGTCCGATTACTATGGTCATTATGACGCTTCATAAGCACGTCTCCAAAGGCTCGAGGCACGACTCGAGGTTCGACCCCAAGGGTTCTCAATGTTCGCCTCGGGGCAGTACAAATTTGTGGTTATGATGGACCAACGAGAAGATCCCAAGGCACGTGTGTAAAGCTGACCAAGTCTACTAGGCTCGTATAAGCCCGTACCGTGGCATTTAATGGTTGTACCAGCCACGTATCTTTGTAATAAATGCATCTGTACCATGTTTGGATTCCCCCTCATATATAAAGGGGACCCTTATCATTTTGTAACACATGATACAATATACAACATTGAATACAAGAACAAGAACATTCTCTGCTCTCTAACTTAAACATATTCCCCCTTGATTCTATTACTTACATTTATTACATTACCTGTATTTATTGTGTTTTCATTGATTGTTCTTTATTTATTACTCATCATTAATCATAAAGATCCATCATCAAGGCCCTTAGAACTGTTAGTTCTCCATCGACTGTCCACAGCCTAACGCTTAGCTCAACCCTAAGGCCCCGTATAACCTAGCTCGAGGCCCCGATTCTCAGTCACTCGGTTTGCGTATCACACTACCTTCAAGCTCTTACCTTTGTTTTCTAGTCTCACGCTTAGCATCTACTGCCTAACAACTAGCATAAAAATAAATCACGTATTTTTAGAACCACAAAATCAAATCTAATTGTAATTAATTGAGGTCTTATAATTTTTAACATGCCTTACTTGAGGTCTTACAGATTTGGTTACTTGGTACAAGTATAACTCATGCCTTGCTTGAGGTCTTACAGATTTGGTTACTTGGTACAAGTATAACTCATGCCTTGCTACACATATGATTGGAAGGTCTTATCAAATCCTGAAGCACTGCTGCGATCCTCGAATTCACTTTGAATTCTTACAATCGTGTAACATATATGAGTATGAATTAGAAGGGCTATGGTATATTATTTGCTGGAAACTGCATCTATGACCAGCTTCAAATATTGGAAAGTGAACTTAACTGCCCTAATGTTTTAGGCTCAACTAGTATCTCTATCTTATCTTGCCATCGTAGTTAGAATAGAATTATCAATGGAGAAAGAATTTTGCACGAATACAGTTCCAACTACAAATTTACAGTCCTATGCAAGTCCGTGGAGTTCTACTTTGTGTTATACAAATTGTAATTAGTGATGCAATTAGTATAAGTGAGCTGGTTTAATGAAGATGAGTGACAGTTAGGGCAGTTAGCGGTCAGTTTCGGAAGTTAGTTAGGAGCCAAAAGTTAGTTAGAGTTAGTTGAGAAGTTGCTAAAGAGAATCTCTCATTACAGCTCAATTCAGTACATATAGAACTGTATTACATTTTAGATCATAATAAGAATTACAGTTCTCTCAATAACAGTCTCTCTCTTTCTCTCTTCTTTCTTCCTCTATTCTTCTTTATCACCATAGCCGAGCTTCGAGCTTTCTCTGTTTCAGCTCCTAGTTGGCTATATTCAAACCTCGAATTACTCTCAATCCCTGCATTTGAATAACATTTGTATCAGAGCAGTAGATTCTCGAATATAAAAATGACGAAGGGGGGTAAATCTATTGAAAACAACGGCAAAACTAGGTGATCTCAGCGAATTGATGCGTCAATTGATTTCAACAATAGGCTCTTTAGCTTGTAAAGTTGCTCACTTGAAGGGCTTGGATTAGGCATAGGTAAATTGAAGTAACAAATATTGAACTCTACGAAAAGGAGTGAAGATGAAGCAATTGGCCCTAGTGGATCTAAATCTAGATTTAACATTAAGGACTCATCTGAGAAATATCATGTTAAGGAAGAAGGAAATCAAATAGATGGTAGGCAGTACTCCAAATATTTTGGAAATGATTTAAGATCATAGTTTTTAAGGCCGAACAATTTTTCTAAATCGATGTAGTACCAGCTGAGGAAAGAGTTATGGTGGCTTCTATGCACTTAGAAGGTGAAGCTATGGAGTGGCATCGGGCCTTTATGAAGTATAGGAGTTACACTCAACCACCTACGTGGACTGAGTATGATATGGCTCTGACTGAAAAAAATTTGGGGAGAATTATGATAATCCTATGGAGGAATTGAAAAGGATTGTTCAAACTAGTAATGTGAAGGAATATCAGACAACTTTTGAAAGGAGTCTTACAAGGGTGAATTTATCACAGGAAAATGCAATCAACTGTTTCATAGGAGGACTGAAGGAGCATCTTAACATAGCTGTGAAAATAACTAATCCCAGATCACTTGCTCAAGTATTCAAGGCATCTAGGATGCAAGAAGCCTACATAGATACTTAGTCGAAGGAGATCGTGCAAAGAATATAATTACCTCCAGCTCAAACTACCAATTTTAAAAGAAATGTGGATCAAAGATTCCAGAACAAGCCATTACTGGCCTTACCTGCTCCCAAGAAGGATCCACAATCAAATTTTAGTGGAGGATTCAACAGAAGAAGACTAAGTTTTGAAGAGGCCAATGAAAAAAGGGCTAAAGGATTGTGCTATTTATGCATTGAGAAATATGTGCCAGGTCACAAATGCAAGAACCTTAAGCAGGTTTATGCATTAGAAATTGATGAAATGCCGAGTCCTGAGTACTCTGAAGCTGCTGAGAGTTCTGAGGATTCAGAACAGATAGTGGAATTGGCTGAACAAACAAAACATATGGAGATCTCAATTCATGCATTGAATGGATCTATGGGGTTCAAATGCCTAAGAGCTACTGGCTATAATGCCAAAAAACCTCTATACGTTCTCATAGATACCGGGAGTACACACAACTTCATCAATTCTGAATTAGTAAAATAGCTAAGGTGTCATGTAACAACTACCTAGTCTCAAGTAGTGGCTGCTGCATATGGTAATGTCATGAAGGTAGATACGGCTTGCAGATTGTCTTGGCTATTACAGGGTGTTGGGTCTGAAACCAATTTCATGTTATTACCTCTGGAAAACTATAATGTGGTATTAGGTGTGGAATGGCTATTCACTCTTGGAGATACCAAGATGAATTTCAAGAACTTACTATGGAGTTCTTCTACAAGGGAAGAAAGCATGTGCTCAGAGATGCTGGTAATCAAATCAAGTCTGCCAATGCTGGGAAGATAGCTAAGTTGTCAGGTAATCAACCTCAACATGCAATGATTCAGGTTATTCCGTGTGTAGAAGATAAGAGTTTGCAATGGTATTCTTTGGAGACTAGTGTTGATAATTATAGCAGTAATCCTAATTTGACAACATTGCTAGAAAAGTATAAGAATTTGTTTGTTGAACCTACTGCATTACCACCATCTAGAGGGATATTTGACCACCAAATTATCCTTCAAAATGGAACAGAACCTATAAACAAAAGACCTTACAAATATCCTGCCGTAAAGAAGGATATTATTAAAGGTCTGGTGAAACAAATGTTGGACCAAGGCATAATTCAACCTAGTAGCAGTCCCTTTGCTTCTCCTGTAGTTTTGGTAGTTAAGAAGGATGGTACTTGGAGATTGTGTGTAGACTACGGGGATCTAAACAAACAGACTATCAAGAATAAATTTCCAATTCCTATTGTAGAAGATTTGTTGGATGAATTGGGAGGTTCAATGATTTTTCTAAGATAGATCTCAGATTAGGTTATCATCAGCTAAGAATGGTTGTTGATGACCTTCCTAAAACAACTTTTAGAACTCATTCAGGGCACTATGAGTACCTTATTATTCCCTTTGGCTTATCTAATGCACCAGCTACCTTCCAAGGTCTTATGAATTTCGTATTCCATCAGTTCTTGAGGAAGTTTTTTTTGGTTTGCTTTGATGATATCTTGATATACAGTAAGTGTATATAAGATCATCTACAATACTTACAATTGGTATTTGAAGAAATGAGGAGGCATCAATTATTTTCTAAGAGAAGCAAGTGTTCTTTTGGAGTTCAAAGGATTGAATACATGGGGCATTTCATTACTGCTGAAGGTGTCTTTACAGATCCTCAAAAGATCATGGCTATACAGAATTGGCCCATTCCTACTATCCTTAAATAGTTGAGAGGGTTATTCGGATTAGCAGGCTAATACAGAAGGTTCATTAGGAGTTTTGGCATCATCAATCGACCACTAACTGATCTCCTAAAGAAGAACTCTTCAGATGGTCACCAGAAGCTACTGAGGCTTTTAATGAGCTTAAGAAAGCATTAACTCAAGCTCGTGTTTTAGCTTTACCTGACTTCACTAAGACTTTTGTGGTTGAGACTGATGCTAGTGGGTATGACATTGGAGCAGTATTGATGCAGCAGGGTCATCACATTGCTTTCATTAGCAAGACTTTATCTCACAAGAAAACTCTTATGTATGTGTATGACAGAGAACTCCTTGCTATTGGACATGCAGAAATGAAGTGGTCTTAATACTTATTGGGCCAAAGATTCATTATGAGGACTGATCAAAAAGCCTTGAAGTTTCTGATGGAGCAGAAAATTCACACTAATACTCAACTGAGGTAGCTAACTAAGCTCATGCCTTTTGATTACATCATAGAATACAAGAAAGGAGCTGGAAACAAGGTGGCTGATGCACTCTCCAGAATCACTGGTGCTGAACTATTAGCCATGGTAGTCTTTCCTCAAACTTCTAAAATGTTGTAGTCCATTATTGACAGCTGGGATCAGGATCCAGAGGTGAAGAAGCTAATTGAAGAGTTACAGGCAGACTCCACCATACACCCTCAGTACACTTGGTCTCATATGCAGCTAAGAAGGAAAGGTAAACTTGTTGTAGGCAAGGGAACCATTAGACAGACTATCATTTCCCACTGGCACAACACCTTACATGGAGGTCACTTAGGAGTGAAAGCTACTCTTAAAAGACAGCAAACACTGTTTTATTGGAAGGACCTCAGAAAGGATGCCAACGCTTATGTACTAGGTTGTGATGTGTGTCAAAAGAACAAGGCTGGCTTAGAAGCTTCTCCTAGTCTATTATCACCACTACCCATACCTGACACTTTTTGGTCTCAAATTAGCATGGATTTTATTGATGGTTTACCAAAGGCTAAAGGGCATGAAGTTATCATGGTAGTTGTAGACAGATGAGCAAATATGCTCACTTCCTTGCCTTAAAACACCCTTATACTGCACAAATAGTGGCTCAGGCTTTCTTAGACAACATTGTGAAATTACATGTTTTCCCTGAAGTCATAACCAATGACAGAGATACAGTATTTTTGAGAAATTTTTGGCAGGAGATCTTTGCTCTACAAGGAGTACAGCTCAATATGTCCTCAGCCTACCACCCACAATTTGATGGTCAAATAGAAGTGGTGAAATGATGTCCTGAAACTTATTTCCAATGCTTTTGTGTAAAAGATCCTACTGGTTGGTTAGCTTGTCTTCTTATGGCTGAATATTGGTACAATACCAATTATCATTCAGCCATTCATACCACTCCCTTTGAAGCTTTATATGGCAGGCCTCCTCTTATTCACCTACCATACATTCATGGTGAATCAGCTGCAACTGAAGTGGAGATCATCCTCACTACTAGGGAATTCAAACTTCAACTTCTCAAGCATCATTTGTCTAGAGCCCAGGTAAGGATGAAGAATCAGGCTGACAAACACGGGAGTGACAGATCCTTTTAAGTTGGAGATTTAGTGTATTTGAAGTGCAGCCTTATAAGCATACAACCATATCTTCTCAGCCGTACCACAAGCTAGCTGCTAAGTTCTATGGACCTTTCAAGTAACCAAGAGGATAGGTTCTGTAGCCTACACACTCTTGCTTCCAGCATCCGTCAAAATTCATCCAACGGTCCATTGTCCTTGTTGAAAAAGTGGCATGCTATTTCCGATCATATTTCTTATCCTCCAGTAGTCGACGTTGCTGATCCTCAATGCCCAGAACCAGAGTTGATCTTGCAAAAACGAATAGTGAAAAAAGGAAATAAGGTCGTGGCACAAATGCTTGTTAAATGGAAAGGAATACCAGCTGATGATGCTACATGGGAGTACTACAATGAACTTAAAATTCGATTTCCTCACTTTGATCCTTGAAGACAAAGATCTCTCTTTAGGGGGATGTACTGTTATACAAATTGTAATTAGTGATGCAATTAGTATAAGTGAGCTGGTTTAATAAAGAAAGTGACAGTTAGGGCAGTTAGTGGTCAGTTCCGGAAGTTAGTTAGGAGCCAAAAGTTAGTTTGAGTTAGTTGAGAAGTTGCTAAAGAGAATCTCTCATTACATCTCAATTCAATACATATAGGGACTGTGTTACATTTTGGATCATAACAAGAATTACAGTTCTCTCAAGAACAGTCTCTCTCTTTCTCTCTTCTCTCTTCTCTCTTCCTCTATTCTTCTTTATCACCATAGCCGAGCTTCGAGCTTTCTCTGTTTCAGCTCCTAGTTGGCTATATTCAAACCTCGGATTACTCTCAATCCCTGCATTTGAATAACACTTTACCTTTTCGCGTTAATCGACAACTCAAAGAACAAGATATGCTCAAATATATCAGATTATTCATGAAAAAATAACTAATTTCTGGAATGATATTGGACCCAACTCGGAAAAAGAAAAAACTTAGTAGGGTACACTATAAGAAATGTAAAATTAAGATAAAGATACCATCGCAAAACCTATTTTAGATAATCTTAGATGCAAAAAACCAATTAAACTGAGAAAATTTTGACAAGCTAGACCATCAAAGTAAAATTATATCAGTAATTCATTTCACAAGAAAATATTTCATCCTCAATGCCTTCTGGGTCTGAGCCTGTCGCACGGGGCTTGCCTAGTGCGGTTTACATCCCCTGTGTGGTTTGCAGGCTATTACACAGTGGGGGGTTTACCCAGTGCGCACAGAGTGTTCACCACAGAGTGCTCACCCGAAGGGCAGAGGCTATGGCAGAGGCTGTAGCGGCTGCGGGTTTTCCTGGGGTTCCAAAAAAAAAAAAAATTCATTACCATTGGGCCTTTTTAGCCTTCTTTTTCCTTGTTTCTGAGTTGATTAAAAGGGTACTATAGTTTTGACTAAAATCTGATTTAGGAGTTCTTAGACCAAACCGTATTGCTTGCTTTGATTATTATTACAACGCAGAAGCTTTCTCTATTTTAAAAAAAATAAATAAATAAATAAAACTAATCGTGCTATAAAGAGAGTAAGAGACTAACTTGCGACGAGGCGCCGTTTCTGTTCAAGTAACGTAAAAAGAACTAGTAAAAAACTCACAAACTAGCCGAATGAAAAGAATGTGTCATGTGTGGATGCAACAGAACGCCAAAGAAGGCTCAACTTAAGGTCTGCTGTCTCTCGACCTCAATTAAAAAAATAACTAGCCTGAAAAAAAGTCGAAACACACAAATAGCAAGCTGAAATTCCTGCTACAAAAGCTACCTCCAATTGTATAAAGGAAAAGTGAACAACAAACTCATACGCTTGTCGCGGAAAAAAAAAAGCCTAAAACATATCAAGAAGAAAAGCCCCTGGCTACAGAACATATATCCTCAAAGGCCAGTCGCTCTTATTTGCAACTAGACATAGAGCAACAAGGAAAAAGAATGAATGAATGATAATAACTCCAGAACAGTGTAACAAGAATTAATTAGGCTAGAAGAGAAAAGGCATTACTGGGAACTAATTTATGCAGTTGAGGCAGAATCACTTTCTGCAGCTTGTCCGCCTTCAACCGAAGTTAGTGTATCGGCCTTTGGTCCTTTTGGAGTACCAACACTAGCAGCAGCGGGAGATCCCTGTTGTGCAGCATCCTTGACTGGTGAAACAAGCTTGTCAATAGCAGCACCGGGAGATCCTTGATGTTCAGCATCCTTGACTGGTGAAAGAAGCTTGTCAATAGTAGCAGCTGGAGATCCTTGTTGAGCGGCATTTTCCCCGTTCTTGACATCATTAGCTGCCTTTCCTATGGGACTTTTCTCATTTTTGGCATCCTTAGCCACCTTTGGTGTCGCGATTTTTTCATTTTTGCCATCCTTAGCCTCCTTTGGTGTGGAAATCTTTTCATTTTTGGCATCCTTTCCTTCCTTCGTGGCCTTGGCGTCCTTTCCTTCCTTCGCATCCTTGGCATCCTTCCCTTCCTTTCCATCCTTACCATCCTTGTCTTTCTCAGGAGGAGGTAGCATATGTGGTGGAGGGTTCTGCTTCAGCTTGAGAAAAAGCTGGCGCATTCTAGACAGGTCAGTGGGTTTCCCAGGCTTTGGGCCCTGGATAACTGCAACTGAAGGCTTCCTCTCTTCTTCCTTCTTGCCTCGCCTCTTCTCAGTATTAGGTACCTCACGCGGTATAATCTCCGCAATTGCTTTAAAGTATTGTTTGTGAGCTTCTTTGTGAAATTTCTCTTGGTTGGCCAGGTACAACTGCACAAAAGCACATGCATGGTCATTTCCTATCAATTACCGTTTTCACATATAAGAGGTTTGAGTGCGAGCAGTTACTTTCTCCCTTTCGCGGTTATTAGATTTGTTGGTCTCGCAATTAAGCTTCCGTTTCTCATAAAATGATCGTATGTACTCCTCAGCTTCAGCGATAATCTGATTCCTCATTTCCTTTTCCTTCTTCTCCTTCTCCTCAAGATAAATGGCATTTTGGCTGCAGAAAATAGACAGGAGATACTATCACATAGCAAACATGCTCGATCTTGGCAGGCATAATATGCATGTTAAAGCAATGGGCATCAGTATTCATCTGATGGTGTATATCAAGTAAAATAGCGTATTACGTTCATAAGCATTGTAAGAAACTAAATTTGATCTGAATCACGTTGAGGTCCCCAAATGCAGTTACTCACTAAATATCCACAACTGAATTAGTAACCGAAGAAATTTTGACCAATTAACATCATGTGACGTGCTAGCTGTAGAAGTAAGTTTAACATCAGTGTTTTCAGTAGAAAATGATAATTATCATTCATAGCCTGTCGAAAATCTCACTGAAAGGGAAAAAAACAGGTTCTACGCTGTTATTGATTGTGTTCAAAACTAAAGTTAGTTTATTGAACTCAGTAATAAGATCAGTTGTGAAAACAGTGTATTAATAGAGGAAGCAAAGCTTAGTGACGAGAGAAAGGAGGGAGGAAGCAACTATTCATTATACGTGTACATTTTATCCTAGAAAGCACATTTCGGAAACAGAACAACACAATCACAACCACAACCATTGATGATGATAATAATAACATTAACCAAGAAAGCAGACCGTCGTCATCTGCCCCTTCCTCCCCACCCCTCCCCACCCCCCCCCCCCCCCCCAAATCACAATCATTGACGACAATAATAGTAACATTAACCAGAAAGCAGAAAGCAGATTGTTGTTCAAAAATCACGTAAAGGAAAAAGGAACAATGAGAAAATCAGAGCTGAGCACAAAACATAGGGAGCTAGATATTTAAATTTTACTGAAGATCATATACGATAAAGTTAGTCATCTGCTCTACTACACCAATACCACTACTATACTCCCCTCTTTCCTGATGATTAGAAGTCTTACTGCAATGACTGGCGTGTTTCACACAATGACCGATCCCAGATGCCCCAGGGACATGCAAAACTCTAGCTACAAATTAGTAATATGACATTAGTTTAGTTTAGTAAGCTATTGGTTCTACTTGACACCTTGGAATTTTTTACTGCAAGTTTGAAGCTGTTGTTACTTTCTTTTTGTTTTCACATCGAGCGTATAGAAAATCAATTATGGTAATCATTGCAGATACCATCCAGCAAGTCTCAGAATGATTCTGTGTTTTTAACCTCTGGACTGAAAGGAGTTAGCACAAATCAAATTGCTTTTGATGCCTCCTTTCTAATATATTTCTAAAACGCCATTACTTATTATTAACACTTTATAATAACTAAGTTGCGTTTTACTCACAAAACAGCAAATTCTACAGTCTTAAACTTCGAAATGACAAAGTCACATAATTGCCAGTGTGTTTTCCTCTTATATCCAACAAAAAAACACAATCATCGTTTCATCTTGATATCTTTGGTATAAATCAGCAGACCATTGCTCTAATGTTTGAGATTTTGAACAAATGTGACTCAAGAATGAAAAAAGAAGAAAGAATTTGAATCCATAGATTCATTAGTCACTGTCTTTCACTTGATTCTGATATCTCTCATATCAGTATAATAATTCAAATCCGTGAAGATGGAGAACAAACTTAATACATTGACTGCAACCTTTGGATTTACTGAGCTAAAAGTAACTGGAATCTCTTAATATTTAATGCATGGTTGAGGAATATTTTCTAACCAAGAAACCATCATCAAACAGCAATGCACTTCAGAAGGCCTATTTAAATGTTTTACTCAGATAATCCTCAAGAACCTAGACACTTCAACTGCATGTAAAACATACTGCATTGCGAGCAGCATTAATTACCTAGTCTAGTTCCTTTAACTGCATAAAGTCAAATAAATTTTCAACGTCATGCATCTTCAACAATCAACGATGATATAGCTCCTCAATGAATGATAGATACTCAGCAATATCATATCCACACAAAAAAATACCAAAGTGACCACATTATTTATTTCCTTATGCAACTGCAAACTTGAGCTAGTGATCCCGATGCATATCAACAGTGACGGCACTTGCAGTTTAACCCCATTGATCAGCAGTTATCAAATGAGAAATTGTACCAGTACGAAGGATGAAAAGGACTAACCACACATTGCAGTTAGAGAATACTGGCATATGGTTGCATTATCCATATTCTACATAAGAGGATGTCCAGTGTAAGTGCAGCTAATGAAAAGAGGCTTTAGTATATATAATCTTTTACTGCGTGCTTATATGACTAGAATGTTGGATTTCTAACAACTTGACAGCATCTTCTAGGAGAATCAGGCTCAGAGGCAGATCCAGTATTTAGAGGGATTGTTCTATACATACATATATTCAAAGGATTTAAGCTATATACGTGGACAGTGTAATGAGTTTCTTACACCATCAATGTGATTTAACCAGTTATATCAGGTTGTTTACTATTTTTTTCTAGGTTATCAATGTATCAAAGTTATTAAATAAAGTCACCTAAAACTGCATTTAGGTGACCTAATTGTCAAGTATCTTTTACACAATCATTGTAAAAAAAAACATAAAATTTCTTCTCAAGATACATACTCTCCAAATCCTTGACTGCTCATATGTTGGATCCGCAACTTTGATTCCATGCATAATAACATAAAGTATGAGTCCTTTTGACTCTTGATTAATTAATTCCACTATGAGATAAGGTTATATATTTGTCATACAAGGACTCAATAAAGGGCGTATTAAGGCAATTAAAGTCAGGCACATATCCAAAAAAATTTGAAAACCAAAAAAAAGAAAAGCTGAAACATAATTCAGCATATTTGAGCCCCAAAAAAGACGCATACACACTGTAATGGGCAAATGATGTATCATCTGAGGATCAAAAGTTACAGTTTTGAAAACTGACCGACGCCATTCGCGAAAAGCAGCACCTTCTTCACGCATCTCGGTAGGATCGGGAAGCAATGGTCCATCAGTACCGGAGGAGAAAATGCCATCTGTATCAGCTCCGAGATCATAGGGCTTGGATTGCACATCAGATCCTTGACGATGATCCTCCGATGTCTCAAAAGGTGAACCATGATAGTCACCATTATTCTCCGGCGACTGCACGTTATCATGGTAGTAATGTTGCTGCTGTTCACCGGCGGAGAAGTCCTCAATATCAGACGGAACCGGCGGAGGAACACCGCCATCATCGGCGGAGGGAACGTCGAACTCGTACCGCTGGGAATGGACGTCGTAGCCGTCGTAGCTGTGATCGTCGAAGGGACTTGTGGTCGAAGGGATCTCTTCACCATCGAAATTCTCCATTGTTGCAAAGTGTTTGAAAAGGTTCCCTGTGAAAATCTGTGTTTCTATTCTATATGCAAATGGAAATGGAAATGCATGTTTGTTTGTTGAGATGGAATGAAACGAAGAGAGCGGTGTACTGTGGAAAAGGTCTCCCCTGTGCTCCTTGAAAATGAAGCATCTGTCCACGTAGATTTTGTCATGCCTTACGTGTAGTTTAGGTATAATTTCTTCTTCTTCTTTTTTTCAATTATTTTGAAACGACATAAGTATTTGCAAATTTTACACCTTGGTAGAAATAACTAGAACTTAAGACCTCTGTTTTAAAAGGCAGAATTGAGACTCGTTCGGGGCTCGTCCTGGGACGGCGCACTCGTAAAATGCCCCTGAACTTATCTGTGCGGCTTAGTTCCGTGAGACTTAAGCCTCGGCCGTCAGGGCTTACGCCCGAGACACGCTCAACGCCCAGCGTACGGGGCTCGCCTAATAAAACTTTATGCTATTATGTGTAACTAACCTTGTAAATCCTCAAATTTTTCTTAATAAATTGTTGACTATTCAAAATTACTTTTTTCTTAATCATAAATCATTAAGTTGAGAGTATTTTATGTCATAATTAAAATAAAAATTATTGCTCGTTATCCACTAAGACCACTATGATAGTAAATTTTAAACAAATCTTTCATTTAAAAGTATTTATTTATTAACTTTTGTTATGTCTTTATTATGTTAGTCCATAATTTTTTTAATAATTATTTTCCTAAATATTATTTTTTTTCACGTGTACGGGATACAATACTTATTAATTTAATAGCTCAGAATTAGCTAGTAACAATGTATAAATAATTAGTTATCATGATATAGTATGATGGATTATGTGTCACTTTATTAACTTGTTGAAACTTAAAAAAATAAACGATGCTAGAGAATCATATTTAAATTGTGAATTATATTTTTATATAAATTCTCTCTAAAATAGAAAGCATATTAAATAAAAGGAGTATTTTAAAAAAAATTCAAATTATAATATCGAAATTCTTTCAAGATTCATTACTACTTAAGAGATACATATAAGATTTCGCATCGAATACATTACTTTTGATGCTTGAGTTGTAACGACGTTGCACCTAAATCATAGTGGAATTATAATTTATAAATATTTTAAATAGATTATTTGTTATAATTTTGTGATTTTAATGTAATTTTTATAATTTTTTATTTTATGCTATCTTAAAATTCTTGAACTTAGTAAAATTTAAAGATCCGTGGGACCTAGGCCCCATGTCTCGGGTCTTACGCCTCGCCTCATCAGAGGTAAAACGCCTTGCCTTACGCCCCACCTTTTAAAACATTGCTTAAGACCACTTGTTTTCCACTTTCGTTTCTATTTATGTAAATTAATTTGATTGGGCACGTTGAAGCTTAAGAAAAAATGAAAATTTTTTATTGGGCAATATCATATATTTTGTATGGTTATAAATCATTATATAAAGGTAATTATTTCCAAATGTGAAAAGAGGTCATTGTTTTTGTACGGACTAAAAGAAAATAGGTTTACATAAATTAACATGGATGGAATATAATTTGTTTTGAATAAAGATTTCCAGTGGGACGGGCTTCATGATTTTTCATTAAATGAGTATTATGTTGCTCAGCCACCAAGAGACATGAGATCAATTTGTAATATTTTCTTTAAACCCTCTTCACGATATTGTTGTTACAACATCATATTTGAAGCATGAAAAGTGAAAAGAGTCTTTTTCTAATAAGTCCTTATCATTCACAGTTTTCCCGCATAGCTTATGTTGGAAAGTTATACTGAATACAGCAAATTTTTATTCACTTATGGTTTTAAAATCTTGTATCGTAAGTGAATCCACCATATCGAGTTCTTGATAATACAATTGCCTTTAGATGCTCATATTGCTCCTTCAAATTCCTCCATAATTCAAATGGATCTTTCAGGGTCAAGTATTCGGTCTTTAGCCCTTCATCGAGATGATGATGAAGGAAAATCATAGCCTTTGATTTATCCTGGTTTGATGCTTAATCTTTTTGTAAATAGTATCCCCAAGACCTGTAGCATCAATGTGAATTTTAGCATCAAGAACCCATAATAAATAATTCCTTCCGAAGATGTCAAGTGCCATAAATTTAAGCTTTGATAAATTCGACTGAGTCAAACTATCAATAAGAACCAATGGTTAGAGATAACAATAGTTATATTAATATATACTAAATTACTTAAATATTATAAAAAAGCAGGATAAAGTATTATAAAACTATAAAAGGTCATATCAAATAATGTAACAAGGATACTAATAGAGATTAAGAGTCTAGTAGCGTAACTAATAGTCACTACTAAAAAACAGCAAATTTGTGACCGTCAAATCAGTCGCAAATCAGTCGCAAATCGTATTTTTTCGACCGATTTGCGACTGAAAAGTGTCAGTCAGAAAATACGTGGTCACAATATATTTGTGACTGAATCAGTCGAAAAATTGCGACGGATTCAATCGCAAACTAAAAAATGCGGGGACATTAGAAATTAAGCAATTTGCGACCGAATCAATCGCTAAAGTTGCGACAGAATCAGTCGCTAAATTCTGAGTGAAACAGTCGTAAATAATAATAATTATTAATTAATTAAAAATATTGAAAATTCTCCATTTGCTACTGATTCAGTCGCAAAAATTAATTAATATTGTTAGAAATTTTCAATTTGCGACTGAATCAGTCGCAAATCTAGATAATTCCTGGTGAACTTTGTGTTGGATTCAGTCACAAATCTTGGCATTTTTAGGCAGAATCCTACTGTATTTCTAATTACCCACCTGCCAAATAAAACAGCCAATCAAACACCTAACAATTAACCAAAAATCTAATGTAACAATCCAAAATTCAATATTTACCACAAAGCGAACAATAATATTTATAACAATTCAACCAACTAATGAAACAACGAGCTATCAAACAACATAAATTAAACATGTCTCTAACTTCAACTCTAAAACATTCAAATAGCCTATTCAGATTCAATCTCCTCCTCAGACTCAGACTCCATTGCAGCTCTTTTCTTGCTTTTTTTTTAAACAATTTTTGAATCAAAGCCTGAGTTTCTTGAAGTTCTTGCGATATTTGATCCACTTTTTGACGCATAGATTCCATGTCTTCTTGGGAAACTGATGCCCTAGTGAATAATGTTGTTGGTGGACGACTGGAGGATGGATGTACTCCAATCCCGTAGACTCGACCTTTATTTTATTATTTTCACGAGAAATAAAGAAAAGAAAGTAAAAGAAGTAAGAAAACAAACAAGCAACTTTCAAATTAATACCAAAATAGATAATTACATAATATATATACCTTTATTCACGCCACCAGCCGCTTGTGTCCAAATTGCAGTCATATCCTCCGGGGTCGGCTGAGTTCCTTCAAGTTGAGTTTGTTGCCATGCATCAAGATGAATATGATACTTGTCCTGGAAAAAAAATAATACACGTTATATAAATAAAATAAACCAAGAAGGAAAAATAATATAGTATTGGTGTTTGGATTATACAAATGTCTCTAAAGCACGCGGTTCGATCCATCCTTCTCTTGTGCCATCACTCTTCTTCTTCTTGTGGGTCTCTGCAAAGACCTCAGCATAGATGTAACGACCCGACCGGTCGTTTTGAGCTTTTACACCTTGATCGCCAGTTCTCAGGCATGACTTGCCCCGTGTTAAGCATTATGACTAATGTAGATCGTTGGTTTTGGTTTTAGGAAAATTTGGAATGAATTTGACAGAATAGTCCCAGTTGAAAGCTTTGAATTTGAAAGGTTTGACCAAGAGTTGACTTATTTGTATATGAGCTCGGATCGGAGTTTTTATGATTTGGTTAGCTTCGTTAGGTGATTTGTGACTTAGGAGCGTGATCGGAATTAGTTTTGGAGGTCCGGTGTAGAATTAGGCTTGAATTGGCGAAGTTAGTATTTTGGCGAATTCCGGTTGATAGGTGAGATTTTGATCTGAGAGTCGGAATGGAATTTCGAGAGTTGCTGTAGCTTCGTTATGTGATTTGGGATGTGTGTGTAAGATTTCAGGTCATTCGGAGGTGATTTGGTTGAGTTTTTGATCGAATGCGTGTTTCGGAAGTTTTAGAAAACTTAGGCTTGAATTCAATGTGAATTGATGGATTTGGTGTTGTTTGAGGTGTTTTGATGATTGGAACAAGTTTGAATGGGGTTTTAGGATGTGTTGGTGCTTTTGGTTGAGGTCCCGAGGGCCTCGGGTGAGTTTCGGGTGGTCAATCGGACCATTTTCCATGTTAAAATGTTGCACAAATTGATCATCAGCTGTTGCAGAAGAATTAGCCTTCGCGATCGCGTGAGGTCCCTCGCGATCGCGTAGAAGGAAATTGGGTTGGCCTGAGTTTTTGCTTCGCGTTCGCGTCTGAGGGCTCGCGTTCGCGGAAGGTGAGCAGCTTGTGCTTCGCGTTCGCAGGTGAAAGTTCGCGTTCGCGTATAAGGCTTTGGGTTCAAGAGTAGTTGTCCTTCGCGTTCGCATGAGATAGTACGCGTTCGCGTAGGTTTAAGAGTTAGAGCATCGCGTTCGCGGGTAAGGTGTTGCGTGCGCGAAGGGTTATTTTTGGGTCAAGAATAGTTGTGCATCGCGAACGCGTGGGTTTGACCGCGTTCGCGAAGAAGGAATTCCAGTGCTGGGCAGTGAGTTCATTAAATATTTCATCCGCGATTTTGAGCCATTTTTCCTTCATAGCTGAGTATTTTGAGAGCTTTTTGAGAGAGATTCAAGAGGGAATCAAGGGGAATCGATTGGAGGTAAGATTTTTGAACTTAAAACTCATTTTTATTGTGTAAACTACCTTGAAATTCATGGAAATTAAGCCTAAAATTGAAGAAGGCTTGGGATTTTGAAATTTGATTTAGGGATTTGAAGGACCATCTGTGGTCGGATTTGAGAACTTTTGGTATGTATGAACTCGTGAGGAGATAAGGAACCGGTTGATGTAAGAATTTCTGAGTTTCGAGAAGTGGGCTCAGGGCTCGGGTTTTGCTAATTTCGGGATTTTTGATATTTTTCGATTGTTTTCGCTTGGGCTTTGTTCCCTTAGCATATTGTGACGTATTCGCTATGATTTTGGAAAGATTCGGCGCGCGTGGAGGCCGATTCGAGAGGCAAAGGCGTCGCGAGCTAGATGTTTAGCCGGTTCTAGGTGAGTAATAATTGTAAATGATATCCTGAGGGTTTGAAACCCCAGATTGCACATCATAGTGCTATATTGAGGTGACTTGCACGCCGGATAGCGAGCGTGGGGTAGAGCACCGTTAGGGATTATGACTTGGTCCGTCCCGATTGATGAATTTACCGCGTATTTAACTAAAATTTACTTGTTATCATCATAAATTGGGCTGATTGCCATATTTGGGCTTCGTGCCAGCTATTTGAACCCTTCGGGGATTGTTGTTGATAATTCCTCACTGTTTTAATTATATATTTCAACTCAGTCATGTATTTTTCCACTGTTTTAAAACTCGGCCAAGTTTATTATGCCTTAAACACTCGAAATGATATTTCTAAAAATATTTTGGGCTGAGCATCATGCATTACTGTTGCCCAAGTGGCTTATGTGATTTTGTTGACTGAGTAAGGCCGAGGGCCTGTATTGTGAGGATACTTTTGGATCAGGCTGCACGCCGCAGCAGTGTTATACTGATACTGATATGAGGCCGAGGGCCTATATTGATGCCACGAGATGGCGATATTGCGCTTGGGCCGTAAGGGGCCCTCCCGGAGTCTGCACACCCCCAGTGAGCGCCGTCGACGATAAACGGATCGGGCTACACGCCGCAGCGATATGTGGAGCGGGATGCACGCCGCAGCGGTACTAGTACTGTTCTGTGTGTTTACTTTACTTCATTTGTCTGTCATTATCTGTTGTTTGTGCTACTTCTTGCAGTATTTACCTAATATTCTGGCAGTATCTGATAACTGAGTGTTGTGCCCGAGAGGCGAAATTCTGCCCTTATCTGCACTATTCGTTTTGCATTCATTTGCGTAACCGCTGAAAAAGTCATTTTCAAAAGAGGTTTTAAACTGAGCTAAGATATTTCTAAAGATTTCACAGCTTCACTACTTTTTCTCAAAGGGTTTTACACTGCTCCTATATAGCATGATGGGTTGCTTTACGTGATTTCTTACTGCTCAGTTGTTATTTACCCTTATTACTCACTGAGTTGGAGTACTCACTTTACTCCCTGCACCTCGTGTGCAGATGCAGGTATTCATTCACCTGGTAGCGGGTTTTGGCTGATCAAAGGCAGAGTTATATGAGTTAAGGAGGTGACTGCCAGCGTTCGCAGCACCATTTTCCTCTCTTTTGCTCGTTATTCCAGTCTTGTATATTAGAGACCTTGTAGTGGATTTACATTCTGATAGATGCCCGTGACTTGTGACACCCCGATTAGGGTTGTGTTGGGTTGTACTTCCGCTAATTAATATTATTATCATATTGAAACTGCTTGTGAATTGTTTAATTGCTTAAACGAGGTGTTTTGTGATGGTCTGGCTGGCCTTGTCTTCACGAGAGGCGCCATCACGACCAGAGCGGGGTTTGGGTCGTGACAATAAGTCACATCTCCCCCACGTTCCTTTTCCTGAAAATTAAGAATTAATTAGAAATATATATATATATATATATATATATATATGTTCAATTTGCATGCTTGTAAAACTAAGAATATTTTATAATAAAATTATCATTCTCCAACGATGGGCCTCAAAACTAATAGAACCTCTAGTATGCAATGCTCCACCCTTAATAGAAGCTCTATTTAACTTTGCTTGTTCACTCTTCTTCTTCCACTCAGGGGGTGTTCCACTTCGCTAAGAGCTGATTCCAGACATCTTCACGTATCCAATTAGGCTTTTTGCCATCTTTCCTAGCAACATGATGTGAATTTGTTATCAGCTTCTGTGCTTTCTTCTCGAAGTTATCATGCACCAGATTTTCAAGTGTTGGCTGCCATACGCACTGAACCTGCAAAATTTAATAAATAATATTAGACGAATGAGGATAAGTATTAATAAAAATTAATTTATCTTACCTTAAATTGTTGCCACATATTCATTCTGATCTGGTACGGTATTTGTCTCCAAGAATTCCAATGCTCGTCAAAAAATGGCTTCATAGATTCCATTACCATATGCGCGGCATGAAAGGATGGCAAAAACCTGCATTTAATTTTAACATATAAAATGTCATTAAATTCATTATATGCAAAATTTTATTGAAAGTTTTTAAAAGGAAATTGAATAAAAACTCACCCGACGTTACAGGGAATGATAATCAGCCGATGAAGATGATCGTACTGTATTGTCCCTCCAGTACAATGTCTCACGGTACCAGCAACTGTAGACGTACTGGTAGATGGGGATGCAGCTGCGTGAGAGCCTCTAATATCCAAGTTAGATACACTTGGAGTGGATGATGCTGGAGATGATAATTGAGTGGCCGATGTATGAGGCACAAAAGATGAACCGCCATGCTGGCTACTATGATGGATCGATGATGCAATCGGTGGTGAGCTGCCGATCTGACTAGCAGGACCACGCGGGGAAGAAGCTGGGAAATGAGGCGTGGGTATTAAATTAATGGTGGTCGAAGCCGAACCACTATGAGAAGGCATGGAGTAATACTGAAGCGAGCTAGATGGGGGAGGGACTTTGAAAAAGTCAGATGACTGTGAAGCTGGCATGGAAGGACGAGGAGGCATAGGAAGAGGGCTCATATTTGGTATAGGTGGAGGAAGCTGACTTGATCTAGGTAAAGTGTGTTTCTTCTTCTTAGATTTTTTTAATTTTTACCGCGAGAATCTATCTGTGTAATAAATTTGGAAGCGATAATAAGCTTAACTTCTTAAGTTGAATCAGTAGGAGAATTCAACTTGTCCTTTCTGTAATGGATAAGATAAAATTGTTGTTACATCGACTGATTTATATCCATGAGATATATATATAAACCAAATAAATATGACATGGTGAAAACAACCAGAGAAGCAAGAAGCAAGAAACCAACAAAGGAGAAAATGATTGAAAATGGCTTAGAAGTACTAGTAGTCATGATTTTGGGGTATTATTGTCTTAGTGTGGTTGTTTCTTCTGTTTACTTGGCCTTTGTATTTGTATGTGTTCTGGTTGTCTACTTTTGTAATGAGCAGAAAGACAAGAAAGGTTTATTCCAAAATTTTGTCCATGGAAACATTGCCTAGATCTATCAACAAATCAATACAAAGACTTATATTAATTAAGAAACATATTCCCTCATCGATAATCTATCAGGCATATCTAGTCATTCAAAACGAATTCAATCAGACCCACTGTTCTCAGTTTGGACTACTTATAAAAATGAACAAATATTCCACATACAACATAGACTACACCCATAATGAACAACTGTAAATCAAGCAAAAGCCACTATTTTTGAGTTTAACAAATAAAACAATAAGGGAAATTTAACAACAGCAATTCTTAATGCAGAGAAAGACATTTAAACCTCAACCACAGGCCCCCAAAACCAAAAACCCTGGCCAAAGATTGAATTTGTAGCTTAATTTTGGCTCATAAAAT
The DNA here is from genome assembly GCF_001879085.1 of Nicotiana attenuata. NCBI lineage: Eukaryota > Viridiplantae > Streptophyta > Magnoliopsida > Solanales > Solanaceae > Nicotiana > Nicotiana attenuata. Next base: position 12,915,893 of record NC_031994.1, read on the forward strand.
AGGAAAATGACAAAATAAAAACAAAACAACACTCACAAGACACAGTCCAAGAAAAGTATAGCAACTGAAAAATACAAAAGAACATGCAAAAGTAATCAACGAAGAAACCCCAATTTCAAAACTTAAACAGTCCAAAGAAGAAACCCATTTTCAAAACTAACCCACTTAGACTACCCCTTCTCTCCAAACTCTGTTATTCTACCCAAAATTCCAATAAACAAACCCCTAATCAGTGAAAGATATATACCTACATCAATGGATCGAAGTTCAATCGAAAGAAAAAAAATCCGAGCCCTAATCTGTTATCAATTTAGGTGCTCTCATTCTTATCCAATTTCAGAACAATATAAACCTACGATTTTGGCATCATTGAAATTTTCCAAATTCACTGTTTTCCTCAGATAGTTGTATACCCATACTTAAGGGACTATCTAAGTTTATTCCACTAATTAAGGTAATTGGAGATTGAAACTTACTGTCTAAATTAGCTAACGAACTGAAGCTAACGAACAAAAACTCCAACGAACTCGAACTCGACGACAATCGGACCCAACTTCAGCGACTCGAACCACGACCAAAAAGCTGCTCGTACTTGAACGGTTTGAGAGCTATTTGCAGCTTGTTTCGCTGCTTCTAATGGTGGATGCTTGAGTGGTTGGTTTGAGTTGATTTTTGGAGGAAGAGGAGGAAAGTGTTCGAGTCTCTTTTAGTGTCGTTTGCAGCTGGATTTACAGCAGAGGGTGGATCGTTTGGAGAAGACGAAATCGGGGGGGGGGGGGGTTGTTGTCTCCTGGAGGCGGATTTCTTAGAATAATTTAGGTCTTGTCTATTTTTTAGCTCATTGGGGCGGGCTAGGGTTTTTTTTAAAATAAGTTGCGTCTGATTCCGTCGCAAAACTAGCAACCGTTTCAGTCGCAATTTTAAAAAATAATTTGACCAGAGTTTAAAATTATTTGCGACCGAAACGGACGCAAATGGTCAAATAAAATTGTTTGACTTTTGGTTTCCGACTAAATCCGTAGCAATAATTTATCCCGAATTTTTGTGCGAAACGTTGCGACCAATGTTGTCGGAAAAATAGTCGAAAAAATTAAAAAAATATAACAAATATTATTTTTGAAAATTCCGACTGAATCGGTCGCAAATTTGTGACTGATTCTGTCGGTCGCAAATATTCAGTCGCAAATCAGTTGTTTTTTAGTAGTGAGTTATGACCAAAAATATATTTGTCGGTTTTTTCAACGTGTCCTTGAGCAAAAGATAGGTAATACTTTTATCTTTTCCAAAAAGAAACTAAGAATAAGATTAAGGGTGTGTTTGGTATATTTTCAAGGAAAATGAGTGGCTTTATTACTTATTGTCCCTTGTTTGGTAGGCGAGTGAAAAACTTTTTTTGGAAAATATTTTTTAGTATTTGGTTAGAGAGTACAAAATATTTTTAGGAAAATTATTTTTATGCTACTCAGTACTCTCCTCAACCCACCTTTCCTCAATCCTCATGATTCATGTACTCCTTCATCCCCCCCCCCCCCTC
>NC_031994.1:12917446-12932839 GCF_001879085.1 Nicotiana attenuata
CCCCCCTTCCCCTCCTTCACTCTCCTCAACCCACCTTACCCAAAAGAAAGTACTCTTAATAATATTTCTATTTAGAGTGGGTGGTGGGCGAGACTTGGGTAGGGGTAGGGGTGGTTTGGGGGTGAGATGGATAGGCTCGGTGGAGTTGGGTTGTGGGAATGGGGAATAGGGTGGAAAAGGTTGAAAATGAGTTTTGAAAAATATTTTTCTCCTTTTAATAGGAAATACATTTTCCTCCAATTGGAGAAAAATAATTTCCAAAACATTTAAGCCAACAAATTATGAAAAAATTAAAAATATTTTTCGAAAAATATTTTCTTTCCTACCAAACATATTTTCGAGAAACTATCCTTTAAAGACCAAGTCATTTTTATGTTATGTTTCTTAATACTAACTCCATGCCTAGGAGAATTTCATTGTGATAGTGTTAGCTTCTGAAAATGCTCTCAACTTCTTCCTTACTTCTGGCGTACCAACATTGCACTCCTATCCCCCAATCTTAACATACTCATGGCTTTACCACCACACTCCATTGATTCACAACCCACAGAACCACCTGATAACGAAAATATGCAAATCGACACAACCTCCCATGTCCCAACCCCGACCACCCCTCTTTCTTGAATAAACTAATTTCTAACACACAACTATCCCCAACACTCAATAATCCTCATCTTCATTGCATGCAATTGATCTTACAAATGAAAGTAATCGCACCTTAGACCCCGATAACTTTATTCCCATCACAAAAGAAGACAAATCAAGACTCTATTCCCCATAGAAGTATTCAGTCATAATGAAGGTTTTTGGGTGTAAAGCCGGATACCAATTACTCCGCCAAAAGATCTACGCCCAATGAAAACCTACAGAGGAATTACCCCTAGTTGATTTGAGCTCAGACTTTTCTCTTTTGAAATTTCAGAAGAAGGAAAACATGCTAAGAGCCCTACATGATGGGCCTTGGTTCATTTTAAACCATTCTCTCTCTGTTAGAAAGTGGAAACCAAAATTCCTAGCCTCCACAGCCAAGCTCACTTATTCAGCCATTTGGGTACGACTCCCTGAACTCCCAACGAAATTTTATGACCTAGATATCCTCCAAAAAGTAGGCAATAAAATAGGTAAATTATTAAAAATTGATACGTGTACCTTCACAACTACACGAGGCCAGTACGCAAGAATTTGTGTTGAGGTGCCCTTAGAACAACATATGAAATTGCACATTTTTATTGGCACCCTTAAACAAATTATATTATATGAGGGAATAAATCTCCTCTGTTCAGCTTGTGAAAAACTCGGCCATTTACAAAAACATTGTCCTACTCTAATCCATGCACCATCCACGTCCACTTCGAGGCACAATACATCACCCTCGCCAAATGCTACTACCATTGCAGCACCAAACACATCTCCTCCGCCGCAAAAAATTGTATCCACCAACCAACATTCGCTAACACAAAAAATCTACCGTCTTTAGTACAAAATATGGCCCATGCGCCACGCACAGGTAAGTCTCCTAACCCCAACTCTCTAATTCGACAAATCTCAGGATCTGTTGGTAATCCAAATTCTAAGGCTAGTCATATTATTAGTCAGTGGAGTTCGACTCCTTTTAATCACTCAAATAAATTTGACACACTTCAATTAGATGAACTACAGTCGCTTAATGACCTAGACGAGGAGGCCCAAAACTTACAAATCCCACCACCTCATTTCTAGTCCTCAAGCCCACCTGCCCATACTCCACATGAATCACCGTCCAAATCTGAACAAAACAGACACCTTGCAATTAACAACACTCACCACGTGGATTCCACATACCTCACCACTCTATTACCTCACATGACTCCACGTTAGACAAGCTATACACTCCACCTAGAAACCAAAACTCACCCCGCTAACCCTCTAATATACGAAACTCCTCACATGGAATTGGAAAATCCAAAACAGGAAGAAACTACGCAAACAAATCCCCACACTATATCAAATACCACCATACATTCAAGCCAACACCATTGCTCACTGCCACAACTCACCACTTCGAGCTCTACAAATAAAAATCCTCAATCATCACAAGCCACTACTCCTCCAAAATCACTCATTGATCCTAATAACTCTATAAACCATGCATCAATTCCACTCACTATTCCCTCCTAGATCGTAACCAACCCTTCGTCTACCCATCACTCATCCTCGTTACCACTATCTTCAGCCTACACACTCCATCATGAACCCCAACTCTCGTATCTTCACTGCCCAGACAACCCATGCAGAGATCGAGCCCACCTCATAGTTGGTAGTGGGACTCCAAGACCATGCTCTCATCTTCACATTGGAAGTGAACGGGCAGGAGGTCACGATACTACTCAACAACCCAATAGACCTATCCCAAATAATCACAGAAGGGATCCATCTAGCGACGGACATCTATGGCCGGTACCATTGGTCTATAATGCAAGAACCATACCTAGCACCCTACCAACCACTGCCGAACCCTGCCCCATACTAGGATCCCACACACCTATATCCCCACATTATCCAACTCCCGTTTTATCCGTCACCACCTCTACCCCAAACAACCTCCCCTAGATGAACCACTCACCACCAACCTCACCACTAGGCCCACACAACCAAGTACTTCCCTCCCTACCGAGCACACCACCCTCTCCCAATCACGCAGAACCAAATGAAAACCTCCAATAGGAAATAGCAGTCGAACAACAACTTTACAGAAACACACGCCCGGAATCACTCTGGTTAGCGGGAATAAAAAAATTTGTGGTAAAGGAGGAGTATGCAAAAAGGTTTCATCTAAATTGTCCCCCCAATATACACACATGCCACATATGCATAAGGCCTACCACAAATCGGGCAGTGGGCAAATATGCAGCGGTACTAATTCCCTCACTCCATGTCCAGGAAATGAGGAACACTGATCAACCAACACCCATGCAGGAACAAACTATGCAAGATTCTAATAATATGAATATAAATTTTATAGTTTGGAACTGCAGGCGTGTCAATCACCTGTCTTCCGCAGAAACTTTAGGTCCTTACTAGACTACCATCGTCCGTCACTAGTTGCTCTCTTGGAAACCCATCTAGCTGCCCACCAAGATCTTAAGGAAGATTTTCGATTCTCTGACATGGCTCAAGTATCTGCTGTGGGCCACTCTGGTGGTCTAGTCCTTTTATGGCATCATAAAGCACTCACAGTGGATATTCTTGCCATCACTCAGCAAGAAGTTCACTACATGATCAAGGTATGTACTTACCCTCAAAACTGGCTATTTTCTGCAGTATATGCTAACACTCATTATCAAGATAGGCATGTATTATGGCAGAATCTTAAGTGTATAAAGGATCTCTTCTCGGGTCCATGGATAATAGGTGGAGATTTTAATGAAATCCTTTCAACGGCTGACAAATTTGGAGGTAGAGACATTAACCTCAATAGATCTCAACAACTCCTAGACTGTATAAATTATTGTCATCTTGTAGACTTAGGCTTCAAAGGTGGTCGTTACACTTGGACTAACATCGCAGTCTAGGTCATCATATTTTAGAAAGACTAGATAGACTAATGGCTAACTATGAATGGATTAATTTATTTCCAAATTCTCTAGTCATGCACCTACCCCTTACACATTCGGACACTGTCTGTTATTACTATAATTAAACTACCATAGAAGAAATTATAACAAAATCTTCCGCTTTGAAACACTATGGGCCTCCCACCCTCAATTTCGTTCCTTAATCCAAACAGTACCATACATGACCAACTCTTACCTGCCGTTGAAAACTTCACCATCACTGTACAAGCGTGGAACAAAACTCATTTTGGCAATATCTTTAAAAAGAAAAAAATTCTTCTATCTGTTGATACCCAATTTTTCCCTATATGTTTTTAATACACGAATATACTTCCAAAATAAAATATATGCATATATATGCATGCATAAGATTTTTTATAATTTTTCTATAATTTTTAAAGACTTTAAATTGATTTATTTCTTCCTTTTTTACTTATAAAATTTTCAATAATTATCCTTCAAATTATTTTTGTTGTAATTTAGCCATCTAAATTCTATATTTATGCCAAAATATTGCTTAATATTTTTTAGTGCATTTTTTATAATTGCATTTACATTTTAAAGCCAATTTGCATATATTTGCAATACTAGCCTTATTAATGCATAATTACATTATTAATGCATAAAAGGGTCTTTTATATTTTTAAAATGTTACACAACTATTTTTAATCGTTTTTAGCACACGAATTATTTTTTTTGGAAATCATTTTATCATTCTTATAAATTATATAGTACTGAAAGTGGCTATTTAAAACTTAGCCTATTTTATTCCAATTTCAGCCTAAGTTCAACCCAATCCAATCGCAATACCCAGCCCAATTTCTAATTAGAAATACCCGGCCCACACCCCAAATGCCCGATCCGGTCCCCTCACCCTTTAATCCTGGCCGTTGATCACAAAGATCAACGGCCACCATTCCTCCTGCCCTTAATTAAACTACCCTGTACCCCAAAACCTAATTCATTTCCCACCTTATACCGCTGCCCTAAAATCCTCTCTGCTCTCAAACACTCTCAACCTAAGCCCTAATCTCCAAACGCCGACCCCCCTCCCCCCATCTATGGCCATCTCCGATGACCTCTCATCATTTCTCAAGCCTCCAATGGCCTCTCTCATGTCATTCTTGCCATCTCTAAGGCCCTCAAGGGACCAGGGCCATACCGACTTGCATCTAGGGTTAATCTCCTGCCTGTTCCTGGTCATTCCAGTGTGATTTCGAGTGAAATTGTTCTATATTTGCTCTGGTCTATGGGTTTCTAGACATGTTTCTTCATTTCTATATGGTTCTCCTCGAAACCCTAATTTCGTTTCTAAACCTCCTATATCTGTACAGATCTAGGAAGATTTGAGTTTGTTTCTTGTGTGTTTTACAATAGCCTTGAGATTCTTTACAAGAATCATATGATTTCAAGTGTTTTACATCTTTTTCTAAAAAATTAGGGTTTTCAGAATTTCTTTTTAAACTTAGTTGGATAATTTTTTGTGTTTAAACTTATGTTTCTCACATATTTTGACTCATTCTATGAGTCTACTACAACCTTAACTCGCCTATGCTGAAAGCCCTAATTTTTAGGGTTCTTCGTTTGGTTTCTGAGTATTAGCATGTCTGACTGGTTCTCGCTTTGATTCCTTGTGATTTCTCGTAACTGTCTTGCCTTAATATGCTTCTACTGAGTTTCCTAGTCTAAGATTTCATTGATTCTATGTGCTTGTGTTCATCTTGAATGTTCACATCAAGACCTGTATCTTTCTCATTGAATCAGTATGTTTAACTTTTGTTTTGCTAGGGTTATATGTCGACTCCTGACTATCCATGTTTTACCCTATTTATATGCTAAACATGTTGACTCTTTTCATGACTTTTTCTTTGATCGAGCCATTTAATATTCTGAATTCCTTATTTTTTGGGTTGATTTGAACACTTTTCCTTAAACTTTTGATTCTTACCTTTCTACTCGATTTGATTGATTTGCTTGCCTTAATTAATTTTTCCTTATCTTGTCTGCATTATTACTTGATTCTTACTGATTATTTCCTTAATTAGAACTTTATGCATCTACCCTTAATTACCTATGTTATACCTAAAGCTTTACTTTATTCTTTTCCTTAAATACCTGGCATGTTTACCGTTGATTGAACTGTCCCTTGATTAAGGGAAGATCTTGCTAATTTATGGGTGACTTCCCTGATTTACTACTTAATTGATTTATTACCTTGTTTTGTTAAGTTTTGATTCCTATATAAACCTTCTCTTCTTTCAAGTTCAGGACGGAAAAGAAAAAAGGAACTCTAGTTCATCTACACTATTATACTTCCAAAAAAAACCCTTTACTCTCTTCTGTTCCTTACAATTCCTACTAGTTCAGTCGGCTGTAAGCCAAGGCTGACTACTTGCATTATCTTTACTCTGTATTCTGCATACTCTCCTTAACTGGTATGTTCTGATTAAATTCACATTCCAAGCTATGTGTTTACTTTGTTCCTGCAGTTTATCAATCTTGATTTCCAGTTTTATGAGTTATTCTACTTAGATGCAATCAGTATGCCTAGATTACTGTATCACAAAGCATCTTTTAAGCTTGTGATTTCATACTGTTTAGCATGACCAAACCCTGCTTGTTCTATAACCTTAAATGCTTTCATGAAATGCTTGTCTGGTATAGTTTGTTCTAATGTAATTCTGTTTGTGTCTTAAACCTATGTGTTCTCAACTCAACTTTGTAACTACCACCTATGTATTTGATTGCCATCACTGAGGTGTATGCTAGGTGTTCCCCCTACCTCTTTCCCTTATGTGAGATTTTTCTGAAGCTGTATGTTCTCTAACCTACTTTCTGACTATTTTAAATGTCTTCTTAAACTATTCCTACTCTTAACTCTGTTCTGACTTTCATAAAAGTTCTTTCTGCTACTAAGACCTTTTTCTCTGTCTACCAAACTCTTTCAAAATATATTATGCACTCCCACATTACTCCTAGAGTAGTAGGTTCTTCCCCTCTGGCATGTAATACAGCCTTGAGATCCACGAGATTTCTCTGAACTCTGGCATGTCAGAGCTGGCCTTTTCACACTGCACTTGAATCAGTTCTTGTTTGAGAAAAAGTCTAGGTGTGAGCACTGCCCGGGATCCTTGAGATCCTTAGGGAACTTAGACACACCTAGACATGATATCTTCTATGGAACCTTGGCATTTGAGGCTATTGGAGGCTTGGGGAAGTCAGTTGGGCCTGCTTCAGCCTCCCTATAGTTAACTTCTTCTTTTCTTTATTGTTTATGTAATTTATTCAGTTGGTCTGTAATAATTATTTGTAAACAGCATTGGGGTGATTAGTGAAAATGGGTGGGTAGCTATACTTGTTGGGTAATTTGGGTAGAGACCATGCCTATAAGATTGTGTTAATGCACTTGCTATGTTTGCTTTACTTTCACAATATTAGAAATCATGTCTATAGGATTTAAATAGATTCAATAATAGAAACCATGTCTATAGGGTTAAAATCAACTTAATAAGTAGATACCATGCCTATAGAGTGTAAAGAGATTGAGTTCAATTTCTACTACTGCATGTATTTTCATTCGTCTCACTAGAAATCATGCCTACAAGTTCTAACATCAGCTCTTACCAATTAGGTACCATGCCTGTAGGAATTAAAATCAGAAATCCTGCTTATAGAACTTAGAATCAATTTAGTAAAACAAGTTAGTTTAATTCATGTTAGTTCATTTTGAGTTGGCTTAATCAACTGTCCGCTTCTTTAATTGTGTTATAAACAATGCCTTAATTTACCACTGCTAGAAAGCATGTCTATAGGATCTCAAATATCCGTTTAAAAACTGTTCACTATTGTATTGCATCAATGTAGTTACCATGCTCTTAGGACATCACTATTCTGCGTTTAGGCAAGCCTATAGGGCGATTTTAAATTCTACAACTCTGAAATTGTGTTTTGCTACTTAAAGCTGTCCAGATTTAACATGTTTAAATCAGTAGGCAAGTTAAATATGATCTCTCACACATTGTCCTAATTCAATACTGTATAACCCTTGCTCGCCTAGATATCATGTTCAAGGATTTTCTCTTAAGTATTTGAATATTGTTTGAAGACGTGCACTTACTTGTTATGTTTGAGGAGGTAACTGTGAGCCTATAACTTGTTTCTTTAAATGCAGTCCTAACTGTTCTTGATTGACGCCTAGATTTTTATCATTTAAAACCTTAAGAAAGTCTAGAACTGTCCAAATAATAGAGGCCCTAAAATACCTCCAGGGCCACGAGGAAGGGACGGGTAGTGCACGCATAGGATATTGTCAAGGTTTCTAGAAAGCTTTAGGCTATGACCAAGGGGAGGGAATTTGGTAGAAAAGGGATATGATGACTACGCGTTAATGTCACGTGTAGCCCCTCATTGAGGAGTGTTTACCGGGCATTGTATGGGGTGATCATGTAGGCTAACCAACCTAGGACCCCTCCTTCCCAAATTCACTTTGCTTAAACTTTACTTTTCTATATGTACACAATTTGTTCAAGTCTTTCCTTTATTTGAGTCATATAATGTCCCAAGACCTGCCCCCCCCCCCCCCCTTATTTGCAAATATGTGTTTAAACTGTCTACTGTTGAAAGGACTAATTCGTAAGTATAAGTTCGGCCGGGACCCACCGTTTTGGACCGAGAGGGGTGCCTAACACCTTCCCCTCAAGGTTATTTTGAGCCCTTACCCTAGATCTCTGATAATGCAAACCAATCTAAGAGTTAATCACTCTAGGTGCCCTAACGCACCATAATCCGTTAGGTGGCGACTCTTCAAAGCCCAAATTCCCAAAAGGAAATGAGTTATTACCCCCATTAATGTCGAAACCCGGACTTTCCCGTCAAAAGGGAGGAAAAAGGGGCGCGACAGCATGGCGACTCTGCTGGGGATACCATTAGGCTCTTACCATAACGAACATATTTTTATGAATTAGTCCAAGCATGCTTTATCCCGTACCCTTTCCTCTTATTTGAACTTAACTGTCTATTTTCTTTTAAGCATTTATGATTCTTTATTCCTGAAACTGACTTGTCTCCTTGTTTTCTTTTCCGTAACTGTCTTTCAATTATTTTAATACTGTATTTATTTTTCTACGTGCAAATACTTGACTACATGTTATTAATTGCTGCATAAATCATGCTCCACATCATATTCCACTCGTGCGTAGCTAATCCTATAGCAACGCTTGATGAGTGGTTGCGCTCTTCCTATTTATTACCCTTAAATTCGAAAAGGCTTATTTGCGGTAAAACTAGTCGATCAGCGGTGCAGTCGATGGTTCTGTGCCTTTCCCCCTCAAGTTGTCCGCTTGAGGGTACTAGTCTAAAACCCCATAGTAACCTTACTCTGGTCAAAATTGTGCATGCATCATGGTCAAACCTAGTCGGATCAATTATGTTGTCCACATAATGATCCCTTAAGATGAGCCTTATCCAAAGTCCACCGGGGTTTCCATAATCCCAACGGACACAACCACGTTTTGTGCATTAATTTGGAGAACTAAATGCCAATATGCTGATCATGAATGTATAAATAGTCGAGTCTGGTGGGGGAGAAAGGCCTAACCCTTTTGTTTTGCAGAAAATGAGGCACGAGGTCCCCAGATTCGGTATGGTTAGCAACATCCCGCCATTGATGTTAGATTGGTAGGAGGACCTTTCCTCAAGTGACAAAAAACATATAAGAAAGTACCTGGGTAACTTGCCTTCCCTGCTAGACATTGAGCCAAACAAGAGGTTGATCGAGGCTGCCACTTTATTCTGGGATAGTGAAAGTGCGGTGTTTCGTTTTGGCGGCATAGAAATGAAACCACTTCTAGAGGAAGTTGGAGGGCTTGCGGGTTTGACTTAGGATAGCCCCGGGCTATTGGTGCTGGAAAACCGTACTGGCAAAGGGTTCTTGAAGATGATGGGGTTGAAGAAAAATGCTGACTTGAGATGCCTGAAGGAATCTTACATACCCTTCGAGTATCTGTATGAGAGGTACGGCCATAGCAAGTCCTTCCGTACTTACCATGACGAGATCTCTCTCACTTCTCTAGGCCATATCCACCGCAGAGTGTTCGTGTTCATTGTATGTTTCCCGGGCCTGATAGTGTTTGATAACTAGGGATTTTGACGCATTTTACACCCCTTCTTGCTTATGCTTTGATCAAATATTCATACAAAATAGTCCCAAAAGGCTCACAAGTTGTGCTTGATTGCAGGTTTGATCAACAAAGTGACAAAATGTCAAAGATCGGCTCAAAAGGAGTGAAACTTGCACAAGTGACAAAGGCAAGGCAAGCTCTGGCAAAACAGGCCCAGTGCGGCCGCACTACACTTTTTGCGGTCCGCACTGGGAGATTCACAGAGTTGGTATTTCAGGCATTAAGGTAATGCGGCCGCACTAGGTTTTGTGCAGTCCGCACTGAAGGCAATGTGGCCGCACTACCATTTTGTGCGGTCCGCAGAGCCAAGATTCAGAGAAGCTGCAAAATGAAGTTTTCAAGCCAATGCGGTCCGCAGTCGAGTTTGTGCGGACCGCACTAGAAGCCTCTGCGGCCGCAGTCCATTCTGTACGATCCGCGAAGCCCAAGTTCAGAGAGTGAGATTTTTGAAGTCAGAGCCCAGTGCGGACCGCGGTCCATTTTGTGCGGTCCGCACTAACCCCGCAGGGGCAATTTTGTCCAGATTTTTCAGCCTAGTATAAATAGATTCTTTTTCCATTTTTAGGGTGTCAGATATTGTAATCCATCAACTGCACTCTTGGGTCGACTTTTCTTAGCCATTTTGGGCATTTTTACTTACTTTTCATCATTGAATCTTTGTATTTAGCTTAGCAATTAATTAATATGTATTTATCTTCTGCTATTTCCTATTTTTCTTCTTTAATTATGAGTAGCTAGACCCATAAGCTAGGGTTGTGGCTCAACCCTAGTGTGGGTAATTGATGGGTCTTATAATTTAGGGTTAAATTGACTATGGGTGTTTGTTATTTTGGCCAATTTCATGGTTAATTTCTGAACTAGTGGTTGCAAACACTAGTTTGTGTTGAGTTGACTTGAGCTCCTCTTGAGAAAGAGAGCCTAAGTCTCCGAAATTGGTCCAACAATGAATTGGGGCGTACTCAAGAGATTGATAGCCCCAATTAAAGGGTTAAACCTCGAGAGAGTAATACCCGAACTGAACCCTAGTTGCTTGAGCAAAATTGCATACCCAATTGGTCTTGAGAAAGCCAATTCGGGCAAAATCACTCGAACCACCTAGAGGTGTAGAGTGGGTAAATTCGTGCAACGGTTATAACGTACTCCCCAAATGTGTCAAACGTGCCTTAGATTCAAGTACCCGTCAATTGACCACCTAGGCAGAAGTCACTACCTAGTGCCCTTTAAACCATTAGATACAACTTGCAATATTTAACTCAAAGCTTAATTTACAATTTGTAGTTTGGTAAAAGTAGAATTATAAAGAAACCCCCAAAAATGTTGAGAAGTGTAATTAAGAACACATACACAATTCTACACTAGATTGATACTCGATTCCAACTTCTAGCTCTCTGAGGATTCGATCCCGACCCTAAATTGGGTAAAAGCTATTGCGACCCTCTCTCGCTACTTTTTTGTAGTGCGGAGTTGGCATCGATCACTTTTTGGCGCCGTTTCCGGGGAGCTAACATTTTGGCTATCTATTTAGTTAGATTTGTGTTTTGTTCTTCTTTCCTTCTTGTTACTAATTTGTGTGTGTCAATACTTCAGGTACCAAAATGGCTTTAAATGCTAATGACCCTCTTGGAAATGTGAATGCAGGGGAGGAGGTAGATGACATTGGAGAAGACGAGGTGCCTCTTGTACCTCAAGGTCAACGTAGAGGCTGCCAGGCCAATGCAAATGATTGATAACATTCCAGACCCTCCTCCGCCACCTCCAAGAGTGGCTCCTAGAGTTCTTCCCAACCAAGGCTATGCAAGTGCTATTGTTCCGCCCCGGATTCGGGCGGGCAATTTTCAAATAACCAATGTGATGCTGACATTATTGGAGCAGAGTGGGTATTTCACCGGTGCTCCCACTCAGAATGCGTACAAACATCTCAAGGGGTTCGTGGATACCTGTTGGAGGAGCAAGCAAACCAACGTGTCCGAGGATGCACTTAGATTGAGGCTTTTCCCTTTCTCACTTAGGGGGAAAGCATTGGACTAGCTTGAGAGACTTCCCAACCATTCCATCACAACTTGGGATGAGTTGGCGGATAAGTTCATTGCCAAATTCTTTTCACCGGGACACATGGCAGCACTAAAGGATGAGATCTTAGCCTTCAAGCAGGAGCCTACTTAACCATTGCATGAGATTTGGGAGCGATACAGAACTATGGTGAAAGAATTCCCCAACAATGATATGACAGAGGCGATGATACAACAAACCTTCTATCGGGGCATCAATACAACAAATCAATGCATAGTGAACCAATTGGCTTGGGGTAATTTCATGAAGCCGCCTTATGATGAAGCCTGTGAGATTCTTGATGAAATGGCTGACATCCTCCGCTTGGCAAAGTAGAGCCAATGTGCCTCAGGGTGACCCCACGGTTACTCATTTGCATAAAGAACTACATGACCATGGACAGGCTATAGCAGAACTTACAACAACAATGAACCAATTTGCAACGGGCACAGTTGCAACAAGTCCAAAATCCTCGCCAAGTGAATGCTATGGAGGGTGTTAACATGCTAGGGAACCAAAGAAGGCGAAGAGGTCAACAGAACCAAGGGAATTCGGATCAATTTGACAATGATGGTAATGGATTTCAAGATGATGGCTATGATGAGCAAAATGAGGAGGTGCAATATGTGAATAATTACCAAGGCCAAAGAGGCAATTCTTCCAACCAACAACAACAATGGCGATCTCAGGGCAATTGGGGCAACCAACAACAAGGAAACAATAATTGGAACAACCAACATCAAGGGAACAACAATTGGGAAAATCAAAATAACAACCGCAACAATCAAGGAAACTGGGGAAACAACAACAATTGGGGTGGAAATAACAACAACCAAGGCGGGTAGAACAATAACCAAGGAAATCAGGGGCAAGGCTTTCAAAGGCCCCCAATGTACCAACAACCGAACAATCCACCTCCTTTTCCTTCCCAGGGTCCCAGTTAATCCAACAATGACATGGGTAGAATTGAAATGATGTTCGAACAAATGATGAAAAAGAATGCGGATTCCGATGCACAATTGGCTTCTCACAATACTTCAATTAGGAATTTGGAGGTGCAACTAGGTCAAATCTCTCAGTTCTTGAATACACGCCCTAAGGGTGCTCTACCAAGTGATATGGTAGTGAACCCAAAGGGAGGAAACAATCATGTTATGGCTGTGACAACTAGGAGTGGACGAGGCGGTGATGTGAATGCCTCCAAACAAATGCAAGTTTTGGGTGAAGAAGTTGAGTTGAAAGAAGATGAAGTTCCTTTGGTGGTTGAGAATGTAGTTGATGAATATGTGAATGAAGAAGTGAGGATCAATATTCAAGATGCCGAGGTGGAAACACAAAGTGACGTGAACCCGTCTAGGGAGCACGTAATTGACATGCCGCCGGTTGTGCCAAAAGCCAAGGCACCTTTGCCTAGGCCACCTCCCCCTTATCCTCAGAGGCTAGCCAAGCAGAAAAGTGAGAATCAATTCAAAAAGTTCATTGACATGATGAAGAGCTTATCCATCAACGTGCCTTTGGTGAAGGCTTTGCAGCAAATGCCTAGTTATGCTAAATTCATGAAAGATTTGGTTACAAAGAAAAGATCAATGGACTGTGAAACTATCAAGATGACCCACCAAGTTAGTGCTATAGTACATTCAATGGCTCCGAAATTAGAGGATCCCGGTGCTTTCACCATCCCCTGCACTATTGGTAGTGCAGACTTTGCCAAAGCTTTATGTGATCTTGGGGCAAGCATCAACTTAATGCCCTTCTCAGTTTTCAAGACTTTGGGTATTGGGCCTCCGAGGCCAACTTCCATGCGATTGCAAATGGCAGACCGATCTATGAAGCGACCATTGGGTATTGTTGATGATGTGCTCGTCCGGGTGGACAAATTTATCTTGCCAGCTGATTTTGTAATCTTGGATTGTGAGGTAGATTATGAGGTCCCGATCATATTAGGGAGACCTTTCCTTGCTACGGGGAAGGCTCTAGTGGATGTGGAAGCAGGGGAACTCACTTTCAGGGTGGGTGATGAAAAGGTCGTTTTTCATGTGTGCAAGTCAATGAAGCAGCCCAATTGTACCGAAGTGTGCTCATTTGTGGATCTAGTCACGGCTGTGATAATTGATGACACTAGTGCAATGATCAATGTTGAGGACCCTTTGGAGGCTGTATTGTTGAATTTGGATGTCAATGATGATGCGGACCGAGTGGAGTGCGTGAATGCTTTACATGGAATGGGCTCTTATTCTTATGAGCCTAGGAAACTTTCTTTGGATCTTGAAAATAGAAAGACGCCTCCAACAAAGCCTTCAATTGAGGAACCCCCGGTATTGGAGTTGAAGCCATTACCTCCACACCTCAGGTATGAATTCTTGGGCTCTAACTCAACTTTATCAGTTATTCTTTCCTCTTGTCTTACTAACATGCAGGTAGATGCCACATTGGCGGTGCTAAAAAAGCGGAAAAAGGCAATTGGATGGACTCTAGCTGATATTCGGGGAATAAGCCCCGCATTTTGCATGCACAAGATTATTCTGGAAGATGATGCAAAACCCTCCTTGGAACATCAAAGGAGGATCAATGAGGCAATGCAAGAAGTGGTGAAAAAAGAGGTGATCAAATGGCTAGATGCAGGCGTGGTGTATCCTATCTCTGACAGCTCATGGACTTCTCCGGTGCAATGTGTGCCGAAGAAGGGTGGTATGACCGTGGTGACCAATGCCAATAATGAACTTATTCCAATACGGACAGTGACCGAATGGAGGGTGTGCATGGACTACCGCGAGCTGAACAAGGTGACCCGCAAGGATCACTTCCCATTGCCTTTCCTGGACCAGATGCTAGATGGCCTTGCTGGGCGTGCCTTCTATTATTTTTTGGACGGTTATTCGGGGTACAATCAAATTTTGATAGCTCCGGAGGATCAGGAGAATACAACCTTTACTTGTCCATATGGCACCTTTGCTTTCTCTCGGATGCCCTTTGGGTTGTGTAATGCACCGGCAACATTCCAACGGTGTATGATGGCCATTTTCACCGATATGGCGGAAGATATATTAGAGGTGTTCATGGACGACTTCAGTGTGGTTGGTGATTCATTTGAAGAGTGTTTGCACAATTTGGATAGAGTTTTGGCCCAGTGTGAAGACACCAATCTTGTGCTAAATTGGGAAAAATGCCACTTCATGGTTGAGGAGGGCATAGTGTTGGGCCATAAAATTTCAAAGCATGGGATTGAAGTTGACAAAGCCAAGATAGAGGTGATTTCAAGGCTTCCTCCCCCCACTTCTGTCAAGGGGGTGAGGAGTTTTCTTGGGCATGCGGGATTCTACCGGCGATTTATCAAGGACTTTTCGAAGGTAGTGAATCCTCTTTGCAAGTTGCTAGAAAAGGATACAAAGTTTGTGTTTGATGAGAGATGTATGCAAGCCTTTGAACTTCTCAAGCATAAGTTGACCACCAGCCCGATCATTACCGCACCCAATTGGAGCTTGCCTTTTGAGCTCATGTGCGATGTGAGTGATGTTACGGTTGGGGCAGTTTTGGGTCAAAGAGTGAACAAAATGTTTCATCCGGTGTACTAT
>NC_031994.1:12932939-12942294 GCF_001879085.1 Nicotiana attenuata
CCCCCTTGAGAATTGGAGAGTGTAATTACAGCCCTCAAATTACACCCAATTCCATGCTGACCAAGTAATTATTTGGCCAAACAAACATGCTAAACTGTGTAATTACACCCAATTACACCCAAATCCATTTCCAAGGTGGCTTTCCAAACAGGCTCTAAAGGTTTTAATTGATCAACTTCATGTTGGGAAATAGGTGGAAACTATTTGATTTTTGACAAATGTCTAGACTCTAGACATAATTATGATAGGAAAGAGGGGATCAAGCTTCTAATTAAGTGCAAGAACTAAAATTTTGTTAAAGATATATATATATATATATATAGAAAAGGCTTTTCTTTGTCGACCTTTATTTTTTGGATGGATGATAAGGTAAAAAAACTGATGAAAATCAAACCTTTAATATAAACTAGTATATTAAAATAGTCGCGTTCAATCAATTTATATCTTCATCAACGGCGTACGCAAGAATTTTCGTAAGCGGTGTCAATATTTGAATAAGTGAATAAATGAATCTATAACGACAAGCAATGTCATTTTTTTAAATTTTATTCAATATTTTTATTTTATTTATTATTTATACATACAGATTACGAAAAAATTCCGACGAAGCGGTGTCGCGTGACACTGCTTCAAGCAATGTGCCTATGTCCATGGTCTGCATTCAAAGAAATAGTTAATATTAAAAAGTGGAGTAATTTTCAAGGTTCCAAATTAATAAAAGTGATCCGAAGAATAATTAAATCGAGTTAGTTAACTTGTCCGACATGTCTACACTTTAGGGTTCTCATTTCTTGAAAAGCTTAATAGCCATGTGCTTTAATTTCATTTTCCCGATCACTTTTTCATTTGGTCCCTTATGGTACTTTGCTAGTTTTGCTCGTGATTTTTTTTTTTTTTTTTTTTTTTTTTTTTTTTTTGCGTGAATTGAGATAAAAGAAAATAGTTATTTGTATTAGGTGTTTATGTCAAATTAAACAATTTTATCTTGGGAGTCTTAAATTATAATAAGAATAGTAATTAGTTTATCAGAAAATATAATAATCAATAGTGTAGATTGAGCATTGAATTCGAACGATGTGTAGTTACATATTATCCATACAATCTGTCACGACCCAAAATCTACTAAGAGTCGTGATGGCGCCGGACACCACTGTCAGGCAAGCCAACCAAAAATACTTAATTAAATTTTCGTTTTAATACTCTTGAAATCTATGATTTTCCTTCAAATTTACCAATTAAAAAGATAATCGCTTCAATTCAAATTAAATGATAAGCAATTAATACAAAATACTTCATAACCATCCCAGAACCCGGTGTCACAAGTGCATGAGCAATTTCTAAGAAAAATCGAATAAAGTACAACAGCTGTCCGGAATACAATTGGACAGAAAATAAATAGAATCCGGAGAGAGACTATACTAGCTGCGGGTCGCCTCGAGGAAATACAGCTCGCCTAGTCTCCTTGTCAACCATGCTGCTACGCCCACTAGGCCACTAGAGGTGCATGTGCCTGTGCGACAAAAATGCACAGAAGTGTAGTATGAGTAAACAACGTGTACTCAGTAAGTATCCCGCCTAATCTCGAAGAAGTAGAGACGAGATGGCAACTTTGCCACTTACTAAAGGTCCAACAATAATATTATTAAGGCGATGACTCACGGATTTATTAAGAACAACAGTAAAATTTAAATGAGTCACTAAACAGGTGAAAGTTCCTTTTTATTTAAAGTCTCCGGATTCATAATCCATTAATTAACAATTATCTCAAGTCGGGAGAGCAGACAACAATATCAAGAGATCTCAAGACAAGCAATTCAAACATGTGCAACTCATGCCGAGGTCGTACGGCCCGATCCAACATAAATGTAAAATGTGCACTGCCGAGGATCGAGTGGCACGAGCCACAGATGCATCTATTACCCCGCTCGCGAAGCACACATGCGACGCGGTCAAATTTAACTAAACAATCACCCTGCTCGCGAATCATACATGCGACGCAAGTACACATAGACATACATGCTCAAACGGCAAATTAAGAATTTATCGGGGAACATTTATCCAAATAAAAGCCAATTCTCTTTAATGATTTAAGAAAAGAAGTTTAATCCTCTTAGAAATTCATTTACCAATTCGATATGATTTAAGATATTCAACTGTCAATAAGATCACATATATCCCAAGTATAGCATGCTTTTGGGTCCTAGACTACCGGACTTACACATATTAGTAGCTACGCACAGACTCTCGTCACCTCATGCGTACGTAGCCCCCACAAATAGGAGCACATAACCAATTATTTCACCTATGGGGACAATTCCCTCTTACAAGATTAGAAAGGAGACTCACATCGCTCCGAAGATCCATAACCGGCATTCCACGCCCTTCCGAAGACTCAAATTGATGCACAACGCTCCAAAACTAGCCAATAATTATGCACATCCATTAATATATGCTCAATTACTCATTACAATCCAATATATAACAATTCCTAACTCCGATCGAAAATTTGACAAAAACGCCCTCGGGCCCACGTGTCCGGATTCCGAAATTTTTCGAAGAGAGTCTACCCATGAACTCATGAACTCAAGTATATGATTTACTCTCAATTCCATACCCAAAATCGTGGTCATATTCCAAGAATATCAATTTTCTAGGTTTTCCTCAAACCCCC
This sequence comes from Nicotiana attenuata, assembly GCF_001879085.1. Taxonomy (NCBI): domain Eukaryota; kingdom Viridiplantae; phylum Streptophyta; class Magnoliopsida; order Solanales; family Solanaceae; genus Nicotiana; species Nicotiana attenuata. The sequence continues at coordinate 12,935,611 of NC_031994.1, forward strand.
AAACTTCTACCAATTTACATTTTAAAATCCATACATAATCAATGTATTTAACTCAAGATAGGTGGGAATAACTTACCTTATCGTTGATGATGAAAATCCCCTCTTGAAACCCTCCAAGAATCGTCCAAGCCAAGAAAATATGAGAGAAAATGGCCAAATCCCGATTTTTAAAACACTCTCTGCCTCCAGCACTTTCCGCACTCGCGGTCACTTGACCGCTTCTCCGGTTCCGCAGGTGCGAGACCAATTGCCGCTTCTGCGGTCCGGGGCTCCAGTCCATTCCGCTTCTGCGCAACCGCATCTGCGGTCCCAGCTCTCTTCCGCCAAATTCCGCATCTGTGACCATGGGGCCGCTTCTGCGGCTCCGCACCTGCGGCCCTAGTCTCGCAGGTGCAGTTACACCAGCAACCAGCAACTTCAGCTCTTCTTCAAACTCTTAATTCGATCCGTTAACCACCCGGAATCCACCCGAGGCCCCCAGGACCCCAACCAATCATACCAACCAGTCCCAAAATACATTACGGACTTGCTCAAGGCCTCAAATCATATCAAACAACGCTAAAACCACGAATCGACCTCCAATCCAAGCTTTATGAACTTTAGAATTTCAAACTCTAATTTCGATGTTTAAACCTATCAAATCACGTCCGATTGACTCCAAATTTTGCACACAAGTCATATTTAACATCACGGTCCTACTCCAACTTCCGGAATCGGATTCCGACCCCGATATCAAAAAGTCCACCTCCGGTCAAACTTCTCAAAAACCTTTAAATTTCTATCTTTAGCCAAATGACCCACGGGCATCCGAATTCACTTCCAATCACGCTCCCAACTCCAGAATCACCATACGGAGCTACTCCCAGACTCGGAATCCCAAACGGACATCAATAACACTGAAATGCACTTCAACCCAAACTTATGAAATTTCCTCCAAAATGCTAACTTCCACAATAGGCGCCAAAACGCTCCCGGGTCATCTAAAACCCGATCCGGGCATACGCCCAAGTCCGAAATTATCATACGAACCTGCTGGAACCTTCAGATCCCGATTCCGATGTTGTTTACTCTGAATCCAATCCTAGTCAATTCTCTCAACTTAAAGCTTCCGAAATAAGAATTTTCTCTCCAAGTCAACTCCGAACTTCCCGAAATTTAATTCCGACCATGCGTACAAGTCATAATGCCTGAATTGAAGTTGCTCATGGCCTCGAATTGCTGAACGGCGCGCTAGGGCTCAAAACGACCGATCGGGTCGTTATATCCTCTCCCACTTAAACATACGTTCGTCCTCGAACGTGCTAGGAACTGTGCTGGGGTTGTCTGGAATCACTGCTTAATACCTCGTGCACCTACCCGTGCTACCACAACTCAGTTGGGCACATCAACTCGATCAAATCTAAAGATAATTCTTTCATTTAGGCAAATAAGCCTTGGAGCCCAGTTTCAACATCCGAAATTCTCTGCCAGGCCTATTCCAACATACGCTCACCGTATCAATAACTACACACAGCACCAAAACACAACTGCATATCTTAGCTGAATTCACACCTTGCACCACTTTACTCACAGGACCACAATAGCATTCTCTGATCGAATAAATCAAAATTCCACGAATCTGATGCTCCCATTGCACCTCATGACCCACATAGGTCTTGCTCTGACTCTTACAATACGGCCAAGACGAAAAAGGTGTGTAGAAATTCATAACCAACTGTCGAACCAACAATTCATCAGGCCTATACTTCTGACAAGAACCATCACCTCATTCTTAACCAAATAATGGTATTTGCTTCTTAATATACTTCTTGTAATCAGGTTGCACTGATCCTAAATCCAATGATCTCGTCTCACCCAGTACGAACCGCTCAGGTAATAAGCCACCCCGGACACGATCAAAAGTCTCATATGATGCCGCAATGTGCCAATAGGCTATGAACTCGAATGTGACAAAAGGAAAACGAACTCTGAAAAGGAAATCCAATTACCCCGCTCGCGAATCATACATGCGACGCGGTCAACATATCTGAACAGAAAGCCCGCTCGCGAATCATGCATGCGACGTGGGCACACAGCTAATATAAGTTCCTCTCAGGAAAAGAGGAAACAAAACACATAAAAGCAGATACGGGGAACTGTACTCAACATCACACTATTGCGGCGTGCAACCCGATCCAAATAACATACCCATGGAGGTGTGCCACCCGATCCACTCATAGAATTCACATAAGGAGATATACATCGAGCTAAATTGCTCATTACAACAAATACCGAATATCGATCACAAGCATGCTAAGTGCATAATACCATCCCTGGGGAGACATATAGTGCCATAGGCTACAAAACTCAAGCACAACCGAGGTGCGATGTACGATCTGAATCTCGAGAGCTATCCTGCTCATATAACATCATCTCTACGCGGAACCTCAACACATAAGAAATTCACCAAGCCGTCTCACAACTCATACGGCGCAATATATCATTACATGAAATAGCTGACGACGAAATAGTACCCCGACTACTTGCCCAAAGGAGTGCATTGTTGAAATGAACACATCTGGCCTGATATAGAGCCAATATTCACATTTAGATCCATCCACAGACCTCAAGATGATTCTGATCACACTGAACTAGGCTAATAACCTTTCAAAGGTCCATAATAACTCCCTTTTTTCTCATAACACATAAGAACAACCATCATAACCGGAGTAATCATCCACAGTCCACAACCCCAATAAACTGAGTGCCCTCCAGGCATAAATTCTCAAATTAACAATACCACCACAATCTACATACTTGGTTTCATTCTTCAATCAATCATTGACTATATGCCACACTTGTACAATCTTCCCCTGGGACACGCCCCCACGACCTTTCGTAACAGATAACAAGTCTGTATATCTATACCACCGGCCGCACTAATGCTGAAAAGCGATCAAGAATCCATAACCAGGATGCAAAGCCTCTTTCACAAACGCCGATCTCAGGTGACGCTGAAGACAATACCAACTTACTTTAAACAGCAAAACTACTTTCCTGCTCATCCGAGCTCGTGACGTTCCCGTCAATACCGAACTGTAACCTTGATCCTCACTTCAAATTCCATACCACTCTCTGCACCCAACACGCCAATATACGATAGAACATGATTTTCATTATAACTCCGGAACCACTAATAGATTAACACTTCATCATATAAAAACTTTTCACCTAACTCACTTTAGGAGAACCATTGCGACATACAGGTGAATTCTCCTAACCGTAGAATATGTAAATCTCTAAGTAGTGGTCTAAGCCACCATAGCCCTTCCAGGATCCGCCTACACATGACAGGCCATAACAGTGGAATACTCCTGAATAACATCAATTACAGCGGTCGACAAGCCTCACACGTACCATCACAAATCACTTGCATAACTTAATCACGCTGAAGGAATTGATCACCACCAATATGCCATTTCAACCATGGCTATCCAATCCAACCTCTTCCAATTCATCCTTAACTGTATTAGAATAATAATAACTTCATTCAACACATAATGCACTCCACCCGAGTGGCCTTGAAATACGAGACCATGTTGTCCCAAATCCCACGAACCATTTCATACCTTCCTTCTGCGCATATTCGCATTTTGACTGGCACATCCATTCTGATAATTCCTCTACGAATCCGAAGTCTTTTTCTCCTTTTTTTTCCTCGATGCTACACTGCAAGTCAAAACATCATAGAACATTCTAAGCCTCTCATCATAAGCTGCTTCACAAGCTCGATTCCTAAACACATTGCGGGCTTGAATTCTTAGGCACCACATCTTTAACCTTTGAATTTACTAGGACCGTTGTTGAGAGCCACCCGCTTTGACTTGGACCCAAATATAATCAACTCCATAAATCTTCTAACACATGAATACCCTCTCGGCGAAGCACCCGGCAGAATCACTTCCTTTGGAACCCACATCTATACAAGGCATAAATCCTGAATCCTTCCCCAAGTCTAAACATGGGCCAATAAGGCGAACCATAGCACACCTTTAACAATTCTTTTGCTTAATTTACCACTTATGTTCCTTTCCTGTAGCTGAAATAACCCATCAATATGCTAATAATCAGAAACCTCGCAAGTAGTTAACCAGGCAATCCTTAATCATAGGTAGTGGGACTCTCCCACTTAGCCTGAAGCCATTATAACACAAATTCTGGAATTCACCGGGATCCTTTATCTCTTGTTGACATAACCTTGCGCAATCAACCGCCAAAATTCTCGGAATCTTTCTGTAAAACCCTCTTGTTATACTCCAAATCATCAACCACGTTCGCACGACCGATCTCCTTGCTGTATAACCAATAGAATTTCCACAGAAGCTTCGACAACCATGCAACCGCCGATCCGCTCACTGGAGATAACCCACCTGTGGGATGTACGTGTTGACGTCTTCCAACGCTGCTACACGGGGTGCAAACACCATGACATTAATGACCCATCCTGAGTCTAAGCTCACTCTCTAGCTGCACAAGTCCATTCACCCCTCGTGGACATCAATTAAGTGCGGGGCAACATCCTTCCAATTCAAAGTTAGGTTGTATCCTTCTCCCTTTCTAGCAGCTCCTTTCCGTCATATCAAATCTCCTGCCGCCTAATAGCCCATACTCCAAATTAATCCGTAGGCCCGAATCACCAGTCACTAAAATTCCCAGATCACTCCAAACTCTCCCACTTTGGCGAAACTCACCCCTTTAGTCGACTACTCGACCTTTGCTTCTTATACCTGGCCTTCTAGAAATTTTAACCACCGCCTGACACTCCCCACATGTCCTTCCTCATCCTTTGCTGCTCAGTTGTTGCCTTAAATAAAATCTATCTTCATGGCACTTGAACCCATAATTGCTGCTAACTTTAAACCTTTCCGAAGATCATCTTCCTCGAACCGTCGACATTAGGAACATTGATTCAATCCTGCACTACCGCACCCCGCGATATATGACAGTCGTATCTTCAATACTACTTCACAATATCTTACCCCAAGGCGAATTGTAGAAGATCATAACACCGGCGAACTTAGTACGTTCAATTAGGACAATGACACCTCATCATAGAAGAAAACTCCACCACGCTCTCAAATACCAAGTCTCATTACTCCACCAGCCCACATCTGACCATTCTCAGTCCGATTGCCTTTCCCCTGCCGCGAATAAAATACCGAATCTCTAGATCGTGCACTGAGTAAACCTCCCTTCAAGTCATTCACTGTCCCGACACGTAGGCAAACGTTATCAAACCCGCGGAACAATCGTTCATAGCATCATAGAAATTGTGCCTAGGTTCAGAGCTCTCAGAAGTACCGCCACTGAGCTGAAACGACAGAATATCCTTCCACAAGGCGACGATAATAGCTCAGGCAACTATGCAGGGAGAAACACCCCGCACTGCATCGGTAGTACCATTACAATTCTTAAATCCTCGATTCATAACAAGCGGTTCGCGTCGCATAAGATTGAATAGGAAGGAATTAAAGGCGTAGCCTCCAGGGATCAAATCGCACGATGGGAAATCAAGAAGGGAAGTACTCCTAACAGTCCTGCAGCCTCCCGAGGATAAGTACAGACGTCTCCGTACCGATCCGCGAGACTCTAATAGACTTGCTCATGACTCGTGAGACCCTAGGAACCTAGTGCTCTAATACCATGTTGTCACGACTCAAAATCCACTAAGAGTCGTGATGGCGCCAGAAACCACTGTCAGGCAAGCCAACCAAAAATACTTAATTAAATTTTCGTTTTAATACTCTTGAAATCTATGATTTTCCTTCAAATTTACCAATTAAAAAGATAATCGCTTCAATTCAAATTAAATGATAAGCAATTAATACAAAATACTTCATAACCATCCCAGAACCCGGTGTCACAAGTGCATGAGCAATTTCTAAGAAAAATCGAATAAAGTACAACAGCTGTCCGGAATACAATTGGACAGAAAATAAATAGAATCCGGAGAGAGACTATACTAGCTGCGGGTCGCCTCGAGGAAATACAGCTCGCCTAGTCTCCTTGTCAACCATGCTGCTACGCCCACTAGGCCACTAGAGGTGCATGTGCCTGTGCGACAAAAATGCACAGAAGTGTAGTATGAGTACAAAAACAACGTGTACTCAGTAAGTATCCCGCCTAATCTCGAAGAAGTAGAGACGAGATGGAAACTTCGCCACTTACTAAAGGTCCAACAATAATATTATTAATGCGATGACTCACGGATTTATTAAGAACAACAGTAAAATTTAAATGAGTCACTAAACATGTGAAAGTTCCTTTTTATTTAAAGTCTCCGGATTCATAATCCATTAATTAACAATTATCTCAAGTCGGAAAAGCAGACAACAATATCAAGAGATCTCAAGACAAGCAATTCAAACATGCGCAACTCATGCCGAGGTCGTACGGCCCGATCCAGCATAAATGTAAAATGTGCACTGCCGAGGGTCGAGTGGCACGAACCATAGATGCATCTATTACCCCGCTCACGAATCACACATGCGACGCGGTCAAATTTAACTAAACAATCACCCTACTCGCGAATCATACATACGACGCAGGTACACACAGAAATACATGCTCAAACGGCAAATTAAGAATTTATCGAGGAACATTTATCCAAATAAAAGCCAATTCTCTTTTAATGATTTAAGAAAA
>NC_031994.1:12943327-13003797 GCF_001879085.1 Nicotiana attenuata
AATCGGATTCCGACCCCGATATCAACAAGTCCACCTCCGGTCAAACTTCTCAAAAACCTTTAAATTTCTATCTTTAGCCAAATGATCCCAAAATGACCCGCGGGCATCCGAATTCACTTCCGATCTTGCTCCCAACTCCAGAATTACCATACGGAGCTACTCCCAGACTCGAAATGCCAAACGGACATCAATAACACTGAAATACACTTCAACCCAAACTTATGAAATTTCCTCCAAAATGATAACTTCCACAATAGGCGCCAAAACGCTCCCGGGTCATCCAAAACCCGATCCGGGCATACGCCCAAGTCCGGAATCATCATACGAACCTACTGAAACCTTCAGATCCTGATTTCGATGTCGTTTACTCTGAAAACCAATCATTGTCAATTCTCTCAACTTAAAGCTTCCGAAATGAGAATTTCCTCTCCACGTCAACTCCGAACTTTTCGAAATTTAATTCCGACCACGCGTACAAGTCATAATGCCTGAATTGAAGCTGCTCATGGCATCGAACTGCTGAACGGCGCGCTAAGGCTCAAAATGACCGATCGGGTCGTTACACAATCTTTCAACATATTAGGTTAAGTGTTTATAATAAATGTGTCATAACAAATAGGAATGGATCTAGCCAATAAGTTATGAGTTAATTTGAACTGAGTAACTATTAAAAAACTCGTTTGCAAACACAAATCTAGAACAAAATTAGATGGAATGAGAAAGACTTTAATTTCAAATCCGAACACACAAAATTCAAATTTTGGATCCGTATATAATGCCAAAATCCGTTAAGCGATTTTGATCTCTCTTTTACTTCTCATTTTACAATTTTGAACTTGTAAAATCTTTATTTATTTATTTATTGGTTGAGAACTTTTTTTTTGAACATAAAAATACGATATTTATATTACTTAAAGGACAAATTACAGGAATAAGACATAGTCTTACGGGCATTACTATTGCCCATACTTGCTAGGAAATTACAAACATCAGTAGAAATAGTTCTTATACTAATACAAGATTCATGCTTGTTTTTTTGAATTTCTTCTTTAGCGAAAAAAGGGGGACAAGCATGGTAAACACATTTTTTACTGGGGGGATGCTTCATAACTTCTTTAGCCAGTCGATGAGCTACTTCATTTCCTTCCCTAAAATTGTGCCTCAGTAGTGGGAGCTTCAGTTGGTGCATTAACCATCTGCATTCAAAAATAATATTGTAAAAATTAGTACAGTCCTCATGCATTAGTTTAATAACATCCGTGCTATCAGTTTTAATTTCCATATTTGTATGTTTAAAGTCCACTGCAATTCTTAGTCCTTCTAGAAGGGCCAGTAATTCTGCATGAATTGGGGAGGAAGCACGTATTACTTTATGATATCCCATAATCCAATCACCACTGCTATTGCAAAATAATCCACCAATTCCTGCAACATTGTTAGTAGAAGAGAAAGCGCCATCACAGTTTAGTTTAATAGCATTTTTAGGCGGTTTATACCACCTAATTTCAATGGGAATTTTCTTGCTGATAAAAGGGGTTTTTTCCGTGAAAAAGATATATTCCCATGCAAAGTGCATGGGTTTTTTTACGTGCAGATGGCAACTAAGATTATTTAAATTATTGTTATTTCTGTTTTTCCAAAGTTCCCAAATGCAAAATGGGAAGAGAGTTTCCCAACTAATCTTATGAGAATTCTGATTGATGAAGCTATCACGAAGGTCCCTGAGCCAATTAATATCGCATGTAGTGTTAAGGTAGCTGATGCCTATAGATTTCCAGAATTGTTGGGTATATACACAGTTTAAGAAGATGTGTTGGATGCTCTCAACCAATTCTGCATGTAGTGCATCTGACATCTATATTCATACCAATTTTGTGAAGGCAGGCTCTACACGGAACGCAATTGTGAGAGCATTTCCAGAGAATTTTTTTTATTTTGTTAGGATAACGGAATCCCATATCCATTTATGGGAATTTGAAGGTGGGAAGGGGTTACCGAGGAGATTATAACAAGACTTTATGGAGAAAATGCCATTAGAGCTTAGCTTCCAACTAAATTCATCAACTTTGGAATTATTGGAGGGAGTTGGTGTAATACTAATATTGTGGAGCACTTCTGGGGGTAATTCAAAGCCAATTTTGTTCAAGTCCCAATTATTATCCCTAGTTAAATTACCCAGAGAGAGATCACACTCAATTTTGTTAAGGGGGCCCTCAATAGAGCTTCTAAGGGAGGAGGAATTATAAATCCAATTATTATACCAAATATTTAAACAGAAATTTTTTGAGGGGTGCCAAAGAATTCCTTTATTGCATAATTTCCACCCTTGGAGAATGGATTTCCAGATGAAGGAAGAGTTTGTGATAGATTTTGAGTTAGCATACTTGGACATGATGAGGTGACACCAAGGAGCTGATGGATTTTTTAAGAGTCTCCATACAAGACTTGATAGGGTAACCAAGTTCTTATTTTTTGCCTTGTGAATACCCAAACCACCTTCCTTTAGATCCTTGGTGACAGTATCCCAGCTGATTAGATGAAGCTTTTTAGTAGTACTTGTAGAGCCCCAAATAAAATTCCTTTGAATTCTATCAATGGATTTTAGAGTTTTGGGATGAAGGAGAGTGTATTGCATTATGTGTGAGGGGATTGCTCCTAGAGTACTCGTTGCAAGACGCCCAACCATATTAAGAAAAGAACATTTCCAGTGAGAGAGTCTAGTTTGTAACTTATCCAGGATGAATTGGAAGTCCTTGGTTTTAGGATATTTACTAAGGATTGGGAATCCAAGGTATTTACCAAACAAAGTGGTGGATTTTATGCCAAAAAGAGTGGTTAGGAAGATTAGTTGATCTTTTGAGCAATTAGGAGGGATAACAATTCTGGACTTAGATTTGTTTATGGTTAGTCCAGATTCCATGGAGAAAAAATCCATGCATCCTTTTATGCATAGGCTAGTTTTTTTTATTAGCCTTTCCCATAAGAGTTAAGTCATCCGCAAATAGTATGTGGGAAAATGAAGGGCCCCAATGGCCAATTTTGATGGGATACCAATTCCTAAGGTCAACCTGGTGATTGATAAGTCTAGAAAGAAGTTCAATACATAATATAAAAATGTAGGGGGAGAGAGGATCACCTTGACGAATACCCCTACTAGGTTGGAAGAAGTTTGTTCTTGACCCATTGACTAACACCCCTATTGAGCTAGTAGTAATGCAATGCATAATGAGTCTAGTAATCTTAGGAGGAAATTTGAAGTAATGAAGGGTCTTATGGACAAAAGACCATTCTAGTCTATCAAAAGCCTTTTCTAAATCTAGTTTAATGAGCATATCAAAGTTAGTCTTTTTTGAACGTCTAAGGCTATTCATAATTTCCTGAATGATTATAGCATTATCACTAGTTCTTCTATTTTTAATGAAACTAGATTGCATAGGACTAATAAGGAGGGGTAGGAAAGGTTTCAATCTATTAGCTATGATTTTAGTGATAACTTTGTAAGTAGTATTGCACAAACCATTGAGTCTAAAGTTTTTGAGATTGTTAGCATTAGGGAATTTTGGAATGAGACATAAATATGTATCATTCATGCCACTAGGAAGGGATTGGGTGGAGAAAACTTGGTGACAATAAGAAGTGAAGGGGTTTTTTAAAATGTGCCAATACTTTTGATAGAAAAAAGGATAGATGCCATCCGGACCTGGAGCTTTAAAGGGTTTGAATGAAAAAATGGCCTTAGTTTGGTAAGCGGGTAGTCTAGACAATGTAGGTCAGGCTTATTAATAGTAGAAGGATCAGAGATTGAATTGTTTATAGGGGAGGCAATTTTTACACTTTGAAAGGCCTCTCTAAAGAAGGTAAATGTGTGATCTAAAATTTGATTTGGGTCTGTTATCCAATCTCCTTTATCATTGGTGAAGTACATAATGGCATTACAACATTTACGATTAGAAGCTATAATATGAAAAAACTTTGTGTTGGCATCGCCATCATTGAGCCAATTGCTCCTAGACCTTAACTTCCAAAAGTCATGCTTCATATGGAGGATATTGTTGTATTCTAATTGCAGGGTGGACTCAAGGTTTTGAAGGAAGTGACTATTGTGGTAGTGGGGGGAAGACTGGATTCCATTTAGTCTAGCAAGGATTTGTCTCTTTTTTTTACAAATATCCCCAAAAGTAGTATTCTTCCAATTAATAACCTCCTTAGTAAAATGTTTTTTAGCATCAACTAGGTCTTTCCCTAACCAACTTTGTTTAACTATATTAATGAAGTCCGGATGTCTACACCAAATAGTTTCTAATCGAAAGGGTTTATCCCTACTGTTTCCATTCCTAGGTTTTAGGTTTAACAGAAGAGGATTATGGTCGGAATGAGGTTTTGGGAGATGAATGACTACGGCCTTAGGGTAAAGGTCAATCAAATCTTTGTTCACAAAGATCCTATCTAGTAATTAAACCTTTTGATTTTTTCCTATGGTTAGACCAAGTGTATTTACAACCCTTGTAGCCTAAGTCTAAGAGATTACAATGATTAATACTTTTCCAAATCTCTTTGCTACGTCTACGTTTAATGGTCTTACTGCTGGAATATGTAAAGCTTCAACAGGAAAAAGATTAGAGTTAATTTGACTGACAACATTGCCCAATAATAATCTTTGACTCACTAATAACTTTCCATTTCACTTCCCAATCAATATAAGTTACTGTAATTATAAATTTACAAGAAGCACATTATGTAAATTTGTAATTAAGCCAAATATCTTTTTGTCTTTTGGTGGTAATTAAGTATCCTCCAAGTTTCTTGCTTTTTGTCCTCACTGCAATTGCATGCAACTAGCATTCTGAATACTATACTCAACCACCCCACCACTATTAGTAAACTGTATTTGTAAAATAATTCTGGAGAAGATAAAATAACATATAAACAGAAATGTAAACGAAACAGAATTTAATCCGAGCACACTGAATACACAGTGCCAAGGTTGTGGATTATTTCCTCCCAGGATAGAACGAATTACAGACTGGTGTAGCGATACTTCAAACCCCAGTGTTTCAGCGAACACAAAGATCAGTAGCAAATCACATTTACTGTTGCTTTCTTTGTAGTTAAAACAATGTAGAAGAAAGGAGGAGAACTCAAAAATTCATATGAAAAATCTGAGAGAATGGACAACTTATTTATAGCCCAACCTGTTGAGTTCAAACGAAGAGAGGTCAGTTACATAAAACGGCCATAACGTAAATGGCCATTTAAGCAAATTAAAATGGGAAGAGGAAACGCTTTCCGTTACAAAAAACGGATGGTCAGAGTCAATGAAACGGATAATTTGGATTATTAATTTTCCGTTACAAACACGGATATTTAATAATATTACTGTATACGGTCGAAATCAGGTATGCCCGATTTTTCGGGCTCGAGGGGTCGCCTTAAGCCCGAGTTCGGGATGGATCGAGATTGAGCTCGAGGGACCAAGATCGAGCTCGATGATAGAATATGAGGCTCGAAGAATCAAGTGTTCGAGGAATGTCGGAGCCTAATGTGACCGGTCTCGAGATAATGCCGGTATGGATTTGTAACAGAATAAGCAAGATTCATGCCACGTCCCCAAGATCATGGCGTAAATCCCGGAATAGATTTGTACGAATCCGTACTAGGAGGTTAGGCAGCTGTCCCAATAAGGTTATTTACTGTAAATAAAAATGTACCTTATTTAGGGTTCCCCTATTATATAAAGGGGACCCCAATCATTAGTAAAGATCATCTAATCATTGGCAAAGAGTATACTCTCTTACTTTTTCGCTCATTGTTCATCAGAATTGTCCTTTAGCTTTGTTATTCTTGCTTTATTGTTCTTAGTCCATCTCGAGGTCACTTTGGCTCGAGGTCGATATTGCTTAGCAACACTGACTACTTTTCTAAGTGGGTGGAAGCACATGCCTTCGAGAAGGTCAGAGAAAAGAAGTTATTGACTTCATTTGGGACCACATCGTGTGTCGGTTCGGGATACCCGCCGAAATCGTGTGCGACAATGGCAAGCAATTCATCGGCAGCAAGGTAATGGAGCTCCTCGAAGCACATAAAATAAAAAAGATTTTATCAACAACATATCATCCAACCGGGAACGGACAGGCCGAGTCAACAAACAAAACTATCATTCAAAACCTAAAGAAAAGGTTGGACGATGCCAAAGGAAAATGGAGAGAAATTCTACCCGAGGTCCTTTGGGCATATCGAATGACATCGAAGTCCAGCACGGGGGCTACTCCGTTCTCTTTAGTATACGACTCCGAGGCCTTAATCCTGGTCGAAGTCGGAGAACCCAGCGCCAGGTTTGACATGCATCAGAGGTATCAAATCACGAGGCTATGAATACTAGCCTCGAGCTATTGGATGAAAAACGAGAAGCAACACTTGTTCGGATGGCTGCACAGAAGCAAAGAATCGAGAGATACTATAATAGAAGGACCAATCTTCGATACTTCGGAATCGGGGACTTAGTTCTACGGAAAGTCACCCTCAATACTCGAGACCCGAATGAAAGGAAACTAGGCCCGAATTTGGAAGGACCGCACTAAGTCATCATAGTTGTCAGCAAAGGATCTTACAAACTTGGCACGATGGAAAGCGAGCAACTATCGAACAATTGGAATGTATCATTACTCAAACAATATTACTGCTGAGGTATGGCCTTCTCCTTTTTAATTTAAATTTAAGACTAACTCATTGCAGGTGTTCAATCGATGCCGAGGGCACCTTTCCACACGAAGACCTTGGGTTTTAAAGCACACATTGCACTCTTTTTCCCTTAGATCGGATTTTGTCCGAAATGGGTTTTACCGGCGAGGTTTTTAACGGGCAACAACTATGTGCTACCTAAGGAGAACTCAACAATATCCAAGGCTTCTTTTCAATCAACCTCAAATACCGGGGGGCATCACCCTCGGAGATTATATTTTCGAGGACAATACTTCACGCCGAAGAGGGCCTCGATAGGAAAACTTTGTAATGGGCCAAACGGTCAGATGAACCGTGTCCATATATAATAGTCGAGCCCGGACGGCAAAACATGTACGCATGTATCAAATTATTCAAAGAAGCATTCTTTCTATATCAAAAAACACTTTGTGTCTCAAAGAAATTTGCTACTATACGAACATCATACTTGTGATTTTGCAAAAAACGGCTCAAGGGCCAAAATGCAAATACACCTCGAATACTTGGGGACTGTCATCAACAGTCAACGCATTCGAATTATCTAAACTCAAGTTCATAAGACCTCAAAGAGGCATCCCGTCGACATAAAGGCCAAGGCCATCATACTCGGGGACTGACCTTTTGAACAAGTTCGAAGGGTTATCGGAAAACAAGTCCAAAAGACATACCCGAAGGCTACGGCCATATTAAAGACTATGGTCATATAAAAAGGGTACGACCGAAATAATGCGACTCGGAGACGTCTGACTTCCACCATAAATTAAAGGCCTTCAAAAACTTTAAAAAATCGGTTAAACTAGGCTACCCTTGGCAAAAGCAAAAAAGGGCTTCGATAAAATCAGCCCTCGAATAAATTAAAGGCTCCGATAAAATCAGCCTTCGAAAAAAGCCTCAAGAGGTATTCAATTATCGTAACAAAGATGGATTACAAATGAGGTTCCGATCGATCGAACATTCAAAAAACCTAGCAGGTACAAAAAACACATGCTAAGGCATAAAGAATTTTAACTAAGTCTTTTAGCCGAAAAGAGGGAAAAACTATAGCCGCCTTAGAGGCCGAAGAGGCCCACTATAAGAGCCTAAGGGACGACCTAAAAGAGCCCAAGGGGCAATATAAAAGAGCCTAAGGGCCGAAGCATGCAGAGTTCGAAACCTTACTCTCACTCAAGTCGGACTCAAGAGTCCCATCATCCCGAGCTCGCGTCAAATCGAATTAAACATAGCTTAAGGATTAACAAAAACCTTAAGAGGTATTCTGTTCTAAGTTCGCCCGTTGATCACTAAAAAACCTAAGGATTGTTATATTCAGAAACGGATCACTTGATCATCGAAGTTATCGAAATTTGAAACAAAATGAAGACAAGGAAGAGTTCCATACAAATCAGAGATAAAGCAAAGGAAATTCTTTATATTTATAAAAGATATGTACAAAAGATATTTACAACACCCACGAGGGGCCCTTACACAAAAAATAAAGAAACAAAAAAAACCTAATCTATTTTAGGGCCATATCCTCGGGAGCCACATCCTCAGGAGCCGCACCATCGGGAGACGTATCTTCGGGAACCTCCTCATTGAGGACTTCGTCCTTATCTTCCCCGCTCTCGGAACCACTAGCGGAATCCTCGTCATCAGAGAGCAAAGCGGCAGCCTCTTACTCCAAAGTTTTTGCTTTCTCAATATCAGCTGAGAGGTCGAAGCCACGAGCGTGCACCTCCTCGAGGGTTTCTCTCCGGGACTGTCGCTTGGCATGGTTGAGAGCACAAGACAATTTGACTTCAGCAGCAATGGAGATCTCATGTGCCCGAGCATTGACAACTTCGGCGTTCGCTCGATAAGAAGCCACAAATGCCTCTGCCTCGGATTTAGCCTTTGCAAGCTCGGCGACCAATTTGACTTCGAGCTCCTCAATCTTTAAGCTTCGGGCCAAGCTTTCTCCTTTCGCATTTTGAAGCTGGCATTACACCGAAGCTAACTGGGCCCGAAGCATCTATTTCCCCGAGGCAAGACGGTCCATTTGCTGCTTCCACCCTAAGGTCTCGGCCTCTTTCAGCTTAATCTCCTCTCGAAGCTGCTCCACTAGCTCGCCCTTCTGCCGAGCCTGCAAAATTAAAGGCGTCGGCCATTAAATCAAATAGGCATTCAGTTAACTCCCAAAAAGAACTTGCATTACCCGCTTAATAAGCTCAGTATGTTCTTGATGGGCCTTCGCCAGTTCGGCTCGAAGATCGTTGATCTCCCCTTCTTTTTTGACATAGAGTATCTTAAGGACATCCCTCTCTTCCGAGAGCTTCTTAAGTTCGGCCTCACATAGAGCAAGCTCGGCTCCAGACTTGCAAAAAACGCTTCTCGATGGAGCATCACCGCCTTCACAAAAGGAAAAAGTTAGAGTTAGAACAACAAGGATAAAGCACAGGCGTAATTTTAAGGACAAGAACTTACTTGTTTAAAAAGCCTTTGGGCCTCATCAAAAAATAAATGAGGCGTTAGGATCGGGACCATCCTCGATCCCCGCAAGACACTCCCAAAAAATGTCACTCCCTTCATGGGTCGTTCCCACATCAGGAGTCCTCATGGCCTGCTTATCTCGGAACTGCCCTTCGGAGAACACCGGGCCAGGCGGAGAATCATCTACATTGATTACCCCAAGTGATTCACTTGGGATATTATCCTGTCTTTGAAGGGCCTCAGAATTAGGCTCTTCGAGCTCACCCACCGAGTGTCCCCGGGATAAGACACACCTTTTCCACCTGATGGCTCGGGGACTTTGCTCGAGCTCCCCTCCGAAATTTATTTGATTCGAGATTAAACCGCGTCTGCCACCATCGGTTCAGTGACCTTCGAAGCATCAGTGCACCTCTTTTTCGAGCTACCAATAGGCAGTCGTCGTCTTCTCCCTCTTCGTCCTCATCCCGAAAGCATTGGGCCGTTCCTAGAGATAAGGCCACGGTATCGGCCTTGGACTTTCTTTAGCCCTGCTCTTCTTTGGCTTCGAGGAATTTGCAGGCGACCCCCTCTTCCTTTTCTTTTACTTGGTGGGCTTTGAGATTTCTTCTTCACCGGGCGGGGGTGGCCGCATAGCAACAGCGTCTCCGAGGCCTGCATAAAGATAAAGTAAGTATTTCGCTAAGAAACACAAATATGCAAACAAAAGACCCACCTTGGTTTTTGGCCTCTCATCGACCCTTGCCCAAGTCACGCCAGCTGCACTCTGTGTATGAAGAAGTAGAGGCCAGTTGCCGAACCCAGCCTGCAAGGTCCGGAACTGCATCAGGAAACCAAGCAACAACTGCATCATCAGAAAGGGATTAGATCGAGAAAGGGATGAGATCGAGAAAGAGTAGGAAAAGCAAAATATTAAGTCACTATCGATAAACCTGTACTTACGTTTGATGTTCCATTCCTCCGGGAATGGTATCCTCTCAGCAGGAATCAGGTCGGAGGTCCTGATTTGGAAAAACCTGCTCATCCATCCTCGATCGTTGTCCTCATCGATGCTGGAGAAAAGAGATTTCGTGGATCGGCATTGCAGCTTTATCAGGCCACCTCGATAAAGGCGAGGGCTGTATAGCCTGATCAGGTGGTCAAGGGTAAATGGCATCCCCTCGACCAGGCTCGAGAAGTATCTGATTAGATTGACGATGCTCCAGAATAAAGGGTAGATCTAGCCAAGCGTCACCTGGTATTGTTGGCGAAAATTGAGAATCACTGGGTCTATGGGACCTAGAGCTGGATCTACGGGACCCAACGTGAATGGGTAGGTATACACGCTTAAGTACCTTGCCTTTATGATTAGTGATATCCTCTTCAGGGGAAGGGATCACCACATCTTTGTTCTCCTAGTTACAATCCTTTTTCACCTGCTCAAGCTTACTTTCGGTTATCAAGTAGATGTATCGGGACATGGGCTCACATCGGCCTGGTGTAGATGCAGGTTTATCGATTTCTAAATCGGAAGTTATTTCTTACGGCCCAGGAATACACTCCTCAATACGAGGTGGCACCATCGTTCTACTTCTGGTCGGCCGTGATGATGAAGAGGCTTTTTCCTTCTGAGGAACAGTTTTAGATGTTTTAGCCATTGCAGTTTATAAATTCAAAAGAGGAGAAAGAGTAGATGTTGTAGTAAGAGCAAATTGAGAAGAAGGTGAACACAAAGAAGTTGAAGGAGCTAAAAAGATTTCAAGAATGATTTGAGAAGTAAAGTTTGCAAAAATTATGAAGTTGGCCTATTTATATAGGCCGCTTAAGCGTGTTGGGGAAGCCAAATAGCCGACCATCAGCCGCCTCCAATTAATGACCTTGGGAGCTACGCGAAAGCGACTTTTCAATCACTTTAGCCGCTGACATCACAAGATTGACATCATGGTCGAAGCGTCGGAGCATCAAAGATCAAATCGTTTCTTATCGTTTTACTCTAAGAAATGCGGGGACTATCTGTATACGGTCGAAATCAGGTATGCCCAATTTTCTGGCCTCGAGGGGTCGCCTTAAGCCCGAGTTTAGGATAGATCGAGATCGAGCTCGAGGGACCAAGATCGAGCTCGACGACAGACTACGAGGCTCGAAAAATCAGGTGTTCGATGAATGTCGGAGCCTAATGTGACCGGTCTCGAGATAATGTATGGATTTGTAACAGAATAAGTAAGATTCCTGCCACGTCCCCAAGATCATGGCGTAAATCCCGGAATAGATTCGTACGAATCCGTACTAGGCGGTTAGACAGCTGTCCCAATAAGATTCTTTACTGTAAATAGAAATGTACCTTTTTAGGTTCCCCTATTATATAAAGGGTACCCCAATCATTTGTAAAGATCATCTAATCATTGGCAAAGAATATACTTTCTTACTTTTTCGCTCATTGTTCATCAGAATTGTCCTTTAGCTTTGTTATTCTTGCTTTATTGCGCTTGGTCCATCTCCAGGTCACTTTGGCTCGAGGTCGATACTGCTTAGCAACACTGGTTTGATTTACTCATTTCTTTCATTTATACATTATACTTCTTGATTAATAATTAGTATTGAACTATATCACATATCTTTAAAACCACAAATCAAATTTAATTGTTACTCGAATTTTCAAGGTAAACAATTACTTTAATATTTACTATTAACAAATAAATTTGGTCCAAAAAATTAATCAATCAATCATTTGACCGAAGCCGAATCCGAGCGAGCGACGATGATGGCGCGAGGTTGCCTTCTTCTTAACTCCTTAAGAGCTAAAAGAAGAGCAATTGTATATATACCCATCAAAAACCTTTTCCTCTTCCAATATGGGACAATGTCCCTTTGTCAAGGAGGAAAACTTAAATTATTTTCCCTCCATCCCTCTTTTAAGCTTATTTTAGCTTAAAAACTCAACAACCACCACCGCCGCCGCCACCTCCGACTGCCGGCCCACATCATAATCAACCGACACGCGATGAATCGTTTAATCTGCCCTAAGACCAGAAGTGACACCTCTTATTTCTTGGCCTCTTCTACTATTACTGGACCTCTCTCTTTCCCTTGTGGCACTGCCACTTCCACTTGAACCTGTTCACCAAAGTAGGTTAAAATAAAAAAAATTACTATGTTATATATATATATACACACTTCAAAATGACAGTGTAAAATTTATTTATGTTATTAGTGTAACTTAACTTGTTATTGCTAATTGCTTTACTTTTATAGCTAACAAGTTTCATTTATCATGGCAATAGCCAGCTTTAAGTTTTATATATTAACTATATAAAAAATATTTACACAATCAGGCAATTCTAATGAAAAGGTAATGCATATACTATATAGCTCCATTTAATAAATATTTATTGATAATATTAACCAATGATACTAAGTAACTTGTTAGAAGGGGTTCACTAGATTATGTTTCTAGCAGGGTGATTTCATATTTGAAGGCCCAACAGATGGTTGGGAAGGGGTGTCTGTCATATTTGGCCTTTGTAAGAGATGTTGGCGCTGATACTCCTACTATTGATTCTGTTCTGGTACCAGCAGAGTTGAAGGAATTGAAATAGAAGCTTCAGGAGCTTCTTGATAAGGGGTTTATTAGGCCTAGTGTGACGCATTGGGGTGCACCGATTCTGTTTGTGAAGAAGAAAGATGGTACTATGCGGATGTGCATAGATTATAGGCAGTTGAACAAAGTTACAACCAAGATAACAAGTATCCTTTGCCATGCATTGATGATCTATTTGACCATCTTCATGGAGCGAGGGTGTTCTCTAAGATTGATTTGAGGTCTAGGTATCACCAGTTGAAGATTCGGGACTTGGATATTCTGAAGACGGCATTCAGGACCCGCTATGGTCACTATGAGTTCTTTGTGATGTCTTTTGGGCTGACCAACACCCCGACAACATTCATACATCTGATGAACAGTGTATTTCAGCCATATCTAGGTTCGTTTGTCATAGTAATCATTGATCATATCCTGGTATTCTCACGTAACCAGGAGGAGCATGCACAATATTTGAGGATTGTACTACAGAGGTTGAGGGAGGAGAAGCTTTATGCCAAGTTCTCCAAGTGTGAGTTTTGGCTCAGTTCGGTGGCATTCTTGTGGCACGTGGTGTCCAACGAGGGGATTAAGGTGGATCCAAAGAAGATAGAAGCGGTTCAGAGTTGGCCCAGACCGTCTTTAGCTACGGAGATACGGAGTTTTCTCGGCTTGGCCGGATATTATCGTCGCTTTGTAGAGGGTTTCTCGTCCATTATAGTTTCATTTACAAAATTGACCCAGAAGGGTGCGCCATTCAGGTGGTTGGATGACTGTGAGGAGAGATTTCAGAAGCTCAAGACTACTTTGACCACAACTACAGTTCTAGTTTTGCCTTCAGCATCATGCTCTTAGACAGTGTATTGTGATGCTTCTCAGAATGGTATTGTCTGTGTCTTGATGCAGGAGAGTAGAGTGACTGCTTATGCTTCGCGCCAGTTGAAGCCCCATGAGAAGAACTACCCCGTTCATCATTTGGAGTTGGTAGCCACCATTCATGCATTGAAGATTTGGAGGCATTATCTTTATGTTGTGTCTTCTGAGGTATTCACGGATCATCATAGTCTCCAGCACTTGGTCAAACAAAAGAATCTAAATGTGAGGCAGAGAAGACGGTTGGAGCTTCTAAAGGACTATGATATTACCATTCTGTATCATCTGGGGAAGTCCAATGTAGTGGCTGATGCCTTGCGTAGAAAGGCGATGAGTATGGCAGCCTTAAATTTTATTCTGGTAGGTGAGAGACTGCTTGCATCAGATGTTTAGGCCTTGGCCAATCAGTTTGTGAGATTAGATGTTTCAGAGCCCAGTCGGGTTCTAGCTTGTGTGGTTTCTCGGTCTTCCATATATGATCTTATCAAAAAGCGCCAGTATGATGATCCCTATTTGCTTGTCCTTAAGGACACGGTTCAGCACGGTGATGCTAAGGAGGTTACTATTGGGGATGATGGGTGTTGAGGATGCATGGTCGGATTTGTGTGCCCAATGTAGATGGGCTACGTAAGTTGATTTTTGAGGAGACCCACGATTTGTAGTATTCCATTCACCCCGGGTGTCGCAAAGATGTATCAGGACTTGAGGCAGCACTACTGGGGGAGGAGAATGAAGAAATACATAGTGGGGTTTGTGATAACTAGGGATTTTAATGCATTTTACACTCCTTCTTACTTGAGTTTTGATTAGAAATGTGTACAAAATAGTCCAAAAGGCTTACGTGCTGTACTTGATTGCAGGGTTTGATCAACAAGGTGACTATTCGTCAAAAACCAGCTCAAAAAAGGAGTGAAACATGCACAAGTACCAGGAACAAGTTCAAGCTCAAAAAACAGGACCAATGCGGCCGCACTCCATTCTGTGCGGTCCGCAATGAAGAGATTCAGAGAGTGCTAAATTCCAGGCAACCAAGTGATGCGGCCGCACTGCATTCTGTGCGGTCTGCATTGAAGTGATGCGGCTGCACTGACTTCTGTGCGATCTGCATTGACTTCATTGCGGCCGCACTCGATTCTGTGCGGTCCGCAGAGCTCAACTTCAGAGTGTGTCATATTGGAGGATTATGGCCAATGCGGTCCGCGTTCCATTTTCTTGCGGATCGCAACAGGAGCCACTGCAGCCGCGGTGCATTTTGTGCGGTCCGCAGTGGCCATGATCAGAGAGCAAGAATTCCAGCTGAAAGCCTTAGTGCGGCCGCACTCTATTTTGTGCGGTCCGCACTAGCCCCGCAGAGGTATTTTTGTCCAGAACTTTCGGCCTAGTATAAATAGTTTCTTTTCCCATGTTTAGGTCATCAGTTAGAATATACAGTTGAGCTGCGCTCGTGAATAGTGCTTTCTTGCCATTTGGAGTAATTTTACTATAGTTTTACCATTGAATCTTCAAGTTTTAATTAGTAATTTAATTTTATGGGTTTATCTTCATCTATTTCTTTGTTTTTATCTATTAACTTGAGTAGCTAGACCCATCAGCTAGGGTTGTGGCTCAACCCTAGTGTGGGTAATTGATGGGTCTTGTGTTTTAAGGTTTGAATGTCTATGGGTGTTTGATATTTGGACTAATTTATGGTTTTATTGTTGAATTAGTGGTTGCAAACACTAGTTTATGCTTTGTTGATTTGGCTCTTCTTGAGAAAGAGAGCCTAAGTCTCAAGAATTAGTCCAACAAGGAATTGGGGCGTACTTAAGAGAATTGATAGCCCCAATTAAAGGGTTAAACCGAGAAATCGTAATACCCGACTTGAACCTCAATTGCTTGCACAAATGATCATACCCAATTGATCTTGAGAGAGTCAATTAGGGCAAAATCACTCGAACTACCGAGAGGTATAGAGTGAGTAGAATTGTGCAACGGTTATATCGTAATCCCCAAATATGACAACCTAGCCTTAGACACGAAAACCCGTTAATTATCCACCTAGGTAAAAGTCACTCCCCTAGTGCCTTTTAACTAATTAGAACATCTTTAATAGTCTTCTCTTAGCTTAACATAGCTCAATTTAGCATATTGGTAGTATAAATTTAGAAGTGAAATCAAAAACCAAAAATGTTTAGAAGTGTAGTTAGGAACAATTACGCAATTCTAACTTAGATAGAAACTCAATTTCAATTTCTAGCTCCCTGTGGAAATCGATCCCGACCTTATCGGGTAAAAGCTGCTTCGACTTCTCTTGCTACTTTATAGTAGTACAGGGTTGGCTCTGATCACTTTTTGGCGCCGTTGTCGGGGAGCTAACGGTCTTGATTATCTATCTTAGTAGTTTTGTGAATTGTTCTTTTTTCCTTCTTTGTTAATAATTTGTGTGAGTCACAACTTCAGGTGCAAAATGGCAGCAAACAACAATGACCCTCTTGGCAATGTGGTTGCGGGGGAGGAGGTAGTTGATATTGGAGATGATGAGCCTCTTGTACCTCAAGGACAATGTAGAGGCCGCCACGCCAATGCAAATGAAAATATTCCAGACCCTCCTCTGCCACCTCCAAGAGTGGCCCCTCTAGTTCTTCCCAACCAAGGCTATGCTAGTGCAATTGTCCCACCCCGGATCTGGGCGGGCAATTTTCAAATTACCAACGTGATGCTGACATTGTTGGATCAGCGTGGGTACTTCACGGGTGCTCCCACTCAGAATGCTTACAAACATCTCAAGGGGTTCGTGGATACCTGTTGGGGGAGCAAGCAAACCAATGTGTCTGAGGATGCACTTCGATTGAGACTCTTCCCATTCTCACTTAGAGGGAAGGCATTGGATTGGCTTGAGCGACTTCCCAACCATTCCATCACCACTTGGGATGAGTTGGCAGATAAGTTCATTGCCAAATTTTTCTCTCCGGGGCACATGGCAGCATTACGGGATGAGATCTTAGCTTTCAAGCAGGAGCCCACCGAACCATTACACGAGATTTGGGAGAGATATAGAACTATGATGAAGGAATGCCCCAACAATAATATGACAGAGGCAATGATACAACAAACCTTCTACCGGGGCATCAATACAACGAATCAATGTATAGTGAATCAATTGGCTGGGGGTAATTTCATGAAGCTGCCTTATGATGAAGCTTGTGCTATTCTTGACGAGATGGCTGACACATCCTCCGCGTGGCAAAGTAGAGCCAATGTGCCACAGGGTGACCCCACGGTAACTCACTTGCACAAAGAACTACATGACCATAGACAGGCTATAGCAGAGCTTACAACAACAATGAACCAATTAGCAAAGGCACAGTTGCAACAAGTTCAAAATCCTCGCCAAGTAAATGCCATGGAGGGTACCAACATGCTAGTGAACAATAGAAGACAAAGAGGTCAACAGAACCAAGGGAGTTCAGATCAATTTGACAATGATTGTGGTGGATTCCAATATGATGGATATGATGGGTAGAATGAAGAGGTACAATATGTGAATAATTATCAAGGCCAAAGAGGCAATTCTTCTAACCAACAGCAACAACGGAGATCCCAGGGCAATTGGGGTAACCAACAACAAGGCAACAACAATTGGAATAATCAACAACAAGGGAACAAAAATTGGGGAAACAATAATCAAAATCCAAATTGGGGCAATCAAAACAACAATCGGAGCAATCAGGAAAACTGGGGCAACAACAACAATTGGGGTGGAAACAACAACTAGGGTGGATGGAACAACAACCAGGGAAATCAGGGGCAAGGCTTTCAAAGGCCCCCAATGTATCAACAACCGAGCAATCCACAACCTTTTCCATCCCAGGGTCCTAGTTCTTCCAACAATGAAATGGGGAGAATTGAAATGATGTTTGAACAAATGATGAAAAAGAATGCTGACTCTGATGCGCAATTGGCTTCTCACAACACTTCAATCAGAAATTTGGAGGTTCAGCTAGGACAAATCTCTCAGTCTCTGAATACTCTCCCTAAGGGGGCTCTACCGAGTGATACGGTGGTTAACCCAAAGGGTGGGAACAATCATGTTATGGCAGTAACTACAAGGAGTGGACGAGGCGGTGATGTGAATGCCTCCAAACAAAAGCAAATTTTGGGTGATAAAGTTGAGTTGCAAGAAAATGAAGTTCCTTTGGTGGTTGAGAATGTGATTGATGAAAATGTGAATGAAGATGTGAGGATTGATATTCAAGATGCCGAGGTGGAAACACAGAATGACGTGAACCCGTCTACGGAACACGTAATAGACATGCCGGAGTCGGTGGTGCCAAAAGCCAAGGCACCCTTGCCTAGGCCACCTCCACCTTACCCTCAGAGGCTAGCCAAGCAGAAAAATGAGAATCAGTTCAAAAAGTTCATTGACATGATGAAGAACTTATCCATTAATGTGCCTTTAGTGGAGGCTTTGGAGCAAATGCCTGGCTATGCTAAATTCATGAAAGATTTGGTTACGAAGAAAAGATCCATGGACTGTGAAACTATTAAGATGACCCACCAAGTTAGTGCTATAGTACATTCAATGGCCCCGAAATTGGAGGATCCCGGTGCTTTCACCATTCCTTGCAATATTGGAAGTGCAGACTTTGCTAAAGCTCTATGTGATTTGGGGGCGAGTATCAACTTGATGCCCTACTCAGTTTTCAAGACTTTGGGAATTGGACAGCCGATGCCGACTTCCATGAGGTTGCAAATGGCAGATAGATAGATGAAGAGGCCTTTGGGTATTATAGATGATGTGCTTGTCTGGATGGACAAATTTATCTTGCAGTTGATTTTGTGATCTTAGATTGCGAGGTAGATTATGAAGTCCCTATCATATTGGGGAGACCTTTCTTTGCTACGGGGAAGGCCTTAGTTGATGTGGAAGCAGGGGAAAGTCAATGAAGCAGCCCAATTGTATAGAAGTGTGCTCATTTGTGGAACTTGTCACGGCTGTGATAATTGATGATACTAGTGCAATGATCAATGCGGAGGACCCTCTGGAGGCCGTATTGTTGAATCTTGATGTCAATGATGATGAGGGCCGAGTGGAGTGCGTGAATGCTTTACATGGAATGGGCTCTTATTCTTATGAGCCTAGGAAACTCTCTTTGGATCTTGAAAATAGAAAGACTCCTCCAATAAAGCCTTCAATTGAGGAGCCTCCGGTGTTGGAGTTGAAGCCATTGCCTCCACATCTCAGGTATGAATTCTTAGGCCCTAATTCAACTTTGCTAGTTATTCTTTCCTCTTGTCTTACTAACATGCAGGTAGATGCCACATTGGCGGTGCTCAAAAAGGGGAAGAAGGCAATTGGATGGAGTTTAGCTGATATTCGGGGAATAAGCCCAGCATTCTGTATGCACAAGATTATTCTTGAAGATGATGCAAAGCCCTCATTGGAACATCAAAGGAGGTTAAACGAGGCAATGCAAGAAGTTGTGAAAAAGGAGGTGATCAAGTGGTTAGATGTTGGGGTTGTGTACCTTATCTCTGACAGCTCGTGGACTTTGCCGGTGCAGTGTGTGCCGAAGAAGGGTGGTATGCAATGCTAACAATGAACTAATTCCAACCCGAACAGTTACCGGATTAACAAGGTGACCCGCAAGGATCACTTCCCATTGCCTTTCCTTGACCAGATGCTTGATCATCTTGCTGGGCGTGCCTTCTATTGTTTCCTGGATGGATATTCTGGGTACAACCAAATCTTGATTGCTCCGGAGGATCAGGAGAATACCACATTACCTGTCCATATGGGACCTTTGCTTTTTCTCGGATGCCTTTTGGGTTGTGTAATGCACTGGCGACATTCCAACGGTGTATGATGGCCATTTTCACCGACATGGTGGAAAATATTTTGGAGGTGTTCATGGACGATTTCAGTGTTGTGGGTGATTCGTTTGATGAATGTTTGAAAAATCTGGATAGAGTGTTAGCCCGTTGTGAAGACACCAATCTTGTGCTCAATTGGGAAAAATGCCACTTCATGGCTGAGGAGGGCATAGTGTTGGGTCATAAAATTTCAAAGCATGGTATAGAGGTTGACAAGGCCAAAATAGAGGTGATTTCAAGGCTTCCTCCCCCCACTTCTGTCAAGGGGGTTAGGAGTTTTCTTGGGCGGGGTTCTACTGGAGATTTATCAAGGACTTTTCGAAGGTAGTGAATCCTTTGTGCAAGCTGCTAGAAAAGGATGTCAAGTTCGTGTTTGATGAGGGATGTATGCAAGCCTTTGAACTTCTCAAGCATAAGTTGACCACCACCCCGATCATTACCGCACCCAATTGGAGCTTGCCTTTCAAGCTCATGTGCGACGCGAGTGATCTTGCGGTTGGGGCAGTTTTGGGTCTAAGAGTGAACAAAATGTTTCATCCGGTGTACTACGCGAGCAAGACAATGAATGAGGCTCAAAGGAACTACACGGTAACTGAGAAAGAGTTGTTGTCTATTGTGTTAGCAATGGAAAAATTCCGGCCATATCTCATGGGAGCCAAGGTCATAGTGCACACCGATCATGCAGCTCTTAGGTACTTGATGACGAAGAAAGACTCCAAAGCTAGGCTGATGCGATAGGTCTTGTTACTTCAAGAGTTTGATTTGGAAATTGTGGACCGGAAAGTTAGGTGAAACCAAGTGGCGGACCACTTGTCCCACTTGGAGGAGGAAGGGAGGCCGTGTGATGGACTAGAGATCAATGATGCATTTCCTGATGAGCAGCTACTTTCTGTGTCAATGAGTGATATGCCATGGTTTGCGGATGTTGCTAATTACCTTGTGACTGGCATCATCCCGTGGGAGCTCTCTTCTAACCAAAGGAAGAAGCTCAAACGGGATAGTTTGGATTTCTATTGGGATAAGCCGTACTTATTCAAGATTTGCACCGACGGAGTGATCCAGAGGTGTGTCCCTGAGGAGGAGCAGTTGAGTATCTTAGAGGCTTGTCATTCCTCTCCCTATGATGGCCATCATGGCGGGGCGACGACAGCTTCGAAGGTTCTAAGTTGTGGGTTTTATTGGCCAACTCTGTATAAAGATGCAAGTGATCTTGTGAAGAGGTGTGACGAATGTCAAAGAGCGGGTGGTATTTCGAAGAAAGATGAGATGCCTCTCAACACCATTCTAGAAGTGGATATTTTTTATGTGTGGGGTATTGATTTCATGGGCCCATTTGTAAGCTCGTGCCGGAACACCTACATTCTAGTGGCGGTTGACTATGTTTCAAAATGGGTCGAGGCCATGACTTTGCCCAACAATGAAGCTAGGTGTGTGGTTGCATTTCTCAAAAAGAGCATTTTTACAAGGTTTGGCACTCCTCGTGCAATCATAAGTGATGGGGGATCGCATTTTTGCAATAGAGCTTTGGACACCTTGCTTGCAAAGTATGGTGTCAACCACAAAGTGTCTACTCCTTATCATCCTCAGGCGAGTGGCCAAGTTGAAGTCTCAAACAGGGAAATCAAGAGTATTATGTCTAAAACGGTCAATGCAAATAGGACCGATTGGTCTAAGAAGTTGGATGATGCTCTATGGGCTTACAGGACTGCTTACAAGACTCCGATTGGTATGCCTCCGTACCGGTTGGTGTTTGGGAAAGCTTGCCATCTACCGGTTGAGTTAGAGCATAACGCCATGTGGGCTTTGAGGAAATTGAACCTTGAATGGGATGTGGCAGCAAATCATTGTGTGGAGCAACTTAATGAACTTGATGAATTCCGATTCAATGCCTACTCCAGTTCATCCTTGTACAAGGACAAGATGAAGTACCTTCATGACAAATATGTTCGTGGCAAGGAGTTCAAAGTGGGTGATTTGGTCTCTTGTTCAACTCTCGGTTATGTTTGTTTCCGGGAAAGCTTAAGTCAAAATGGAGTGGACCTTTTGAAGTGGTGTTTGTGACTCCGTTTGGTGCCCTTGATTTGAAGAACAAAAATGGGGAGGTTTTCAGAGTTAATGGGCACAGGGTCAAGCACTACCTAGGAAAAATTGATGACAGCCACGTGGTGGCACTTCTTCATCTCAAATGATTTGATGGTAANGAGGAGAGTACTCCCGGGGGAGGGGACGTGGAAAGATAAAACTGATCCCCCAAAGTTCGGGAAGCAATAAAAGCAACAAGGAAGGCGATCTGGGCCGCTGATAGAGCTGTTTCCCACTCATTGGGAAGTGAGTATCAGCCTTCCAGGGAGTTGTCTGATTTTGACTCTGTCCCGGAGTTTATAGATGACTTTCTGGACAGGTTCAGGCTGACAGATGAGCCTACTCCTCAAGGCTCCCCCACTTCCCGAGCACCAGTGTGTTTATCTTCTGAGTCGTCTGAGGGCTCATCCGCTGACAGCGCCAAAGAATATTCCACATCTCCTACAGCTTCACTATCCGGAGAGAGCCCCGTAGCAGAAGTAGGGGATGAAGTAGAAGGGGGTGAGCCTCAGGTGGGAGGAGTTGAGAGAACTAGAAACTTGCAGGCATGGAAAGACCGTTTTGTGAGTGAGGTGGCCTACCATAAGTTCAGAGAATGGTGGCTTGAGAGGAAATTGATTCCTGAGCGAAGTTTTGTTGATAGAGACCTTTTGCCTCACAACCCCAATGTGAGAAGACAGTTCAGAGAGAGAGTGGGCTGGGAGTACTTCTTGAGTAACTGTGAGGATGCAAACGAGCACCTGGTCAAGGAGTTCTACACCAATGTTGCCCACATCAAGAAGGGCACCAAAGTGACCAAGGTGCGGAATTTAAAAGTAATATTTGATGGTAAAGCAATAAATGACTACTTGGGCTTCAATGAGGAGGATAAATCACTGCATCTGGAGAAGATGGCATTGGGTGAGGAAGTTCGTCCTTGGTTGGCGGAGTACTTGTCAATCTCAGGTACCACCCCCGACTGGTTGACTGCGGGAGTGAAGATCTTGCGAAGAACTTTGAACTTTAAACCTAAAGGGTGGGAGACATTTGTGTGCAGCAGGCTAGACCCCACTACCCACGACAACTCACTCCCTCTTCACCGGGCTGTATTGGTAGCATCGATCATGGCGGGGTACCCGATTAACATCGGGAAGGTGATGTCTCGGGTTATTACACGGGTAGTGAATGAAGGTGACAGAAACTATCCCTTCCCTAGCTTCTTGACCATGTACCTGAAGGACTTAGATGTAGAGAAGCGGAAATTTGATGTGAAGGTGAAAGCAAAGGCACCGTTCTCATGGTACAGCCTGCAGGGTGATGACAACCCTAAAGGCAAGAACTACAAGGGAAAAGCCACTGTTTCAACTGGCCAGTCTGAAGAGCCAGTAGTGGTAGTGGCTCCTACTCAGCCTCCTTATACCTCAGCATACATGCCCCCAGGTCCATCCAGTTCTACAGTTCCCGACATACCTTCCACCTCTGCCTACCCATTGACTGCCCACCGTCTGAGCCAGGCCCTCCTCAGCATTAACAACTGGATGCAGACAACTTCTTCTAAGGTGTCTGTACTTACTACTACGGTGGCATCCCAGTTCTGGACAACCAGAAGAAGCTCCTAGAGAACCCGAAATTGATCACACTGGCCATTGATTCTCATGGGAAGGCACTTAAAGAGCTTGCAAAGGAGTCAAGGAAAATGAGGAAGACTCGGGCTTCAAAGGAGTCGGTGAAGAAGCTCAGGGTAGAGGTTGACAGGCTGAAGGCGGATCAGCTGCCTTTGGATTTGTTATTGCATGACCCAGCACCAGCAGCCCAGCCCCAGCCAGAGCCGGAGTTAGAGAGGCCTCCCAAGAGGAGGAGGATGATTTCCCGTATAGATGATGCAGTCATACAGTTGGAGGACCCGCAGGGAGATTCCTCCAGCCAGCCACAGGAGTCAGCCCAGGACTCGGTCCAGGTCTAGGCACAGGTCCCAGCAGAGCCACAGGCCACAGGGAGCCAGTCACAGGTTCCCGAGCAGACAGAGGACCCAGGGACTCAGACTCAGGATCCCATCCAGACGGAGGACCCATAGGGAGTTTCTTTTTCCTCCCTTCTCTTTTTGTGCTTATTTTGGTTAGTTGGCATTGAGGACAATGCCAGCTTTCATTTGAGGGGGTAGCCCTACTTGGATTTGGATGATTGTACATATGATGATATTTTATGCTTTATCTCTTTTTTTATCTTTGGTATGTATATAACTTTAGCATTTCGTTGCACTTTTTGTACTTTTTACTTTGGGTCTGTATATAAAGTTACCTTCTTATGTATATATTAATTCTCCCTATTGTATATTCGTCTAAATCCCCTCTTGTATATATTCATTTTACTTTCCGCATTTTTCATTTCTTAGCTTCTTATTTTACGTTCGTAGCTTTTTGTTTTGAGTTTCTGCAATAAGCCTTTGGTTTTCTTAATGCCACGGTTCTTTCCAGAGGTGGAATTTGTGTGAACCGGGTGGCTCTTCCCTATGATGGATGGCATGACAACCTTCTTAAGGGTTTGAGTCTATTTTTCTTTTTGCTTTTTAGTAGTTAGTTGGTAAGGATGCCTCAAGCAAAGCTTCACTTGGGCCTACATTTGTCTTTGATCCCATGGTCAAAAACAAATCGTTGTGTATAGGATGGTGAAAGTTGTGACCTTGAGACTCTTGTGTTGGCCAATAATTATCAAGTGGTTTTTCGGAACCATTGTGTGCTCAAATCGTATCTAAGGTTGTTGCGGGCCCCCAACTCCGTGTCTTTAGCAATCCCAAAGCTTGTGTGGTGAGAATTTGAATTGTAAGTCCAAGTTCCGAGCCATTGGTATAGAACTTGTCCTGAATGTTTGTCTAGGCGAAATCCTAAGTGGAATTTGACTTGAGACGTGATTATAGGCTCTCCTTGATCCGAATGGTATCTGGAACACTTTCATAGCCTACCAATAATAAAATCCCTAGTCAGCCCTTTTGAGCCTTAGACCTTTTTCTTTCAAGAACCACACTACAAGCCTTTACCCGTTCTGAATATACCCTCTCTTGGCACCCGATCTTTCCTTAGCACATAGCAAAAGTATAAGTTTGGGGGGAGAGACGAGGATTGAAACAAAGCGGTAAAAGGTACAAAATGAAGAAAAGGACAGGCAATGAAAAAGAAAGAAAATCAAAAAGAAAAAAAGAATGTTCAATGTAGAAAAGAATGAAGGGATTCAATAAAAGCGAAGAATGAAAGGTGTGGAAAGTTTATAAAGGAGAAAAGATTTGAAATGTACAAGAAAGAGTGATCGTGTGTCTCTTTAACCCCTTAGAAAGAAGTGAAATGACTTAAAAAGTCAAGTGGACGTGTGCCAAAATGAAGCAAAAGAAGTGCTAAAGGGAAGATGGAACCTACTTAGACCAAACAATTCCTACCCTACACCAAAAGCCTTCACTATTTTTCCACAAAAGCCCTATATGATCCTAAGTTGAATGAAGCTTACATTAGTGGTGACTCACATAAGGGGCAAGCATATGGTACCTAGTGCCGGACTTTTGACTTTTCTTTGAGAGAGATGAGTGTATTTCCATTAACCTTGTTCTGAGTGATACTATCCTAAAGGTGAGGTTTGCTTAGGGAGAGTCGAGGATGTGTGAGTTTGGGTTCCACAATGACCGAAGTAATAGAAAGAGTTCCTTTGATGTGTTGAGTCAACTCTTGATGCTGTTGTGTTGCACTAAGATCCATGGTGTTTAAAAGAGTGGATGTTGTTAATGATTCATTTGAGTTGAGGGCAATTGTTAGTCCCAATTGATGCTAGTTGAGGTCACTTTAGGTCAGCCGAATTTTCTTGGATTTTCTCTTAAGGGGTGGGTCTTATTTTGTTTGCTTGAGGACAAGCAAAAGCTTAAGTTTGGGGGAGTTGATAACTAGGGATTTTAATGCATTTTACACTCCTTCTTACTTGAGTTTTGATTAGAAATGTGTACAAAATAGTCCCAAAGGCTTACGTGTTGTACTTGATTGCAGTGTTTGATCAACAAGGTGACTATTCGTCAAACACCAGCTCAAAAAAGGAGTGAAACATGCACAAGTACCAAGAACAAGTTGAAGCTGAGAAAACAGGACCAATGCGGCTGCACTCTATTCTGTGCGGTCAGCAATGAAGAGATTCAGAGAGTGCTAAATTCTAGGCAGCCAAGTGATGCGGCCGCACTGCATTCTGTGCAGTCCGCATTGAAGTGATG
Organism: Nicotiana attenuata; assembly: GCF_001879085.1. NCBI lineage: Eukaryota > Viridiplantae > Streptophyta > Magnoliopsida > Solanales > Solanaceae > Nicotiana > Nicotiana attenuata. Next base: position 12,969,073 of record NC_031994.1, read on the forward strand.
CGGCCGCACTGCATTCTGTGCGGTTCGCATTGACTTCATTGTGGCCGCACTCGATTCTCTGCGGTCCGCAGAGCTCAACTTCAGAGAGTGTCAAATTGGAGGATTATGGCCAATGCGGTCCGCGTTCCATTTTTGTGTGAACCACAACACGAGCCACCGCGGCCGCGGTGCATTTTGTGCGGTCCGCGGTGGCCATGATCAGAGAGCAAAAATTCCAGCTGAAAGCCTTAGTGCGGCCGCACTCTATTTTGTGTGGTCCGCACTAGCCCCGCAGGGGTATTTTTGTCCAAAATTTTCGGCCTAGTATAAATAGTTTCTTTTTCCATTTTAGGTCATCAATTAGAATATACAGTTGAGCTGCGCTCGTGAATAGTGCTTTCTTGCTATTTGGAGTAATTATACAATAGTTTTACCATTGAATCTTCAAGTTTTAATTAGTAATTTAATTTTATGGGTTTATCTTCATCTATTTCTTTGTTTTTCTCTATTAACATGAGTAGCTAGACCCATCAGCTAGGGTTGTGGCTCAACCGTAGTGTGGGTAATTGATGGGTCTTGTGTTTTAAGGTTTGAATGTCTATGGGTGTTTGATATTTGGACTAATTTATGATTTTATTGTTGAATTAGTGGTTGCAAACACTAGTTTATGCTTTGTTGATTTTGGCTCTTCTTGAGAAAGAGAGCCTAAGTCTCTAGAATTATTCCAACAAGAAATTGGGGCATACTCAAGAGAATTGATAGCCCCAATTAAAGGGTTAAACCGAGAGATCGTAATACCTGACTTGAACCTCAATTGCTTGCATAAATGATCATACCCAGTTGATCTTGAGAGAGTCAATTAGGGCAAAATCACTCAAGTCAATTGGAGCTCCTCTCAAGTAAGTTCCAAAAAGACTCAGCTAGTTGACGGGGAAAAATGTAATGAACAATCAACTGATGTGACTCTCCTATTTAAGAAAGAAATAGAGCTGAGGATCCGGTAGTTGTAGTTAGAGTAGCCAAAAGAAAAGTTGATTTCTGAGAGAAAGGAGATATAACAGAAAAATGTAGGGTGTAAATTTTGGATCCTAAGCTCTGTCAACTGAACGGAAATTTAGAAGCGCTAAATGTCTTTTTTAATTTTTTAAAGTAAAGGGATTTGCTAATAAAATTGCGTTCACTCCGTACAATGCGCCAATTCTTGCTTCTTAGATGGAAAAAGGCTAATGCTCAGGAAATCTATAAGTTTATAATTGCACATCTGCAAATCATTTGGAGATTTATTTCTTTTTATTTTATTTTATTCTATTTATGTTTTGTCAATAAAGCTCAGCTCGAAATGAAATATCAGATTGGTGCGATGCTTTGAGGTTCTTTGTGATGTTAACAAGACTGAAAAAGTTGAAAAAGTTACTCCTAAGACTAATTATACAATAAAATGAATCGCAAAATACAATCGAGTTTGTGCTAAATGTTCATAACTTTCTTCACGTTTGCAAGAGGATTATTTGAAGGAGTTGACCACATTAATTTGGTAAGGAATTATTGTTGGCAAATATTGATGCCCATGCCAAAAAAGAGAGTTTGCAACAAAACTAATTCAGAATGTTTGCCGAAAGCCCATTCCCCAACTCTAAGTTTTAATTTTTTCTTATTCACTTCCCTGTCTCCTCCACACACACAAATGCTACTATAAACTAAGCTTTAATTCCTTTTCTTATTCCTCTTCTTTGGGTTCATCTTCTACAGCTTGTGAATGGTCCTTACCGAATGGTCCTCGTGGTAATATTGGTCAGACACCGCTCTGTTGATGAAAAAGAAGCCACAAAGTTTGCATGGTACTTAAGTTTTTGGTGTTTGTCACTGTAGTGATTAGTCATATCAGCAGGCAACTCCATACCACTTTTCTGGCAAGTCTACTGGGGACCAGGACCTTTTTCTATAAATAGGACCTGAGGCCCTCCATTTGAACTTACTTGAGAGGAGCTCCAACAAGGAATTAGGGCATACTAAAGAGAATTGATAGCCCCAATTAAAGGGTTAAACCGAGAGATCGTAATACCCGACTTGAACCTCAATTGCTTGCACAAATGATCATACCCAATTGATCTTGAGAGAGTCAATTAGGGAAAAATCACTCGAACTACTGAGAGTTATAGAGTGAGTAGAATCGTGCTATGGTTATATCGTAATCCCCAAATATGACAACCTAGCCTTAGACATGAAAACCCGTTAATTATCCACCTAGGTGAAAGTTACTCCCCTAGTGCCTTTTAACTAATTTGAACATCTTTAATAGTCTTCTCTTAGCTTAACGTAGCTCAATTTAGCATATTGGTAGTATAAATTTAGAAGTGAAATCAAAAACCAAAAATGTTTAGAAGTGTAATTAGGAACAATTACACAATTCTAACTTAGATAGAAACTCAATTCCAATTTCTAGCTCCCTGTGGAAATCGATCCCGACCTTATCGGATAAAAGCTGCTTCGACTTCTCTTGCTACTTTATAGTAGTACAGGGTTGGCTCTGATCAGTTTGTAGCTCGGTGCCTAAATTATCAACAGGTGAAGTATGGGCATTAGAGACCGGGCGGATTGCTTCAGAGGCTTGAGATTTCGGAGTGGAAATGGGAGCGTATCACCATGGACTTCGTAGTTGGGCTCCCACGGACTTCGAGGAAGTTTGAAGCTATTTGGGTGATTATGGATTAGTTGACCAAGTCCACGCATTTTATTCCAGTTGGGATTAATTATTCTTCAGAGCGGTTGGCTGAGATCCACATCCACGAGATTGTTCACCTTCATGGAGTGCCGGTGTCCATCATTTCAGATCGGGGCATGCAGTTTAATCGCAGTTTTGTAGAGCAATGCAGTGAGAGTTAGGCACACAGGTTGAGTTGAGTACAATATTCCACCCTCAGATGGACGGACAGTCCGAGCACACTATTCAGATATTGGTGGATATGCTACGCACTTGTGTCAAAGATTTTGGGGGTTCTAGGGATCAGTTTCTTCCGCTTGCCAAGTTTGCCTACAACAACAGCTACTAGTTGAGCATTCAGATGGGCTCCGTATGAGGCTTTGTATGGGAGACGGTGTCAGTCTCTGATGGGTTGGTTTGAGCCGGGTGAGGCTAGGCTATTGGGTACTAACTTGGTTCATGATGCTTTTGACAAGGTTAAGGTTATTCATGATCGGCTTCGCATGGTGCAGTCTAGACAGAAGAGATACGCTGATTGGAAGGTTCTTGATGTTGCTTATATGGTGGGGGAGAAGGTACTACTCAGAGTTTCGCCCATGAAGGGTGTTATGAGGTTTGGGAAGAAGGTCAAGTTAATCCCTCGGTATATTGGCCCGTTTGAGGTGCTTGAGAGGATTGGAGAGGTGGCTTACAAGCTTGCATTGCCGCCTAGTCTGTCGAGTGTTTATGCAGTGTTTCATGTGTCCATGATCCGAAAGTATCAGCGATCCGTCTCATGTTTTGGATTTCAGCACGATTTAGTTGGATGGTGATTTGACTTATAATGTGGAGTCTTTGGCCATTTTGGACCGACAAGTTGAGAAGTTGAGGTCAAAGAACATAGCTTCAGTGAAGGTGTAGTGGAGAGGTCAGCCAATCGAGGAGGGTACTTGGGAGACCGAGCGGGAGATGCAGAGCAGATGTCCACGCCTATTTGAGACTCTAGGTATGTTTCAAGACCCGTTCGAGGATGAATGTTTGTTTAAGAAGGGAAGGATGTAATGACCCGGCCGGTCGTTTTGAGTGTTGTAGCCCCGTTCCCCCATTTACTGCTTATTCTACTCAATTGTTGATATGTGACTTGCCGGAGTAGTTTATTTGGTCCGGGATGTTTCGGAATAAGTTGGGACACTTAGTCCCAAGGTTGGAAGCTTAAGTTGAGAGAGTTGACCGGATGTTGACTTATGTGTAAACAACTCTTAAATAGAGTTTTGATGGTTCCAATAGCTTTGCTGGGTGATTTTGGACTTAGGAGTGTGTCCGGATAGTAATTTGGAGGTCTGTAGGTTATTTTGGCTTGAAATGGCAAAAGTTGGAGAAATAGAAGTTTGGAGAGTTGAGAAGTTTGACCGAGAGTTGACGTTGTGGTTATCGGGCTCGGATTTTTGTTTCGAAAGTTGGAATAGGTCCGTTGTGTCATTTATGACTTGTGTGCAAAATTTGAGATTAATCGGAGTTTATTTGATAGGTTTCGGTATCGATTATGGAAGTTGGAAATTCATTAGTTTTGTTAGGCTGGAATTGGGGCGCGATTCGTGTTTTTGATGTTATTTAACGTGATTTAAGATCTCGACCAAGTCCGTATCGTATTTTAGGACTTGTTGGTGTGTTGGTTGAGGTCCCTGGGGCCTCGGGTGGATTTCGAATGGTTAACGGATAGTTTGGACTTGAGGGATTGCTGAAATGCACCAGGTCTGGTGCGATCGCACCTGCGAAGAATTTGGGTCACAGGTGCACGTCCGCAAAAACGAAGGAGGCATCGTAGGAGCGATCTAGTTGGGGCTATGAGGCAGCGCGGGTGCGAGGTTTTTAGCCTCACCTGCAAGATCGCAGATGCGGAAGAGAGGCGGAATTGCGATGAAAGCATGTGGCAGCAGTCTCCGCAGAAGTGGATAGGATGTCGTTGGTGCAGCTCCGCAAATGCGGAGCCTTATTCGCAGAAGCGGGAGCAGGAGGTCTTCAGGGAAATTGCAGAAGCAGAAGAATGGTCGCTCCTGCAGGACCTCAGGTGTGGTCAAGTTGAGCACGGGTGCGAAAGCACTAACAGATTATATTTCAAAGGGTTTCCGAGATTTTATCATTTTTGGACTTTTGAAGCTCGGCTGGAAGCAATTTTTGAGAGGTATTTCGAGGGATTTCTTGAGGTAAGTCACTTTTGATCATTTTTATGCAATAACATTGATTACCCATTGAATTTCTCACCTAGTTTATGTGTTTTTAAGGTGGAATTTTGGGAGTTTTGGGCTAGGAATTGAAGAGTGAAATTTGGGAATTTGAGTAACGATTTGGTATTGGAATTTGGTAAATTTGGTATTGTTGGACTCTTGGTTGAATGGGTGTTCGAATTTTTGTAACTTTTATTAGATTCCGAGATGTTGTTCCGGGGTTGAATATTGAGTTGACTTTTTGACTTTTAATTAAGAATTTAGAATTTTCATATGGAATTAATTCCTATAGCTCGTGTTGATTATATCAAATTTTTTGTGGCTAGGTTCGAGGCGTTCGGAGGTCGATTCGCGAGGCAAGGGCTTGATGGAGTAGATATTAGCACGGTCTGAGGTAAATAACACTTCTAAACTTGGTTCTGAGGCTATGAATCCCTGAATTACGTGTTATGTGGTTGATGTTGAGGTGACACACATGCTAGATGATGGGCTTATGGGCGTGCACCGTAGGAATTGTCACCCGGTCGATTTTGTGGAACTGTGTAGTTGAATAATCTTGTTGTTATCCGTATATTCTCTATGTGTTAGAGGAATTGATCTGTGATTCATGTTAGGAATCATGCTTAGGCTATATGTTGGTACTGTTGGGACCCACAAAGGTCGTATTGTTCTTAAATTACTTGCTTAATTTGCAATTATTTACTCAGTCACATTTATCATTCGCATATCATATTTCAGACTCTGTTGCCATTTATTCATACTTTATATCATCATTGTTTGGGCTGATTTTCATGAGGCCGAGGGCTTGATTGTGATGATATTTATGGGATCGGGCTGCACGCTGCAACATGCTTTATTGATTCATGCCATGATTGACTTATTATAGCGCTTGGGCAGGATCCGCCCCTCCAGAGTCTGACTTATTAGTAGTGAGCGCAAGTACCTACTGAGTGCGAGTGTCGAGAGCGAGTGCTGAGTGACTGTAAGGACTAAGTGATTGTGAGGAATGAGTGGCTGTGAGGATTGAGTGAATGGGAGGACTGAGCGATTTGATACTCTGAGAGCCTGCATATGATTTTATCACTGTTTTGCATCGCAGTTGGCATACATAATTGACATGTAAATATAATGATGTATCGTTCCTCAGTACAGTCACATTTGGCATATTTTATCTGTTTAAGCTTGAACTGTTGAAATTGAAAGCATGTCTACATTTCTGTACTGTTATTTATGTATTTGGACTGTACCTTTTAAGCTCGCCACTTCTTTCAGCCCAAAGGTTAGTTTTGTTACGTATTGGGTACATTGGTCCGTTGTACTCATGCTACACTCTGCACTTTGTCTGCAGATTGAGGTACTTCCGGGTACGATGGTTGCTGACTTGGAGCTTTTCTATCAGTTTGGAGATCCTCAAGGTAGCTGCCTTGGCGTCCGCAAACCTTTTATCTTTTAGTTTTCATTATGATGTTCTATCTTCCTAGACAGGGTCTCAGACTATGTTATTGTATAGATGCTCATGTACCGAGTGACACCCGGATATTGGGAAAGTTGTGCAATGAGTCGCGGTATTTTTCATATCAATTATTTTAAATAATTTTTACTCTTAAGCTTAATTTATTATGTTTTCAAATTTTAAAATGTGTGATTTATTGTGAATGTCGGCTTGCTTAGTATTGTGATAGGCTCCATCATGACATATGGGATTTGGGTCGTGACATCTGTGTTCGAAATCAGAAAATCAGAGAAGTAAAAGAACATTAGTTCAATAAAAAAGTCATAAAATAATTTCGAGCCCACAAGTAGCTTGTGTGTTCTTAAGGAATTTAATCCGCTCATTGTTGCCCAAAGTTTCGGATTAATTCCTTCCAGGATAGAACGGAATAACTATTATGTGATAGCGGCACTAAAAATTATAGAACTTCAGCGACTCAACAAATGGAGCAAATCACACTTGACACTTATATTTTTTGGAAAATAATGCAACAATATTGGAGAGAAATTTTTAGTTTTTTCATGTATAAAAATTGAGGCCAAGCCTCTAAATTTATAGAGAATAAAAGCGTGAGATGGAGAGGTGCAATCTATAAGGTACCTCTTCAATCACCCCTTAAAAACCCAACAATCCCCAACTTGAATGGGAATGGAAATATGTTTAAAACATGCAAAAACTTGTGTGATTCGCAAGTAAGGATTAATCGCATCTGGATAAGTAGGTTTCGCTTGAACTTTCTGTGGTGAACATATGTCAGATATACTCGGTCAATTGGTAGATTTATATCTTTGAACCGCCGAGCTTTGGTATATACCTAGACAACTATAAGTCACATAATCAACCTTTAACAGTCATTGGTTCTCATTGTTGTATTCGTTTCAGCCATGAATACCACCTGGTTTATAAGCGCGTAGAGAACTGGCCTTACAGAATTCTCCTTAAAGCGTCTTACACTTCACACTTAGATAGATGATTCCTAAATGTGTTATTACGTAGATACACTATTTGATATACCCCATATCAAACTTAAAAATCATTAAAAGCCTTGATGCTTTATTCTTGGTACTGAACATTGTCTCATCATGAGAATGGACCAAAATAATTTTTTGACAATGTTGAACTATCATTAATGACTCTATTTGATCTCCTTGAACCTAGATCTTGGGATCTCCAGTCTTTTAGGTAGAGTTACTGCCACAATAACTTAGCCTCGGCCATAGTCTCATTCCCCTTGATGATCTTTCAACTACTTCTCTAGTTAGGCCTTTTTAACTGACACATCGTCGCTTGACTTCACGAAGTCAATTATGATAAGTCCCCTAGAGAGTAAATGTCTAACAGTTATATGCCTTCATCGTATATGAAGAGATTTTCCGTTATACATAACGCTCCCAGTCCTTCCTATTGCCGCTTGACCATCACAGCGTATGTATATAAGTGCCAATATTTTGGGCCAAGATGGAATTTTTTTCAAAAAATTTCGGAGCCATTCAGCTTCTTCGCCGACCGTGTCTAAGGCTGTAAACTCAACCCCCATTGTAAAGCGGGTAATGTACGTTTATTTGGATAATTTCCAAGACATCACTCCTCCACCGACTGTAAAAATATATCTACTTTTTGGATTTATAAACAGTCAAACCGATGATCTAATTTGCATCACTATACCCCTTCATTATCGCGGGATATTTATTGTAGTGCAAAGCATAATTTGGGTGTATTTCAAATATCTCAAGACTCGTTTCATTGTCAGGATAGTTAAATACAAACTTCCTTATGTGTAGACCTTCTACCTGATGGTTGTAATGGCTCCACTAAAGTCCATTATCAGACAGATTGAAATGTATATTGCCAACTTCTCCTGGGGGGAAGGAAGGGAAAAATAATAGCTATCACTGGTGCTCATGGAAAAACATGAGCCTACCTATTGATGAAGGAGGAGTTGGATTCAGGAGATTACAAGACAAATGCAGCTCCTTTGTGGCCAAAAGATAGTGGAGATTCAGGGAGGAAGATAACCTATGGACCAAGTTTCTCATAGAAAAATACTGCCCTAGATCCAATCCTATGTCCAAGTTACCTAACCCTAAAGACTCCAGCTCATGGAGTAACCTCCTTGAAACCAGGGACAGGGTGGAAAATCAAATCATGTGGAAGATTAACAAAGGCAACAGACTCTTCTGGTGGGACAGATGGATCACTGCAAGAACAATCAAGTAGAGGGCCAATATCACTCATAAACCGTGCAACATTAAGATTTGTGAATTCATCAGTAACAACAGCTAGAATTTGGAGATGTTGCAACATACAATACCACCCCGGTTAGTTATGGATATCTCACAGGTCAAAATAGGAAATTCAAGTTGCAATAATAAAGCTATTTGGACTATTAATCCACATGGAGTATTCTCTTGCTCAACTGCTTATGAACTAACAAGGCAAAAAGGAAACTTTGAACCTATGCTTTCTAAAGTATGGAATAAACATCTTCCTTTTAAAATATCCTTTACCTCTTGGAGACTCTTAAAAGGAAGACTACCTCTTGATGATACTATAAAACACTTTGGTATTAATATTATTTCTAGATGTTGTTGCTGCAGGATACCAGAGAATGAATCCATAGACCATATTTTTGCAATAGGTGGTATAGACATAAAGGTGTGGAATACACTGTCGAGACCAATAGGATTCCAAACCATAGGGAGAAGCATCACTAGCATCTTCAATATTTGGTGGAACAAACAACCAAAGAATGCATCTCAGAAACTCTTACTGCAATTCACACCAGCTATTACATGCTGGGAAATCTGGAAAGCAAGATGTGGCAAGAAATATAGCAAGAAGACATCTCGATTTTCAGAATTTGTCAAGAAGTCCTTTTCCATGTTAAAATCTCATTGGGCCAAACGTTCATTCAACATGATTGGAACCCATCCTGGAATGAAGTTTGCTTAACAGTTAAACAATACAAAATAAGTCTTAAAAGTATTATGGTCAGATGGGTCTTTCCGGATGATAATACTTGGAAGCTGAATACTGATGGTAGCTATATGGCACAAAAAGAAAAAGCTGGAGCAGGGGGAGTTGTTAGAAACAGAAATGGAGAGTTGGTCATGGCTTATGCCTCACCGGTCTAATTCTCAACTAACAATTACTCCGAAGTTCAAGCTGCCCTTTAAGGTGTTCTATGGTGTTGTGAGCAAAACTGCACAAGACTAATCTTAGAACTAGACTCTCTCTTGGTAGTAAATATGATCTTCGGACTCCACAAAATCCCACGAAAACTACATTATGACATTGAGGTTATACAACATAAAGTTGTACGGTTTGGAATCAAAGTGAAGTATTGCTACAGAGAGGGGAATGAAATTGCAGACATCCTGTCCAAACATGCTACTACTCTTACTTATAAGGTCATTTTTACTAATGAAATGGACCTTCCCGTGAAGCAAGAGGAGCCATTAGAATGGATAGATTGCAACTTCTAACTTTCAGGATTAGACCAAAGAAATACACAGGATGGTACTTTGAGCCTCTATAAATGTATACTGAAGGACTATTTCTATTCTTATTGAATACTCCTTTATGTCCCCCTTCTTTGTACTATTTTTCTATGAATAAACAAGGCGGGGGTCATGCCAAACCCCCCAAAGCCACATGGTTGAAATTCTGGGTATTTGGTTTTATTAAAAAAAAAGTAGACTAATACGTCTTGACTTTCTATTGCATATCAGATTATTGACCACACTTAGTGTAGCAATATTATACCATAATAAGAGCCGGAATGGTTGGCATTAGTTGTGGCCATAACTTTTTAATGTTTAACACATTTCGCATTCACTCCGCCTTTCACTAGCATTTTTATGTTATTCATTCATATCCACAAATAGAATACACGTCTATAGGATATGCAAATTATAACACTTTCATTCATGAAGCAAATCCAACTTGCTATGGATTTTTATCATTTTCATCGGTTTTATAGACCAACGTATTAATACATCCATTCATGAACGATCATGTCCATATAAAAACGTACAGACGTATCTTTCTATGAAAAGTCACAACCTTCGAAGTGACATCCTTTCATAAAAGAACTAAATAATATAAATTTTCAAGAAAGAAACCTTTCAAGAAAGGTACGTGACCAACTTCCGAATTAATAGTTTCATCAACCAGCCTTCACTAACACTGAACAGTAATAAATTCACCGACTACCACATCAATATCCACTAAAAATTTATGGGGTCCAAAAATTATATCATCTAGTTATTATAAATAATACAAACATCATGTCTAACATTGGCTTTTGTCAAGCTAAACGCCCCCACATTTCAAATATTTCATGTGCCTATTCTACTATTTATCAATATATCATCCACATATAGACAAACAATGACTACATAAGTTGGAGTATTCTTAACGTAAACATATTTTTTAACACTCATTAATTTTGAAACCATTTGACAATATTATTTGGGCAAATTTCGCATGTCATTATTTGGTGCTTATTTTAGTCCATAAAGAGACTTAACACGTCTGCACACCTTTTTTTTTCAGGAACCACAAACCCTTGGTTGTTCCATATGGATTTCTTCCTCCAAATAACAATTTAAAAAGGTTGTCTTCACATCCATTTGATGATTGCAAGACCGTATACCATAGCCAATGCTACTAACATTCATATGTATGTAATACTTGTAACCGACGAGCAATGTCAAAATAGTCAAGGCCTTCTTGTTGTCTACACTCTTTGACAACAAGTCTTGACTTATACATATCAATAGTTCTATCATCCTTTATTTTTCTCTTGAAAATCCATTGAGAGCATAACGGTTTGTTAGTAGGAGTAAAATCAACCAATTCTCAAGTATGCTTGTTCAATATGGATTCTATTTCACTATTAACCTAATTTAAGGCTTAATTGTACTACTTGAGTTCTTAAATGCTTTAATTTACATTTAGGCTGAGACTCCACTCGCATAGAGTATCGGACTTGTCATTTTAGATACTTGATGAGCTACTTGATTAGCCGCGGAAAATTGTGCTTCCCTTATGAATTTCTTCCGCATTGTGCGTATTCATCAAAAAAATTCCTTAAATTTCGTAAGTCACATGTATATTCCTGAGTGGGGTCAAGGACCCGTCAAAAATACCCTTTTCCTTCTTAAGAATAATCAAGTAATTAAGAAGTTTCAAAGTGAGCAATGCTCTCTGTTATTGTTAAACGATTAACGAGAGCTATCAGCATAAAATACATACTCCATCTATTTCAAAAAGAATGAACCTATTACTATTTGGAGTCAAAATAAGTTTTCTTTTACAATATATTTTGCAAATTGTTTTTAAATATTTTGAATTGTTAACTACTGTAACTTATAGTATTACTTTTATGTAGTTTCTAAGTATGTAAATTTTTATTTTAAAAAAGTAAAGAACCTATATTCGAATTCCGATCGAGATTTAATCAATTTGACCATTGTACTCCGAAAAGGTTCAAATAAATTGAAATTGAGGGAGTATATAGTATATAGTTTCTATTGAATAAATTATTTATGATAAAAGTGTCACGACCCCAATTTTTCCCTCCGTTGGGTTTCATGATGGCACCTAGTCTTAAGGACTAGGTAAGCCTAATATTTACGGAATAACAGAAATAAATAATAACATCTAAAATTCTTCTGGGATGAATCCTTTATACAATGAACATATTTTCAAAACCCGGTAGTACAAGTCATAAGCTCTACAGAGTTAACTACCACTTCTATATTTGGAAAAGAGTGAAAATAGTTGAATACAAGTAAGAGGTGACTCCGAAGCCTGCAAGCGCAGCAGTAGGTTTACCTTTGAGTCTCCTCAGCAATGATCCGCACAGCTACTAACGATCGATACCTGGGATCTGCACAACAAAAATGTGCAGAAGAGTAGCATGAGCACACCACGGCGGTGCCCAGTAAGTATAAAGACTAACCTCGGTGAAGTAGTGACGAAGAACAGTCACACCTACCGGTCTAATAAACTGTATAAATATAAGCATAGGAACAACAGGCATGATGTATAAATAAGGACTACGCGATATGGCTAACAATATAACAATCACAATAACGAAGAAAAACAACAAGTAACAGCGGGAATACCATAATAATGACTTAGAAGAGCGAGCAAAAACACATACCCAAATCCTAAATCACAAATACAGTAAAGGTAAGCAATAACTCAGAACCTACGACAGTGTTCACATCAGTTCTTAGCCAACAAACTCCACGAGGTACCGAACCTCGGACAAGCCATGCAGCTCACGGGTACCAATACCTGAACCCTAACACTTGGCATCTTGTGCCTCCATCACACCTCATTGTCATGCTAACTAGAGCCACTCTCACATATACGACAAGTAAACGAGTGTTTACATCTATACTCAGCAATATCAGGAGAACTTCGTATCCAATAGGAGTGTTCAACTACGTGTATGCTTGTGCAAGTGTTCTAGCATAGTCCCTACTAGATAATAAGCATAAGGAAAAGAACGGACAGCACGTAAGATATTTCCTCACAACTTCACGAGATAAAACTCATACAGGTAAGCATACCACAACACAATATCAACAGCAGGAATACCCCCAGGCCATCACAAATCATCACAATCAATCCCTAACATAGCCCACCTTGTCTCGCCACGTGTGCAACAATAATATAGTGAGTGCCCACCTTGTTTCGCCACACGTGCATCATAATGTTCCCACCTTATCTCGCCACATGCGCAACCCACATATAAGCATATATACATATCCCGCCTTGTCACGCTGCATGTGCAATATATCAATAGTAGCAATAGCACGACAGAAACCTCGTGCAACCCCATAACAACAACCACACGGCAGAAATCTCGTGCATCACAATAACAACAACCGCACGGCAGAAATCTCATGCACCACCACAACAAGTACAACAACAATGACAATATATACAAGAACACGACAAGTAGATAAACTCGAGAACCTTCGATCACAAAGAGATGGTAAAACTAGCTCACAAGGAATAACCACAATAGAGAATACTAAGCGTAATAAGAACAGCTCAACAAGGGAGAAAATAATATGTCCCACAATATGTAGTTCAACAACAAGGAAGCTAACACGAGTCAAATAATTCCAAATAAGAACAAAATATAGGTTATCTAAACTTCCTTTAAGATTGGGAAGTTACGAGAATATTCGACAATTCAATTAAGGAAAGGTGATCTTAGCTTCATTCAAGACTAGACAATTATAGGATGGATGATAATAAATCTCAATAACACAGGCAGTTATGAAAATGTAGCATGACAATAAGAGAGACGAAATTCTTCAGTTAAATCAAATAGGATGACAATTAGGCAATAAGAGTGAATCATGAAATAATTAATTCTAATTAAGCATGTAGAGATGAAACTAATAAGCAGGAACTCAGTCATATCAAGAATAACTCCATACATAGTGAATATAAGAACCCTAAAAGGCCAATTCCCCACAAATAAGTCCGAGTACGCACTCGTCACCTCGCATACACGAACTACAATCAACACAGAAGACTTAAATCCTAAGGGAAAGTCCCCCACACAAGGTTAGGCAAGATACTTACCTCAAAGACGATAAACCGATACTCTAAAATGCACTTCTCGGGTGAAAAGACCTCCGGACGGCTCAAATCTAACCAAATTAACTTCAAAGCACAAATAAAACATATAAGAAACTATTCCGGATCATAAAGTCTCAATCTTTAACACAATCCAAAAATCGGTCCAAAAGTCGAACACCCGGGCCCGCACCTCGAAACCTGACAAAATTTTACAAAAACTGAATACCTATTCCGATACGAGTTCAACCATACAAAATTTATTAAATTCCGATACCACTTGATCCCTCAAATCACGATTTTTCATTTCAGAAATTTTCTTCAAAAACCAACATTTTTTCCAACCCAAAACACAAATTAAATGATGAAAATGAAGATAAAATCATGGAATATATTAGATTCTAGGTGAAGAACACTTACCCAATCGATTTATGTGAAAAATCCTTAAAGAATCGCTCAAAACCGAGCTCCACAAGTCAAGATATGAATAAAATGGTCTAACCCTCGATTTTGGGATATATTCTGTCTGCCCAGGCATTTGTGCATCGCGAACGCGAAGGAAGGATCGCGTTAGCGAAGAAGACAAATGAAGGATGCCCAGGTTGCTCATCGCGAACGCGATGATGAGCTCGCGAACGCAGAGAAGAGATGCAGGAACCTACGCGAACGCGAAGAAGGAAAATGCAGGGCTTCGCAAATGCGAAGTGTTAAACGCAAACGCGAAGAAGGATTTCGGGGTGGTCAGAAACAAAGCATCGCGAACGCGAAAGGCTGTTCGCGATCGCGAAGGAGGATACCAGAAGCAGAAAACAGCAGTTCCAAAAATGGGAAAAATGACACGTAGACCACCCGGAACACACCCGAGGCCCCCAGGACCCCGTCTAAACACACAAACAAGTCATATAACCTATCACAGACTCGCTCGAGGTCTCACATCACATCAAACAACGCCGAAACAACGAATCACACCATGAATCGAACTATGAACTTCCAAATCTTCCAACTTCAAAAACTTGTGCCGAAACCGATCAAATCAACCCGGAATGATGCCAAATTTTGCCGATAAGTCCAAAATGACATAAAGGAGTTGTTCTAACTCTCGGAATCGCATTCCGACCCCGATATCACAAAAGTAAACTATGGGTCAAACTTCTCCATTTTTCAAACTTCAACTTTTCCAACTTTCGCCGAAACGCCTCAAATTATCCTACGGACCTCCAAATTTGAATCCGGACACGCGCCTAAGTCCAAAATCACCATACGAAGCTGTTGAAATCACCCAAAATCCATTCCGGAGTCGTTTACTCAAAAGTCCAAATTTCGGTCAAATTCTCACCGCTAAAGCTTCTGAAACTAGATTTCTTCTCCCAATTCGACTCTGAATCATCCGTTAACTGAGCTCAACCATGCATGCAAGTTGATATCTATATTATGAAGCTATTCTAGACCTTACGCCGCTGAATGGAGCTTAAATTCTCAAAATGACCGGCCGGATCGTTACAAGCCGTAGAAAGTTGGCTTGAGTACCTTTGCCATGTTAAGTATCTTTGTCTTTGTCACTTTCATTCAATCTCCCTCTGACATTGATGATGGCTTAGTAAATTATTTAAAGGAGATGTGGAAGCTAGAAACATGTGCTAGAAGCAAGAATCTTTAACATATGATCAGATTCCTAGTCTTCTTCATTATTATTCTTTTAAGTAACAGAAACTGTCAAGCTCACCAATATCTTTTAAGTTGTCTTTGGTCATGGGTTTAAGCTGTCGTCCATTGATATTCACGTTAAGGTAGGTTGCTTACATTACATCCTTTTAGGGTGCGATCCTTCCCCGGACTCTGCGTGAACACGAATACTTTATGTATCGAGCTGTCTTTTAAAAAAAAAAAAAAAAAAAAAAAAAACAAAATTCCAAAAGCAACCCCTTGTAATTTTCTTCGATGATTTTTGAGATATTAATTTTTAGAGCTATCGTTTGAAATATAATCAGCATTTATAAAGTAATTAAAAAATAATTATAACTTAAAGAAGCGATAGTCACCCCTTGTTATTCTTCTCCGCTTCTTCTTCACTTGGAGTCGAAATATTTGGTTTCAAGACTGCAGTGCACATTGAGCACATCTGATTCAATTCATCAACTTTTTGCACTGTTTACAGAAGAGGCAGGAGAAATCTAGCAAAGGTAAATACTAATTATCACTCAAATTGTAGTGGAGGATATTTGTTGATAGGTAACTATACTTTTGAGAATGAAGACTAAGACAGGGAAAAAAAATGGAAAAAAATAAAAAGGTGCATGTGGTACATTAGTATGAATGGTCTCGAGTAATTGAAAAATAAAAATGACAGCGTGGTGCACAAAGCATCCTACATTTATGTAGAGTTCGGGAATGGGTCGCACCCTTAGGGGTGTAATTTAGACAGTCTACTCTAAAATAAGCATTAGTGGCTACTTTCACAACTCGAACCCCTAACTTATGGTTCATACAAAGATAATTTTACCGTTGCTTCAAGACTCCCCTTCAAGAGTAATTGGAAAATGGCATCTCGAAATGCCTAAGTATCACCCAAAGATAATTTTTTCATATGCTTGTGATCAGAAAAATGTATTTTACATGAATAAGTTTCAAACTTTATGACAACACATCAACCAGATTTTTTTAGAGTTCATGTGACTATTTTTCTAATTTGTCTCATTTTTAAGTTGTGATGACCTTTTTATTACTTTACAAACGCCGACTATTTTTACAATTTTATATCAGTAACTACCCAATTGAAGAACAAAGTAGCTAGTTTTGGACGATATTAGAATAACGAGAATCAGGCCTAACATCCATAACTACCCAATTGAAGAACAGGGAAGTTAGTGAATAATATTTTCCTCAACTCTATTTCCAACATCATTTAAATTGGTTTAGTATACAATTATTATGGTCTAACAAGCCCTCTTTTTAATCGTGATTTAGGACCTAACTCAACTCAAAATACTAGCTCGAGCGGAGAAACTTGTTTACACGGGACCAAGGTGGTTTTAGAATTAACTAAATATGTAGATATAATAAATTTTAGAATTCGAACTCATAAACTTTTAATTTTGGACTCGCCTCTAATAGCATATATGATTATAACCATACTAATTTGCAAGGGGCCGAAGGAGTTGGTTTTATATTCTCCTGCTGCATTTGAAAGCAATATAATTTATTAAAATGTCAACGCTACTAAACTTGATATTCGGTGACTTGATATTCGGTAACTTGATATTCAAGTTTATGAAACATGTCAGACATTTGTTTATTAGCTATTTTATTCGATCTGTTTCAAGTAATTTTTCTCCCACTATTATCACCAAAATTTCAGAAATATTTGTTTTCCTAAAAAGTTAACTTTTTCTCTACAAGAAAGATAAAAAAGAGAAAAGAAAAGAATTTCATCTTCCTCCTACCCGCTCAAGATGATTAAAAAGATAGAGAGAGAAACAAAAATGCTTAACTTTGAAAGATATGAAAAATAGTCTTACCAATAGCTAAGAGGTGATATGCATGTGTGTGAGCGAGAAAGAAAATACAGTATGCGGTTTTTAGATGCTGAGTTGTTTAAAAGCGAAATATATAAACAGTCCTTTTAAGTTATCCCAACGACCAGTTAGACATCTTAACTGAGTTCATTTTCAGCGAGACACTTCATTCATTCAGATATAATAGTGTATACTCCCAGCTCTAGAAATAAAGGAAGTTTTTTGTCATGTAAGTCAAATATAAGCAAAGTACTAAAATTATCCTTTTAAATGGGTGGAAGTAAGAGTTCCATATTTCTTTTTCAAAAATAAAAATGTTCTGATTAAATAGTTTCGAAAAAGGATTTAAATTATATACACCGCAACACGAAAAGACTTTCAAATATTCCAAATTCATTGGGGGTAAACTACGTTCAACTAGCCTTAAATCTGACTTTTATTTGCACTTAGAGTATTCTTGAGTCGATGGCACTTGATATGGTTGATAGAGTACTGAATCAAAACAGTTAACAAATCAACCACACAACATTAGCATGATATTCTATTAAAGCTCTTCGTTGTCTTTTCCTTTTTGTTTTCTTATTATATTTTGTTTTCTGGTGAGTCCATTTTGCATATATTAGCAACAAGACATTAAATATTGCTTAGTTTAGAAGGTGCTAACTGCTAAATGTTAAAATAAACTTTTCAATACTAGCTCTATCATTTATACAAATCAAAGGATTAATATGATCACCATCTGCTTCCTATTTAAAGGACGTGCAATTGTGTGTCTCAATCATCACTTCAAGCAAGAAAGTACATTGAGATTTTTATCATCCTTTGTCCAAAAAAGATAATGGCAACATTAAAGTTTCTTTCATTTCTCATTCTTCAAATTTTTTTGGTCTTAGAAGTAGCTAATTGTCAAGGAGTGGAAGTAGGGTTCTACAAAAAAACATGTCCAAATGTGGAAGCAATTGTTAAACAGACAACAGCTCATTACATTTCTCGTGCTCCTACACTCGCTGCTCCTTTATTGAGAATGCATTTTCATGATTGTTTTGTTAGGGTAAGCACCGCAATTTTATGCCTTATTTATCATATTCCTATGTTTGTTTAACATTTTTCACGTCGAATGCACTAAAAAAATCACTTAATCATGCAGGGATGTGATGGTTCAGTGCTACTGAATTCAACCAAAGGTAACCAAGCTGAGAAAGATGCAATTCCCAACCAAAGCCTAAGGGGTTTCCAAGTGATTGATGCTGCTAAATCTGCTCTAGAGCAAGAGTGTCCTGGCATTGTGTCTTGCTCTGATATTTTAGCTTTAGCAGCCCGTGATGCTGTTGAACTGGTAACTAATTACTATAGTACATTTGGTCCTATTTGTTAGCATTTTAAATATAATTTTTCTTTGAACATTATATATTATGGGTTGTTTCAGATTAATGGACCAACTTGGGCAGTCCCATTAGGAAGAAGAGATGGAAGAGTCTCAATTCTCTCAGAGGCCTTAAGAAACCTGCCAACTCCTTTTGATAATTTCACTACTCTTAAAACAACATTTGGTTCCTTGGGCCTAAATGTAAAAGACCTTGTTGTTTTATCAGGTAAATTTATAGTTTGCATAGTAAAATAACTACATGTAGGAGAGTTACATTAATTCAAGAAACCAAAATCCTTAACATTTTTGTTCCTTTTTCTTATTGTTTTCCTTATTTATTCATAGGAGGACACACTATTGGGATGTCACATTGTTTTTCCTTCTCAAGCCGCATGTATAATTTCACTGGCAAAGGTGACATGGACCCAAACATGGATCAAAACTACATAGGTCGTTTGAAGATCAAATGCAAGCCAGGAGATGTGACCACTATCGTCGAAATGGACCCTGGAAGTTTTAAGAGTTTCGACACTGACTATTACACCATGGTTAGCAAAGGAAGAGGGTTGTTCGCATCTGATGCAGCTCTACTTACTGATAGTCAAACAAAAGCTTATGTCTTGTCCCAGCTAAATCCCTATGCATCCACTTTCTTCAATGATTTTGGAGAATCAATGATAAAGATGGGCAAAATTGGAGTCCTTACTGGAAAAGCAGGCGAAATCAGAAAACATTGTGCCCTCAGAAACTAAGAGAAACAAAAGCTTAGTCACTTTCGTATTGTTATGCTCAATGAGATCTCTGTTGTGAATAAGTTTTTTTTTTTGTTCTTTTTCCTGTTTTGATAAGTTGTGGAAAGTGTACCTCATGGTGGTAAATCTTGATTGTATCGTAAATTTTTAATTCAGTTGGTTGAGCGTGTAACTAATAAAATTGTTTAAATTTGTTTTGCTTTTACTAGCATGCATGATTAATAGACTTTTCCTTTTGTTTTACTTCTTAATAGATAAAGGGGTTAAAGCCAGTGGCGTAGCCAGCTCATGTCAAGGGTGGTCAAGCGCACACCCTTCGCCGATAAATTATATTGCGTGTATAAGTTAAATATTACTTTATATGCTATATATTATATTTTGAACACCTTTAACACATTTGAATGAGGCAGTTCAGCGGTTCACGGTGTCCAAAGTGACGTATTGTTCACGGGTTCAAAGTTTTGCCCTTTTTATTTGACAAAACTACACGGAGACCTCCATTTAAAACTTAAAATTTAGAAATGAACAACTAATCTTAAAAGTAATTTTTTAACTAAAGTTATTTCTTAAATAAATTTTATAATTTAAAAGTCAAGCTCTACAAAAGTTTCTTCAACAAAAGCACTCCACAAACTATAAATCCTCTAGACTCTCTCTTTTCTTTGGTTTTACGCTTACTTTTATTAGTAAAATTTCTAATGTTGTCTTTTTATTATTTTAATTTTAATTTATAAAATTATAGTTCTATTAAAAAATTTTATTATTATTTAACTAAATGTTGCGTAGATTGATCTAAAAATTTTGGT
The DNA here is from genome assembly GCF_001879085.1 of Nicotiana attenuata. NCBI lineage: Eukaryota > Viridiplantae > Streptophyta > Magnoliopsida > Solanales > Solanaceae > Nicotiana > Nicotiana attenuata. The sequence goes on from NC_031994.1 coordinate 12,989,496, forward strand.
ACATCATTCACCGACAAACAAATTATTGACTTATTTAAAGTTTGATCACCCTTGACGGAATTCCTGACTACGTTACTGGTTAAATCTTATCGTAAATTTTATTCATAGCTGATATGAAGAGACCGCGTAGCTAATCAAATGATATAGAATTCGAACAAATGACCAAAACATAAAGTCACTCCACTCATATCTTGCAACATGCCAATATCGCAGCTGCTTGTGTCTTAGCATATATTCTCTCTGTTTCAGTTTATGTGAATTTATTTGATTGATACGGAGTTGAAATAAAAGACTACTTTAAAATTTATAATATATTACAAGTCATAGGAGTATATATCCTCAGGGAGATTATCGAATATGTGTGAGGAGGTTATTACAATTAAGTCTTGCAGCACTTTTTGAAGCCTTTAAGAAATACTCTTAGTCAAGTATAATTGTAAGGAAAATAAATTTCGCTATAAGTGAGGGAAATCGTATCGTTTGGTAAACAAGTTGTTACTTTTTGTCGTACCAGAACACGCCCTTTGTTCTAGTGAACTTTCCGTTGATATGTAGTATAACCTAAAAAATATAAAAAGAGCAATTGTGTCATTTAATAAAAAAGGACAATTGTGTCGTTAGTAAAAGGGTAGCTAAGTTGAAAGGCTAAGCAAAACCAATTAAGCTTCACCTTGAAACTCCCAAACCATGAGCAATATATGGATAAAGGTATGGTCCTTTACACTATTTTTGTTGACTATGGTTAAAGCTAACAAACTGATGTAACTAGAGTCAAGTTAGCAGTGAGTAGGTGGTTAATCTTATTTAGTCAGTTAAGCTAGTTAGTTAGCAGTTAGTTAGAAGGTTCTAGAAGTTAGTTAATACTGTAGGTTAGTTGTATATATACACTGAGTGTACGATGATTGTATTCAGTTTTGATATTTTACAAAATCACATTCTCTCTTCTCAAGCTCGTCTCTATTCTAGCTCAAATGTCATTTCCATGGATTCAACATGGTATCAGAGCCTTGAGACTCGATCTACGCTCAATCACTAACTCAATTTCGCTCTCCATTTCTAGTGTTGCTTCGGTTCTGTAGAAGACCTGTAGAATTGCCTTCTAGTGACGCGTGGTGAAATTAGGGTTTGCAAGTGTTGAATCTAGGTCTGAAACTCTGCACAACAATGACGATTGGAGATGATGTGAATGTCACGGCCGCTGAGACAAGTGATGGCACAATTGCTATTGTCAATATTCCCACAATTGATCACAATCATCCTCTCTTCCTTCAACCAACAGATACTCCAGGTAGTACTCTTATTTCTCTTCAATTAACTAGATCAGATAACTACGCTTTGTGGAGTAGGTCTATGAGGATTGGTTTGCTAGGCAAAAGCAAACTAGGTTTTGTGGACGGACGATTTCCTAAATCTAAATTTGTACCTGAACTGTACGATCAATGGGAGAAAGCCAATATTGTAGTTCTCTCATGGATTATGAATGCAGTTAGACTAGGCCTATTAAGTAGTGTATTGTATGCATCTGATGCTCACAAAGTGTGGGAGGATTTAAAAGAGAGATTTGATGAAGTGAATGGTTCAAGAGTTCTCTATCTTCATAGAGAAATTCATACATTGACTCAAGGAACCATGACCATATCTGATTATTTTTTGAAACTGAGGGATCTTTGGGATGAGTTTGATGCTGTTATGCCCTGCCCTGGTTTTCCATGTCCAGAATCAAAGAAGTATGCTCAGCACTTTGAACAACACGGGCTTCTGCAATTTCTCATGGGCCTAAATAAGTCACACTCACAGTCCAGAAGCCAAATTATGATGATGTCCCCAATTCCTAGTATCAACAAGGTTTACTCTCTACTAGTGGATCAGGAAAGTCAAAGGAGTTAGGAAAATTTCTCACAAACAGTTCAAGTGTCTAAGACAATGGAGAGTACTGCTCTTTACAGTAATAGAACCTCTGTTAACTCGGGAGGTAATTTCAAACAAAGGAGAAATCAAGTACACTATGAATACTGCCACTACAAAGGACATACTAAGGAAAATTGCTATAAGCTAATTGGCTATCCAGCTGATTTTAAACTTAAGAAGAAAGGAGGAACCCCTGGTCTATATGCTATTCATGTTAGTGCTGATGTCCACCAGCCGGGAGAAGGGCCACAGATGCAGGCTGGAGTTCAACATGCAGGTCAACATGGTAGAGGAGATCATTCTGTAGTGTCTCAACCTGTTATGATGCCCCAATACTCTATGATATCTACGATGCCTCAATCTGCCACTTATTCTCAGCCTCCACCACCTGCACCCTATCTCACACAAGAACAATATCAACAGATTATCCAGTTGCTCAACAAAAATGCTGAGGAGGGATCATCTTCCAAGGCTACTGCTGCAGGTACTCTGGTAGCCTTACTATCCAAGTATCTTAATCATAACTGAATAGTAGACACAGGTGCCTCAAATCACATAACATCCAATCTACAGATGTTAAACCATTATCAGGTTTTACCAAAACATCAAAGAGGTACTGTTCAATTACCAACAGGAAATGTAGTGACAGTATCACACTCAGGAAATACTACAGTACTTAAAGACCAGAATATTAGTGATGTGTTGTTTATACTTGAATTTAAGTACAATCTACTATCTGTTTCTCAACTTACCAAGGAATTACAGTGCTTAGTAGCATTCTTCCCTGATTTCTGCATATTTCAGGACCTCTACAATGGTCAGGTGTTGAGGATTGGTAAGGAAGAGCATGGACTCTTTCTGTTGAAAGGGAACTCACTCCAGAAATCACAATTGTTAAATAAATGTGTGCACACAGCTAACCTTAGTTCTGAGTACACTAGTTCTGAATCTACTCATCTATGGCATCTCGAATTAGGACATGCTCCTATTGATGTAATCAAAAGGCATGATGTACTTAGAGCATTGAAAAATGTAGGTTCATATCATTGTACTGTGTGCCCTGTAGCAAAGCAATCAAAGTTACCTTTTCAGTTGAGTACTACAACTACTAAATCAATATTTGAACCGGTACATTGTGATATCTGGGGGCCCTATAGGGTACCTACATATGATGGAAAAAGATGTGTCACTATTGTGGATGACTATGCTAGATATACTTGGTTGTTCTTAATTCTAAGTCTGATGCTATAGTGGTCATCAGAAACTTCTTAACCACAGTGCAGAATACTTTCTCGACTACTGTTAAAGCTCTCACGACTGATAATGGGAGTGAATTTTTTAGTGCTGACTTCAAAGCATTGGTCTCCTCTCTTGGAATTATTCACCGGAGTTCCTTTGTTTACACTCCTCGGCAGAATAGAGTGGTAGAGAGAAAACACAAAACAATCCTTGAAATGGCCTGATCACTCACGTTTCAAGCAGTTGTTCCTCTAAAGTTCTGGAGTGAATGTGTTAGCACTGCAGTTTACCTTATTATCAGGCTGCCTTTCCAAAGTGTTATATAACAAATCACCTTTTGAAATGCTTTATTTGCATCCTCCTTCCCTCACACACCTTAGAGTTTTTGGGTATCTATGCTATGCATCCAGTCCAAAGGAGAATGATAAGTTTGCACCAAGAGCTCTTCCCTGCAGTCTTGCTAGGTTATTCTTTAACACAAAAGGATACAAGCTCTACAGTCTGCACACCAAGTCCTTATTTGTGAGCAGACATGTAGTATTTCAGGAACATCTCTTTCCCTTCAAACATATGAAGGATGCTAGTACCCCTATATTTCCTATTCTTGACTTGCTACCAGCTGTAGAGGCCTACTCACAGGGTGCCTCCTCACATCTCTCTGCTGCATGTCAAGAACTAAACCATGCTACTTCTTATGTCCCTAATGAAGAACATCGGCATAGTGCCACTTCCTCACTTACTGAGTTTATGCTTCCACTTCAGAGTCTCATGATCAACCTTCTGAGACTCCACCTCCTCAAGAGATAAGAAAGTCCACTAGAGAAGGGAAGTAACCTGCCTGGATGCAGGATTATGTGATTCCTGTCAAGAACTTGTCAATATCCTATAGCTTCATATGTGCTGTATGTTGCTATTAAGCTGCCTTACAAGCAGGCTCTGTCAGCATACACAGCTATCAAAGAGCCTCAGACTTTCAGAGAGGCTGCTTTGGATCCAAAATGGGTAGAAGCAATGCAACTTGAAATTGATGCTCTAGAAGCTAATCACACATGGAGTGTTATTGATCTTCCTCCTGACAAGATCCCTATTGGTTGTAAATAGATATTCAAGTACCAGGCCTCAAAGGAGATAGAGAGATATAGAGCTAGATTGGTTGCTAAAGGCTACAGTCAAAAGGAGGGACTGGATTATACAGAGACCTTCTCACCTGTGGCAAAGATAGTGATAGTCAGATCAATAGTGGCCCTGGCAGCATCCAAACACTGGTTCATCTATCAAATGGATGTCCATAATGCTTTCCTGAATGGTGATCTGGTAGACGAAGTCTATATGCAGCTTCCTCAGGGTTTTTCCAGACAGGAGGAGAATCTGAAGGTCTACAAACTACATAAGTCCTAGTATGGGCTTAAACAAGCACCAAGATAATGGAACAAAAAGCTGACAGAAGATCTAGTTCAGATGGGGTTTCAACAAAGTCATTATGACTACTCTCTTTTCACTAAGAAGGCAGGCTGTGATATCTCTGTAATACTAGTATATGCTGATGACTTATTGATTACAGGCAGTAGTCAACAGCTACTAACTCAGACAAAGAAAGACTTACAAACCAAGTTCAAAATGAAAGACTTGGGAGAATTGAGATTCTTTCTTGGCATTGAGTTTGCAAGGTCCAGAGAATGAATTGTTATGTGTCAAAGGAAGTATGCCTTAGAGCTTATTGCTGAATCAGGTTTAGGGGGAGCAAAACCTGCAGGTACTCCTCTAGAGTTCAACCAAAACCTCACTTCTGAGGAATATGACAAGTCTGTTAAGAAGGGCACTCAAGAGGATCTCCTCAAGGATCCAGGGCCTTATCAGAGACTTGTGGGAAGACTAATCTATCTCACTATGACTCGACCTGACTTAGGATTTGTTGTTCAAGTACTAAGTCAGTTTATGCACAGACCAGAGGTTTCACACATGGAAGTTGCCCTTAGAGTAGTAAGATATGTTAAAGAGGAACCAGGTCTGGGCTTGTTCATGCTTGCTCAGAACACCAATCAGTTACTGGCATACTGTGACTCAGATTAGGGGGCTTGTGTACAAACTAGAAAATCAGTAACAGGGTACTTAGTAAAGTTTGGAGATGCTATAATCTCATGGAAGTCAAAGATGCATGGCATCTTGCACAACTGAGATTATCTGGTTAGTAGGACTATTCAAAGAGCTGGGAGTTGAAGCACAATTGCTAGTGAAGCTAATGTGTGATAGCAAGACTGCAATCTAAATTGAAGCTAATCCTATTTTCCATGAAAGGATAAAACACATAGATATAGATTGTCACTTTGTAAGAGAAAGAATAATGCAGGGCCTGATACAAACTGAGCATGTGTCAACCAATGAACAGCTAGCAGATATCCTTACAAAAGGTTTGGGAAAGGCACAACATGATTACCTGCTTCAAAGACTTGGAGTGAAGAATCTGTATTCAACTATCATCTTGAGGGGGAGTGTTGACTATGGTTAAAGCTAACAAGATGATATAACTAGAGTCAAGTTAGCAGTGAGTAGGTGGTTAATCTTGTTTAGTCAGTTAAGCTAGTAAGTTAACAGTTAGTTAGAAGGTTCCAGAAGTTAGTTAACAATGCAGGTTAGTTGTATATATACACTGAGTGTACAGTGATTGTATTCAGTTTTGATATTTTACAAAATCACATTCTCTCTTCTCAAGCTCGTCTCTGTTCTAGCTCAAATGCCATTTCCATAGCTGTCAACAATTTTTGAGTCATTATATATTGATTTCTACAAGATTTAATCTTTTTTTCTTTTTGAATCATTATGGTCACTATTTAATCTTATTAACTTAAAAATTTATGGTAAAGCCCTAAATTTCCAAAATTGGGTATTTGAGTCACTTTAAGTGTTCTAATTAATCCTCTCTACGGGTGAGGCATAGTGGTCAATTAAGTGGGGACCATAAATCTCAAGTTCGATTATGGGCGAAGACAACAACACTAGGTGATTTATCTAATCATTGATGAAAAGAGTTACTTGGTACCTTGTTACTTATGGGAGGTTCTAGGGAATTTGTTGAGGTGCGCGCAAGTTGGCTCTAACACCACGGTTAAAAAGAAAAGAGTTCTAGTTATGACAATAAATATAGAATTGGGTTTAGAAGTTTAGGAAACGCAATCAGATTAGTGACATAGCTGACTGTGGATGGTCTAGTGCTCACTCAATTCAACTTAGTATAAGTTGATGTTGATTGTGGACCGCGTGACGCGACACACAGTTCAACTAGGAAATTAAGTGTATTGGCACCTATGGATGGTCATATTGCAATACATACCGTGCCAAAATACCTTCTTGTGCCCAATGGACGGTCTGGCAAAAGGCTAGGAGGCATAATCTGGTTTTACAGATGTGTGATATGTTGATTGATATTCATGTGTATGATGCATCATGTATGTGACATGGTTATATGACCTTTCATTATCTCATGCATTCATGTACATGTAGGATTCTCACATATATATATTGAGAATTTGGAATACTAGAATTGTTTTTACTGGTTCATATGAAATCTGAAGCTATGTGAATCATATCTCCCTGTTCTGGCCATGTGCTATTAAATATTCAAGAGCAGATGAGAGTGTCAATAGGCAAATTGGTTTAGTGAGTCAATAACAGAGATAAATGTACATGATTAGCAGTTTATATTGGCAGGGTACCGAGGATTTGGTTGCAGATTCCCCTAATGCGTTTGACAGCTATAACTGTTTGACCAAAAGATATTAAAACCTTTTTGATTAAATCAATTAATGACAATGAAGGGGTAAATCTTAGTCAAGCATAATCAACTTCAAATCTAAAAAAGTATAGCAATACATTAAATGAAAAGTAAGAACAATCAATATTTATTGATGTTAAATATCTCATCTTTGATGAGATAGAGAGAAAAATCAGTTTACATCCTTCGGAGGAAGAAATTGCAAGAAAAAGAGTAGAGAGGAAAAGTCCCGCCCCCCTTTTCCGAGAATCCCCCTTCTATATATAGTTCTCGAAGCTTTACTGTATCCTTTGACCAACGTGTTCTTCATGTGACGGTCTTTTCGTCGTTATTCGAGTACCGCTTTTACTTGACATACACTGTCGATGATTGGAGTGAGGTTGGTCGTGGTACTTCTCTCCATTTCGCCATTTAGGCGAGGTCCCAGCTTGGTCGACCACTGTGGTCAGATTTTGACCCATACAGTTAGTCCATCTGTCCGTCGAGGTCGTCCCTTGGCGGGCTTGGCGGACGGACTTTGTAGGTTCGAAGGCTAGGAGAAAACTGACTGTTCATGCCTTGCACGAGGTTCTTAGATCGAGGCGATGGCGCAACGCTTCAAAGATGCCTTTATTTCGTCGCGTCCGTTTGGAGTCAAAACATTGCGTTGATTTTAAACGTCGTTTATGGTTACTGCCATTATGGCACACGTTTCCTGGGGATTGAATCGTTTCATGCCTTATCAATGCTAATTGGCGACTCTTGGGTTTCCCGCTTGGGGCAATTATATCCCTATAAATAGGGGGAAAACACCAATCCACTGGTTCACTTTCTTGATTTATCAAAAGAATTTTGCTAGTTCTCTTCTTCCCCGATACTTCAGATTTTCTATTCTCTCTTGTTGGTCAACAATTGGCATCTTCGTCTTCCCTCTTAGTTCCTTTGTTTATTCACTTTATTTAATTGAGACAAATGGCTGGTTATTCTTCCCACACTGACAATCTTGCCGCAGTTTCGGTGCCGGAAAATGATGTTCTTGTTCCCGGAGGAGTAAAAGTAGTAGAGGATGAGGAGGTTCTAATAGCGGCCGAAATATTGCCTCGTCCCGGGAAGCCGTGGACCAATTTCAATGTTATGAATGAGGCGGCGATTGCGGAGCTGAAGGTTAGGTGGGGGATTCCGCACCACGTCGAGATGCTGCCGACGGTGGGAGATGATATCATACATTTCGACCACCCAGGATATTGTGCGTTCTACGCATATCCTTTCATTGTCGGGTATACGCTTCCTCTCCCTTCTTTGGTGGTAGATTTTTGCCGTTTCTATGAGGAGTGTCCGGCTCAACTTTCGTCGTACCTGTATAAACTGTTCCTCATGCTACTCAAGTTCGCGGAGCTTGCCGGTTGGGAGATCACTCTGAGGCACATGCTCAATATTTTTGCCCCTCAACTCATTCGAGGCACGATGATTCACATGCGCCATCGAGGGACGAAGACTATGGTGGTGAAGATGGACGATAGAGCCAACCGTTGTTTCTACGAAAACTACTTTTATGTGGGGACCGAGCACCTTGTGGCGGATTCCACAGGGTTCCCCGAGAGATGGAACTTCACACATAAGTTTGTGTCTTTTGTCGGAATGATAGTCGAACGCTTTCCTTTGGGCAGTATTGAAATATTTTTGCTTTTGCAGCCGCGAGACTACCCCCTGCGCCTGTTGATGATATCCGCGAATGGGGAATGCCATTCTTCCTCATACGGCAGGAGTTCGCGAATGGTTGTCCTTTTATGAGAAATATGGACGTAAGCCCCTTACTGGTAAGTAGTCTTGCCGCAAATTCTATTTTCCACTGCAATTTGGCTTTGTTGCTTATACGACTTTTATCGTTATTAGGCGGAGTGCGAAGGGCGAGGACTCCTCCGCTTGCATTTCGTCAGCCGACGTCTTCTGCTCGGCCTGTACCAAGATCTGTTGTCCGTCCTATGGCAAGGACTGCTCAAGTCGAATCTACGGCCGTAGCCGTGCGCACGAAAACTATTTCCCAATCTGGGGCTCTGAATACTACTGCTCGCTCAGCGGGAGAATCTTCCCGTGCTGAGGGCGGGGAAGGGCCGTCAAAGAGACGACGAGTGGAAATCGAAACGTCTTCTTCAGCCGTGGTACGCTCAGAGGGCGGCATTTCTTTGATGGAGTCTGCGATAGGAGGTGATGCTAACCCGCCCGTAGTGGTAGAGCCGGTGATCGTGACCAATCCGACGGCGGAGGCCTCGGCTGCTGCCGCTGATAAACAGACTGCTGTAATAGAGAGTTAGGGCCCTGAGAACGATATCGCCACTTTGGGCGGGCCTTCGTCTTCCTGACCGAGTCGTGCTTCTTCCTCGGCCACAAAAAGGGAGAAGGGTGTCGCGATCGATGACCATAAGTCTGAGTCCGACCTTGATCCTGATGATGTCAGGATGTTTGAGGAAGGCCTACTCATACAGTGGTACATGCGGGAGGCCCGTCCCGTATACTTGAAATCTCGTCGGAGATTAACCTTCTGGGAGATACGGAAGACTTGGTACCGCAGTTTGACCTTTTGTGCTCTTCCGCCGAGAGTGAGGCTCTCTGGGACGTCTGTGATGTTGATTTGATGCATGAAGTGGCCGGTATGGGCCTGGGGGTAAGTTTTTCCTTTATTTTATGTTCTTTTCATCTTTGGCGACCTGGCCTTAACCAATCTTTTCGTCTTTCAGACGTACATGGTGGAGATTGAAAGTGCTCGTAGGGCCGACACTCGAGCCAAAATTTTTCTGACGATGTTGGAGAAGTATAGGCGCTACCGCAACAAGTGCTGTGAGATTCACAAACGGTTAAGGGCGAACACCGGTAATCAATCTCTCGGCGAGGAACTGGAGAAGAGGGATCAGGAGTTGGTGCAGGCTATTCGCAGGAATAGCGAGCTTGAGGAGCAACTTCGTGTGAAGGACGAAGAACTTGAGTTGGGAAAAGGGGTCGCCGCAGAGTGTGAGCATCTTCAGGCGAAGGTTAGGTCGTTGCAGTCCGAGCTGGATCTCAATGCCACCAGAGTCGAGGCGATGAGTGTGGAGTGGATGGGGAAGTTAACCGAGCTGAAGAGAAAGGTCTCCGAGTTGGAGAGTGTCGAGAGTGCCTGGGCGTCGGCTTCGGCCAAAGCGGCGTCTTTAGAGGACACTATCCGTGTCCTTCAATCCGAGCAGGAGTCTGAGAGGGCGACGGCTACGCTCAAGGAGGCGAGGCTCGAAGAGTGTATTGGCGACATTGACCGGGAAGCTTCAACTTTTGGAAATTGGGTCGCTGTTCTTGAGGCCGAAAAGGCACAATTGTTGGCCCAAGTTGAATCCGCCTCCGCCGATGTTCCTCGCCATTTGCACGAACTCTGGGTTCATGACGAAGCCCAGCGGGACATATACAAGAGTTTGTGGGAAGTGGGCATTATTTCTGAGGCCGCTTATGAAGGAGCTCGGGCGAAGGCACGAGAGGCTCGTGTTAACTATGGTTATGATCTCGCGACACCGGAGGCCGGTAAAGATGTTGATGCCGAGGGAGAGTTTCGTGGAGATGGCGATGAGGAGGACGGCGGTGATGGCGCCGAGTAAAAAAGTTGTTATCTTTGTTGTCTTTTCTTGTTTATCGTTGTTTACGTTTTTTTTTTGTACTGCACCGGTTTTAGCCGTGTATAATCTGCGGCCATTTGCGCAACTGTATAAATAAAGGAGTTTTCATCATTGTAAATCTTTTGTATCTCTCCCCCTTTTGCTTTACATATCTTTGGCGTAAATTGTCGGATCTTCGTATAGTGGATTCCTAATTTTTTTAGGGAAAACAATTTTGACCGGACTGAGTAGGACTTCGTCGTGAGTTTGGATGGAGTCTCATTCAATTCGCCTTTTTAGGGCGGAATTGACTGGTGACTTATTGCTTTAAGCAGATTAGTCTTTGACTCAAATGAGTTTACATAATTTCATTGTTCTGGACGAAGTTAGACTCGACTTGAGTCGTTCGTGTAGGATCAAACTGTCGTTGATTCAGGCAAAGTCGCTTCCCCCCCCCCCCTTTTTTTTTATACATCCGAATGAGGTCGAACTTGGGGTTCGTGGTGGAATCAATTTTTTAATGAGTAGAAGGAAAAAAAAAGCACGACGACAGCCGATAGCTGCAAAGGCATTATAGGGCTCAAATGAGTTCGAACTTTTCCTTTGCGATGGCCCTTTGCTGTCGGGATGGTGTTTCGAGCTAGCATCGAAATGTTAACTCGTTGTGATTCGAGCAAGGTCGAACTCTTTTATTTTGGCGATGGCCCTTGGTCGTAGGGGTGTTATTTCGAGCTGGTCGAAATGTTAACCCATTATAATTCGAGCCAGGTCGAACTCTTCTTTATTGGTGATGGCCCTTGGCCGTAGGGGTGTTATTTCGAGCTGTCGTCGAAATATTAACCCATTATGGTTCGAGCGAGGTCAAACTCTTCTTTTTTGGTGATGGCCTTTGGCCGTGGGGGTGTTATTTCGAGATGTCATCGAAATATTAACCCATTATAGTTCGAGCGAGGTCGAACTCTTCTTTTTTTTTCTTGGCGATGGCACTTGTCCGTAGGGGTGTTATTTCGAGCTGGTCGAAATGTTAACCCATTATAATTCGAGCAAGGTCGAACTGTTCCTTTTTTTTTCTTGAAGATGGCCCTTGGCCGTAGGGCTGTTATTTCGAGCTGGTCGAAATGTTAACCCATTATAATTCGAGCGAGGTCGAACTCTTCTTTTTTGGCGATGGCCCTTGGCCGTAGGGGTGTTATTTCGAGCTGGTTCAAATGTTAACCCATTATAATTCAAACGAGGTCGAACTCTTCCTTTTTTTTTCTTGGCGATGGCCCTTGGCCGTAGGGGTGTTATTTCGAGCTGGTCGACATGTTAACCCATCATAATTCGGGCGAGGTCGAACTCTTCTTTTTTTTTTCTTGGCGATGGCCCTTGGCCGTAGGGGTGTTATTTCGAGCTGGTCGAAATGTTAACCCATTATAATTCGAGCGAGGTCAAACTCTTCCTTTTTTTCATGGCGATGGCCCTTGGCCGTAGGGGTGTTATTTCGAGCTGGTCGAAACCCATTATAATTCGAGCGAAGTCGAACTCTTCTTTTTTGGCGATGGCCCTTGGCCGTAGGGGTGTATTTTGAGCTGGTCGAAATGTTAATCCATTATAATTCGAGCGAGGTCGAACTCTTCTTTTTTGGCGATGGCCCTTGGCCGTAGGGGTGTTATTTCGAGCTGGTCGAAATGTTAACTCGTCGAGAGTCCCAATTTTTTGGAGAATTTTAGGTGTCCTCTGGGGGGAGTCCCAGTTTTGCTTAACCTGTGTATTTCCTGGGTGAATCCCAGTTTTCTTAATTTGTGTGTTTCCTGGATGAGTCCCAGTTTGCTTAATTTTATCTGTATTGGAGAGTGTGATGTCGGAGAGTATTGAACATTGCAATCTGCTAATGTTCATTTTATCCATATATTGGAATTTCCCTATTTAACCCCTTCATAGTTCGGCCTGAAGAGCTCGTCAATAGGCGGGGCAATGAACTGTCCTTTGAACTTGGTGACGTCTCTGTAACGACCCGACCGGTCCTTTTGAGCTCTAGCGTGTCGTTCAACAGTCTGAGGCCATGGGCAGCTTCATTTCAGGTATTATGACTTGTACGCATGGTCGAAATTGAATTTCGCGAAGTTCGGAGTTGATTTGGAAAGAGAATTCTCATTTCGGAAGCTTAAAGTTGAAAGAATTAACTAGGATTGGATTTTTGAGTAAACGACACCGAATCGGGATTTGAAGGTTCCAGCAGGTTCGTATGATGATTTCGGACTTGGGCGTATGCCCGGTTCGGGTTTTGGATAACCCGGGAGCGTTTTGGCGCCTATTGTGGAAATTAGCATTTTGGAAGAAATTTCATAAGTTTGGCTTGAAGTGCATTTTAGTGTTATCGATGTCCGTTTGGGATTCCGAGTCTGGAGTACTTCCGTATGGTGATTCTGGGGTTGGGAGCGCGATCGGAGGTGAATCCGGAGGTCCGTAGGTCATTTTGAAGTCATTTGGCTAAAGATAGAAATTTGAAGGTTTTTGAGAAGTTTGACCGGAAGTGCACTTTTTGATATCGGGGTCGGAATCCGATTCCGAAAGTTGGAGTGGGTCCGTAATGTCGAATATGACTTGTCTGCAAAATTTGAGGTCAATCGGACGTGATTTGATAGGTTTAAGCATCGAAATTAGAAGTTTGAAATTCTAAAGATCATAAAGCTTGGATTGGAGGTCGATTCATGATTTTAGTGTTGTTTGATGTGGTTTGAGGCCTCGAGCAAGTTCGTAATGTGTTTTGAGAAATGATTGGTTGGGGAGGCCCCCGAGTGGATTCCGGGTGGTTAACGGGTTGAATTTGGGTAAAAAGCTGATGCCGGTTGCTGGTATCTGGTTTCCTTCTTCGGGAACGCGAAGGGAGTCTCGCGAACGCAAAGAGGAAAGTGGGGGTGTTATTTTGAGCTGGTCGAAATGTTAATCCATTATAATTCGAGCGAGGTCGAACTCTTCTTTTTTGGCGATGGCCCTTGGCCGTAGGGGTGTTATTTCGTGCTGGTCGAAATGTTAACCCATCGAGAGTCCCAATTTTTTGGAGAGTTTTGGGTGTCCTCTGGGGGGAGTCCCAGTTTTGCTTAACCTGTGTATTTCCTGGGTGAATCCCAGTTTTCTTAATTTATGTGTTTCCTGGATGAGTCCCAGTTTGCTTAATTTTATCTGTATTGGAGAGTGTGATGTCGGAGAGTATTGAACGTTGCTATCTGCTAATGTTCATTTTATGCATATATTGGAATTTCCCTGTTTAACCCCTTCATAGTTCGGCCTGAAGAGCTCGTCGATAGGCGGGGCGATGAACTGTCCTTTGAACTTGGTGACGTCTCTGTAACGACCCGACCGGTCCTTTTGAGCTCTAGCGTGTCGTTCAACAGTCTGAGGCCATGAACAGCTTCATTTCAGGTATTATGACTTGTATGCATGGTCGAAATTGAATTTCGGGAAGTTCGGAGTTGATTTGGAAAGAGAATTCTCATTTCGGAAGCTTAAAGTTGAAAGAATTAACTAGGATTGGATTTTTGAGTAAACGACACCGAATCGGGATCTGAAGGTTCCAGCAGGTTCGTATGATGATTTCGGACTTGGGCGTATGCCCGGTTCGGGTTTTGGATAACCCGGGAGCGTTTTGGCGCCTATTGTGGAAGTTAGCATTTTGGAAGAAATTTCATAAGTTTGGCTTGAAGTGCATTTCAGTGTTATCGATGTCCGTTTGGGATTTCGAGTCTGGAGTACTTCCGTATGGTGATTATGGGGTTGGGAGCACGATCGGAGGTGAATTCGGAGGTCCGTA
>NC_031994.1:13010156-13013817 GCF_001879085.1 Nicotiana attenuata
AGTTTGAGAGTTTAGTCGTTTGTGTTCAATTTTCGTTCAAAATGAGCAAAAGCCTGGTTTTACCTCGCAGAAGTCGCAATTGCGACAGAATCTTTGCAATTGCGAAGTCCGTTAATTGTTGCTTAGTTCGCAATTGCGAACATATCTTGGGATTTGCGATGGGAAAAGTTCGCAAATGCGAACTATTTTTCGCAATTGCGAAGACTGCCCCTGCATTTTCCAACAGCTACTGGTTTTGGCTTTCCGGGTCATCCCGACCTGCTCAAATCAACTCCAAAAATTCTCAAACTTGGCAGATTAGTTAGAAATAATATTCTAAGCTATTCTAAAAAAAGAAAATTTCAAAAATGACCAAAAATTTTGAAAAACGATGGGTTGCCTCCCACCAAGCGCCGCATTTAACGTCGTGGCACGATGCAAAACAACATTACTACTTTTCTCGCCACTTGGATGATATGAATTGGGCACCTAGCTTGGAATCAAGCTTGTGACCACGAGCGACGGGGGGTGGTAAGTTGATGATCAAGCCAATGCTTAAATTCTTCATTTTGAACTTCTTGGCTCTCAAGTGAGGAATGTCATTTTGTTTTCTTGTTTCCTCAAACTGTAAAATGAATGGTTGTTGTCTTTCCTCCTTGCAATCCCTCATTGACTCGTGTAGTTCAATTTCCATGTCACCACACAATTCCAATGTTGAAAAATGCTTGGAATGTGACTTCAAGCCTTCACTTTGCAATTTTTCTCGGATTTTGACATCCTCTTTTCCCCCGGACTAGAGTCAATCTCAACCACATTTGCATTTATATCGGTTGACTCTAATTCCATATTTTTCTCGGCATCATTAATACTCATGGAGTCGATTGGCGGATGTTCAATTCTTGAATCCTCGAGGTAAATCTCACTTTCTTCCTCGGAATTGGACTCTTCTTGGCTTTCTTCCGCACACTCAAGTTGTTGGGCATAGTGAGACTCAACCAATATTTGCATTTGATCTTCCAAAGTGCGGATGTGTTCATCATTGTAATTCAAGCCTTATTTCAAGTCCTTGAGTGCACAAAGTTGTGCTTCTCCTCATTTTCAAGAATGGTCTCCAACATGAGCATTATTTTCTCATTTTGAGCATTTGAGAGTTCTTCTTGGTTTTGATCAAGTGCCAAGGAAGGATTTTCACTTTCAATATCCAAGGAAGGTCCTTGGCTTTAATTCACTTCCGAGGCTTTTTGAACCCTTAAGGCTTCGATCATTTCATCCATTTGGGAGTGCAATCTTTCAAGCGCCAAGTCATTTTGGAGACTATTCTCCAAAAGCTCCTCCAAGGCATTTTGCTCCTTGTTGCCTTTTTCAAGTAAACATTCCAACATAAGCTTGAACTCTCCATTTTGGCCATGCTCAACTTCTTCCATTTCCATAGCCCTATAATTCTCATCACAAAAGGTAGATTCATCATAGTAGGGGCTTGAGGAAGGGAAGGACAAATATGCACAATCATCTCAATGACCATTTTGGCAACCACACTTATCACAAATACTCCACTCATAGAGTTGAGATTGTGCGCACAATCCTCCCCCGGGAGAATGTAAACAATTTTTCCACGAGTGTGGTCCTCCACAATAAGGACAAGGGTCATCAAAGTATGAACAACTACCATCTGACCAATTTTCATTATACGATGCCATTTTTCAAAAATAAGAAAATAAACAAGAAACAAACAAGAAAAATAGACCAAGGTAAGAAAAATTAATTACACAAATATTCACAAGTTTGGACCAAAGCACTTTCGCTTACTTCTCAAACAACCTAAATTACGCCAAATTGTTCCCCTGCAACGGCGCCAATTTTGATGACGTCCAAATCTACTACTAAAAAGTAATAGACACGGTCGCATGCAATATAATTTACCCAACTATGAGTCGGGGTCGAATCCCACAGGGAACAATGTGTAGGCGATTAGGAATGTAAGAAAATTATCGCTTATCGCGCAATGCCAAACAATAACAACTTGGTTTTGAAAATATTTTATATATAAATGCGGAAATGTAAACTAACCTAGAAAGCAAGTAAAATGATCAATGGCTACAAGTATGGTTGCATCGGGAATTACACTCAAGTAACGATCCAATGTATTTCATGATTTTACAAATATGAGCGAGTTTATGTTAATTAGCCACGGATAATAATTCTTAATTAGCTTCTTTCGAAGACTAACAAGACTTCCTAATTGAATTTTCCCTAAAACAATTAGAAGATTAAGCACACCCGGAATGGCTACAAGTAATTCAATCCTATCCCTAGGTAGAATCTATAAAATGAGGGTTAACGCCTCAAGTTCTTGTTAATTAATCTTTCCCAACCCCAAATTATCTTTTCCAAAATTAATTCGGAGTTAATGGGCGAGTCCTAGGGTTAGATAATCCCTTTGGAAACATTAAAGAACAAGAATAATTAAACTAACAATAACTCACTTCATAAATAAATAAAAATCATTCAATACATAAGCACAACAAGGTATTTAATCCACACTTTAAACATGAATATTTCCTTAAACAAGATTTAAGTGTTGAATAAAATACTACACACTTAGATATACAATACAAAGCAAGTAAATGAAGAAAGCAACATAAATGGGTAAGAAATTCTCAACCAAAAGGTTCAATCTTCAAGACCAAAGTGTGTGTGCAAAGCCCTAGCTTCCAAAACTTGTTCTCTCTAGCCCTAAGAACTGAAAATAAGCCAAAGATATGCCAAAGATATTTTACAAATGAGCCTAATCGGGTATTAAATGGTTTGGGGATCAAAAGTGTGAAATTCCATAATTGCCCATGCCTGAAGCACGATCTTCGCAATTGCAAACAAAAGTTCGCAATTCCCAAACTTGCCCAGCTGCCCAGGTTCGCATTTGCGATGAGACCTTCGCATTTGCGAAGGTTGACTATCCAGGTTGACTTCGCATTTGCGAAGTGGTCTTCGCATTTGCGAATACTGCCTATTCTTGCTGAGTTCGCATTTGCGAACTCCTCTTCGCATTTGCGAAGACTGACCTTTATGGTTGACTTCGCTTTTCCCAAGCCCTGGTCGCATTTGCGACCCCTTAGGGCACTGCCCAGATTTTTTTCTCTTTTTGGCTTCTTTTGACTTGTTTTCACTTGGTTTCTTCACCATTACTTCTAAATCACAATCACCCTGTAAAATAGAAGTAAATGACATTAAATACATGATTTTATCACTCAAACATAACAAAAGTATAGGTTGAAAGGCAAGCTAAGTTGGTAAAATACCAACTTATCACACCCCCAAACTTGAACTATTGCTTGTCCTCAAGCAACGAAAACGACAAAATCTCTTCCCAAGTGGCTAAATCAACCTCATATCCTATCACACCAAGCCAAAAAGAAAGTCTACTTTAAGCACAAATGCATGACTTTGATTGGTACCAACAATTACTCCAAAGCATATGAATTATCAAGCACTTCACATAAACTTTATTATACTTCAAGTGCTCAAACACTAATGCAAATCAAAGTAGCAATCAAGTCATGACACTAAAGCTTCAAAATTTGCCTCTCCATCACAATCAACTTTCTTTGGTCATTCTTTCCAATTGAAAATGGGATTAAATTCACAATTCAAATCTCATGTGCCCTCACATTTAAGAGAGGATCCC
>NC_031994.1:13015282-13017177 GCF_001879085.1 Nicotiana attenuata
ACCGGACGTTTTCGGTAGGTTTTTCCCGTACTTTTTTAAAAGGGCCCTTAAAAAGTAAACCCACGGTTTAAAGGGTAAACGGGTCCCAAACGTACGTTTGACGGTATTTTTTCCCGGTTTTAACCCTTTCCGGTAAGTCCCGGTATCGGAATTTTCGGACTAGTACGAAACGGTTTAGGCCGTTTACGTAGCGTTGTCGGTCTCGTTGCCGTAGCCGTTTAAGTAGGGTTTGAGTTGAGTGGTACGGTTTGTCGGATTCGGCTAGTCCGTATCCGGTCTCTTTTACGTTCCAGTTCGTTTTTTACGATGCCCTGGGCTCGTGCGTGGTTCGGGGTTTGCCGTTAGCTCGGTTGTGGGTCATCCGGTGTCGTGGATCATCCGGTGCGTGGGTCATCCCATAAGATGTGCCCATTCCCTTATGGGATTTGCGCAACAGGTGCCGTCTTCTCTTGCAAGCTTTGTGTGGATATTGATTGTAACTTCTGCTTCTATGTAGCATCATGATCTAGATTAGAATGTGAGGTTTACTTACCACTCTTTCTGGTGGATGATTGTGTTTCACCGGTTTTGGATCTGAAGGAGACTAGGAAATTTGGCTAAGAAATCCCCACAGACGGCGCCAAATTGTTTGACCAAAGATATTAAAATCTTTTTGATTAAATCAATTAATGATAATGAAGGGGTAAATCTTAGTCAAGCATAATCAACTTCAAATCTAAAAATGTATAGCAATACATTAAATGAAAAGTAAGAACAATCAATATTTATTGATGTTAAATATCTCATCTTTGATGAGATAGAGAGAAAAATCAGTTTACATCCTTCGGAGGAAGAAATTGCAAGAAAAAGAGTAGAGAGGAAAAGTCGCCCCCCCCCCCCCCTTTTCCGAGAATCCCCCTTCTATATATAGTTCTCGAAGCTTTACCGTGTCCTTTGACCAACGTGTTCTTCACGTGACGGTCTTTTCGTCGTTATTCGAGTACCGCTTTTACTTGACATATATTCTCGATGATTGGACTAAGGTTGGTCGTGGTACTTCTCGCCATTTCGCCATTTAGGCGAGGTCCCAGCTTGGTCGACCACTGTGGTCAGATTTTGACCCATACAATAATAATTATAGGAAAATCAATTCTACGCACCAAATTGGATCTTCGACTTAGGGTGTGTTTGGTATGAAGAAAATGTTTTCCATGAAAAATATTTTCATGAAAATGAGTGGTTTTATCACTTATTTTCCTTTATTTGGTGGGTGAGTAGAAAACTTTTTTCCGGAAAATATTTTCTAGTGTTTGGTTAGAGAGTAGAAAATATTTTTTTAGAAAAATATTTTTTTATGCTACTCTCCTCACCCCTTTACCCCAAGTCCCCATGTTTCCTTGCTCCCCCCTCCCCCCCTCCCCCCTCCCCAAATACCCAATATTTTCACGACTCTATTTTCTTCAGTAATTTGATTATACTTCTAAATATTCACATAACTCAAAGGAACTAATGTGATGCTTTACTTTTTTACGCAAAATAACGTTGAAATTTATGCTCAATAACTATAAAGAAAATACTCTTTTTTTGGTTAAAAAAAGAAAGTACTCCTTCTACAACATGAAAATAAAGTAATCATATTGAAATAAAAGAAATACCTTTTCTACATCATGAAAAGAAAATATTCATTTTGTTGAAACTAAAAAAATATTTTTTTTACATCATGAAAATAAAATACTCATTTTGTTGAAATAAAAAAATATTTTTTCTACATCATGGAAAGAAAGTACTTGTTTTGTTAAAATGAAAAAAAAATACTTTTTTATATCACGGAAAGAAAATACTCATTTGTTGAAATGAAAAAAAAAATCTATATATTACATGAAAAGAAATATTGTTAATAACATTTTTATTTAGGG
>NC_031994.1:13028064-13028501 GCF_001879085.1 Nicotiana attenuata
ACTATTACCCGGGTCTTACCAAACTCGACCTACGAAACCTCCGAATTCACTTCTAGATCGACGTACTCCCAATCTTTAGCCAAATGACTTCAAAATGACCTACGAACCTCCGAATTCACTTCTGATCGCGCTCCCAACTCTAGAATCACCATACGGAGCTATTCCCAGACTCAGAATCCCAAACGAACATTGATAACCCTGAAATGCACTTCAACCCAAACTTATGAGATTCCTCCAAAATGCTAACTTCTACAGTAGGCGCCAAAATGTTCCCGGGTCTTCCAAAACCCGATCCGGACATACGCCCAAGTCCGAAATCATCATACGAACATGCTGGAACCTTCGAATCCCAATTCCGAGGTCGTTTTCTCAAAAATCCAATCTTAGTCAATTCTTTCAACTTAAAGCTTCCGAAATAAGAATTCTCTTTCCAAATC
>NC_031994.1:13031898-13035407 GCF_001879085.1 Nicotiana attenuata
TTATTGCCTTAAATAAAATCTATCGTCGTAACACTTGAACCTACCAATCGCTACTAACTTTAAACCTTTCCGAAGATCATCGTTCTCGAGCCATCAACATTAGAAATACACATTAAACTCTGAACCACCGCACCCCGCGATATTTAACAGTCGCTTTTCCAATATTATTTCACAATATCTTACCCCAAATGCGAATTGCAGAAGACCATAACACCGGCGAACTTAACATATTCAATCGAGGATGACAATACCACGTCGCAGATGAAAATTCCACCACACTTGAAAACACCAAGTCTCGTTACTCCATCGATCCAAATCAAGACATTCATAGGACAACTGCTTTTTCCCCGCCGGAAATGAAATACCGAATCTCAGAATCATGCACTGGAGAGAACCCCCTTCCAAATCTTTCACTGCCCCAACATATAGGCAAGAACTTTACCAACACGCCCATACTGTGCGACAACCGATCATGAGCAATCGTAGAAATCTGAGCATAGACTCAAAGCTCTCGGGAATACTATTACTGAGCTGAAATGACAAGATATCCTTCCGCAAGGTAACGACAATATCCCAATCACCTGTGCAGGGAGAAACATCCCCCACCACATCGGTAGTACCATTACAATTCTTCAATTCTCGATTTATAGCAAGCGGTTCGCGTCGCATAAGATCGAATAGGAAGGAAATAAAGGCATAAATCTCAAAGGAATCAAACCGCACTATGAGGAATCAAGAAGGGAAGTGTTCCTAACAGCCCTGTAGCCCCTCAAAGATAAGTACAGACGTCTCCGTACCGATCCACAAGACTCTACTACACTCGCTCATGACTCGTGAGACCTAAGGGAACCTAGCGCTCTGATACCATGTTGTCACGACCCAAAATCCACTATGGGTCGCGATGGCGCCGGACACCACCGTCAGGCAAGCCAACCAAATTACTTATTTAAATTCAAATATCAACAATTTTGAAAACCAAGATTTTCTTCCCAATTTCATAGGTAAAAAGGATAACTGCTTCAATTCAAATTAAATAATGAGCAATTAATACAAAGTATTCCAAAATCTATCCCAGAACCCGATGTCACAAGTGCATGAGCAATTTCTAAGAAATAATATAATACAACAACCGTCCGGAATACAATGTTGGACAGGAAATAAATACAGATAACTGGAAGGGGCTCCGCTGGCTGCAGGTCGCCTCAAGAAGTGCAGCTCACCTAAGTCCCCATATCAACCATGCTGCTACGCCCAGTAGGCCGCTAGAGTTACATATACCTGTGCAACAAAAATGCACAGAAGTGTAGTATGAGTACGAAAACAACGTGTACCCAATGAGTATCCCGCCTAATCTCGAAGAAGTAGAGACGAGAAGGTCGACTTCGACACTTACTAGTGGTCCAATAATGATGTCAATAATACATTAAATCATGGATTTCTATACACATGATTTTAATCCAATAGAAGGAAACAGGTAAACAATTAATTCGTTTATAGGAAATTTCCAAAATTCCTTTTCATTATTATCCAAATATTCTCAAGCCATGAAGAGGCAATAACAACTTTAATAAGTTCAATGCAGCAATACAAGCATGCACAAATCATGCCGAGGCGTACGTCCCGCTCCACCAAAAATAAACTGTGCACTACCGAGGGTCGAACGGCGCGAACCATAGATGCATCTATTACCCCGCTCGCGAACTATCCATGCGACGCGGTCAACATAAAATAAACAATCACCCTGCTCGCGAATCATACATGCGACGCAGGCACACATAGAAATACATGCTCAGATAGTCAATTAAGAATTTATCGGGGAATATTTATTCAATAAAAGCCACTTTCTCTTTTAACAATTTAAGAAAAGAAGTTTAATCCTTTTTGGAATTTATTTAGCAATTCGACAGGATTTAGGCAATTCAACTGTAAACAACATTACAATTATTCCAAGTACAACATACTTTTGGGTCCTAGACTACCCGGACAATAACATAATAGTAGCTACGCACGGACTCTCGACACCTCGTGCGTACGTAGCCCCCACAAATAGGAGCACATAACCAATTATTTCACCTATGGGGATAATTCCCTCTTACAAGGTTAGAAAGGAGATTCATCTCTCTCCGAAATTTCCATAACCGACTTCCAAGCCCTTCCAACGACTCCAATTGATGCATAACGCCCCAAAACTATTCAAATAACGGGCAAACCAATAAAAATTCACTCTAATACTTGTAACAATTCAAATTATATAAGTTCCAAACTCCGCTCGAAAAGTTGACCAAAATACCCTCGGGCCCACGTGCCCGGATTCCGAAATTTCTCGAAGATAAATTCTACCCATAGCTCTGCTAAGTCAAATATATAATTTGCTCAAATTTTCATGCTCAAATTCAAGGTAAAAGTCCAAAATTCCAAGTTCTAGGTCTTCCCCAAATTTATACTAATTTTCCATGTCTAAATCCATGTAAGATCACATATTTAACTCAAAAATAGGAAGAAATCACTTACCTAGTGTTGCTTGGTGAAAATCCCTCCTTGAGCTCTCCAAAATAGTCCAAGCCAAATGAAAGAAATGAAAGAAATAGGCTAAAACTCGTGTTTAAAACAATATGCCCAGGCTTCATCGAGTTGTACCTTACGCTATGCAGGTTGTACATCCTATTACCATTTTCCCCTGCTGTACACCTTTTATTAAAATGCCCATAACTCCTTGTGGAAATATCCAAATGACAAACGGTTTAGAGATATCGAAACTAGATTCAAAGTTCTTTCATTTGATAGGTTGTACACCATATAAATCTTTATATATTCCGAGATATGAGCTTCTAAATTAGGCTCCATGCATCAGAAAATTCTATCGAAACTGCTCCACCAGCCATTTTCAATCGATCATAACTTTCTGATAAAATGTCCAAATCATGAATGGTTTAACATTCTGGAAACTAGAATGCAAGGGAAACAACTTTTATGTTTTACAAATTTTCAGATTCCTTATAGATTTCGAGATATAAGCTTCCAAAGTAGCCTCCTCGATTGCACTATTGCTGTCCAAAACAGCAGTTGCAGCAGATTTTCAGCAGCTTTAAAGTTCCGAAATCGATCCGTTAGCCTTCCGAAATCCACCCGAGACCCTCGGGACTTCAACCAATTATACCAACATGTCCCAAAATACAATACGAACTTATCCGAGGCTTTAAATCACGTCAAACAACGTCAAAATCATGAATCGTACTTCAATCCAAACTTTATGAACTTAAAAATTTCAAACATCTACATTCGATGCCGAAATCCGTCAAATCACGTCCGATTGACCTCAAATTGTGCAGACAAGTCATATTCGACATTACGGACCTGCTCCAACTTTTGAAATTGGAATCCGACCCCGATATCAAAAAGTCAAACTCTCGGTCAAACTTTTCAAAAACCTTCAAATTTCTATCTTTAGCCAAATGACTTCAAAATGACCTACGGACTTCCGAATTCACTTCTGATCGCGCTCCCAACTC
>NC_031994.1:13038801-13040112 GCF_001879085.1 Nicotiana attenuata
TAAAGGGTTTATAAATACCCTTTTCTTCTCCAAAACAAAAATCATCAGAAAAGCAACAAAGTATCTTCTTCTTTTCTGCTATCTTCAATTCACCAAATTTGTTCAAGTGGAAATTCGAGTTAATTGCTGGTGCTCGAATTTCAGAGGCTTTGTAAAATCCTGGAGGAATTCTGCCATAATCCCTGCAGCAACGAAATTGGGAGGCTTAAATTCCTTAAGGACAGTGACTACACTATCAAAGCCTAATTATTTCGTCCCTATATTCTGCTATATTTTCTAACATACCTAATTTTTTAGCTTAAAGGATCACCCCGTGCAACATAAATAATACTTTGTAACCATCTCAAGATGGGGTGTTACTCGTATTATTCAGCGGGTACAGACTATCATCTCCTGCTATCCGATTACTATCTTTAAGTTGTTACCTAAGGCGTACTAATTGATTCTAAGCCGTACCTTATGCGTGCACTACCCGTCCCATGCCTGTGGTCCAGGAGACATTTGAACCTCTATTTTGGGTGGTTCTAGACTTAACTTAATGAGAAAGCTAGGCGATATACAAATTCCAAATATCATATCCAACAGGCTTCAACATAGCCCAGAAGTCACTGCCAATTAATACAGAAAACGATCTTTATTTACACACATAATAGCCAAAACCCAGTAGCCAGAGCTAATCAACAATCCCAGAAAGACAACCATTTATACAAGGCCATTGGCTTGTCCAGTAGGTGAAAAAGGGTGCACAGTTGAGCAATTAGGAAAAGTGGCAAAGAACCTTGAACCCTAGTGCGTCAGAGTTCCCAAGGGCTTCATCACACTGGAGAGGTTGATAGAGGAGACTTAGGGGGAAGGGCTTTAACTTTCAGCCAACCCCAAAATTAAACTCATGACAGGAAATAACTAATTGAATGCTCACACTGACTGTTGAGTAAACTCAGTCAAATAATTCATGAAGTAAAACCTTTCAATCGCAGTAGTTGGTGTGCTTGTGAATGCTATGTGAGCCAGAATCCCCCAAACTTAAAGTTCTTCATATATATTGAACTAAGTACCTCTATCTGAAATGATAGAAACTGGAATACCATGAAGACGAACAATCTCCCGTATATGAATCTCCGCCAACCGCTCTGAAGAATAGGTAGTACACACAGGAATGAAGTGCGCGAACTTGGTCAGCCGATCCACAATCACCCAAATGTCATCGAACATCCTCAAAGTCCATGGGAGCCCAACTACGAACTCCATGGTGATACACTCCCACTTCCACTCCGGGATCTCTATCTGCTGAAGCAAGCCACCCGGTCTCTG
>NC_031994.1:13041028-13060824 GCF_001879085.1 Nicotiana attenuata
GTTTCTTGAAATCCATGATGATGATGGCAACAAGATTTTCTCAAGAAAATTTATTTCTGATTCCAATAGAGTTTTCCATGATTACTTTAGTTGTTCAACACCAAATCCTTGTCAATTTGTCGACTCAACAGTGCACCCTAGAGTGCCAAAACAACTTATCCCACTCTCAATTCAACTAGAGCCAAGAATCCAGAAAACACAAGATGATGATGATGAGGAGGTTTCTAAAGAAGTCATCACTGCTCAAGTACCTTTTGAGATCAACATATTACCATCAACCATTTCTGAAAAGATCAAAGCTCCAGCATCTATGATGGAAACAGATCAAGATCAAGTACTGTCACAAGTTTTCTTCAAGAAAATGAAGGATACTGAAAGTAGACTTACACAAGACATGAAAGTAGAGTCACCCAAGTCAAGTAACAAGGTGGCTAAAATCCAAGATTATAATTTTCTAGGTTTTCAACCAAAACCTCAATATTTACTCTAATTTCCATGCTTAAACCCATATATAATTGATATATTCAACTCAAAAGTGGTGGGGATAACTTACCTCAACATTGACGACAAAACCCTCTCTTGAAGCTCCCCAAAAATCGCCCAAGCCATGAAGAAATGGGAGAAATGAACTCAATCCTACGATTTAAAACAAGGTTCTGCTTCCAGTCATTTCCGCTTCTGCGGAAGCCATGCCGCACCAGCGGTTCCGCTTATGCGGTCCAAGGGCCGCTTCTGCGACTCCTTCCCATGCCGCCATTTCTCTCTTCTGCGATGCCCCTTCTGCAGATGCGGTTCCGCTTCTGCGAAATTTCGACCGCATCTGCGGTCCTCAAGCTTTGGACCAAAAACCGCATCTGCGGCTCCCCGTTCGCTTCTGCGGTGCTGCTTCTGCGGTCAACCAACCGCAGAAGCGAAAACACCAGCAACCAGATGCCTTCAGCTCTCTTCCAAATTCCAATTTCGATCCGTTAACCACCCGGAATCCACCCGAGGCCCCCGGGACCCCAGCCAATCACACCAACCAGTCCCAAAACTCATTACGGACTTGCTCGAGGCCTCAAATCACATCAAACAACGCTAAAATCATGAATCAACCCCCAATCCAAGCTTAATGAACTTTAGAACTTCCAACTTCTACTTTCGATGCTTAAACCTGTCAAATTACGTTCGATTGACATCAAATTTTGCACACAAATTATATTTGACATTACGGACCTACTCCAACTTCCGGAATCGGATTCCGACCCCGATATCAAAAAGTCAACCTCCGGTCAAACTTCTCAAAAACCTTCAAATTTCCATCCTTAGCCAATTGGCTCCAAAATGTCCTACGGACCTCCGAATTCACTTCCGATCGCGCCCCCAACTCCAGAATCACCATACGGACATATTCGCAGTCTCGGAATTGCAAACGGACATCGATAACTCTGAAATGCCCTTCGAACCAAACTTATGAAATTCCTTCTAAAATGCTAACTTCCACAATAGGCACTAAAACACTCCCAGGTTATCCAAAACCCAAACCGGACATACGCCCAAGTCTGAAATCATCATACGAACCTGCTGGAACCTTTGGATCCTGATTCCGAGGTCGTTTACTCAAAATTCTAATCCTAGTTTATTCTTTCAACTTTATACTTCTGAATTGAGAATTCTCTTTCTAAATTAACTTTGAACTTCCTGAAACTTAATTCCGACCACGCGTACAAGTCAAAATACCTGAAATGAAACTGTTCATGGCCTCCGACTGCTGAACAGAGCGCTAGGACTCAAAACGACCGGTCGGGTCGTTACAAAGATCATGGGGAGGTTATAGAGGCGTGGGAGTTACAACTATAATGGTGAGAAATAGTGGGAGTTATCTACATAATGGAGAAGAGTAGTGGGAGTAACTGTTGGACTTTAAGCCATTGGGCTTTAAAGTAGAAGTGTGAATTGGAAATGGAGGGAAATTGAAAATTTGAAGAAGTGAACTTTTGTCTTGCACTTTGTCCCTCATTGGTGAGGGACAACCACATTTGTGTGCTTATATATAGAATAACTTCTTAAAGCTCTTAAAAGTAGTTGAAGAGAATGAACCCTCGCGCCGTCGCCGTCGTCGTCGCTCGCTCGGCTCGGCTTCGGCTTCGGCTTCGGATTCGGATTCGGATTCGGATTTGGATTTGGATTTGTCAAAGGATCGATCGATAAGATTATTTTTGGACAAAATTTATTTAATAATTAATTAAATGCCAAATCACTGCTGAAAATACGCCAGAACCCTGCTGAAGGTTCAGAGGGCCTCTCTGGCCGCGGTTCTGCCGCGACCGTGGTAGAACCGCGGCAGGCAGCGTATTCTTCTGAAAAGGCACCTTTTCCAGACACCTCTTCTGATAATTGCCTATAAATTCTAAGGCAAGACTCCATTTTCTATACACGAAAAACACTCCAGAACTTCTTTCTTTTTGAAAATACTGCATCCTAATTCGCAGTCTCTCTCTCTCAAATTCGTAAGTGTGATTTTGCTCCGTTCTTTAAGTTCGTTTGTATCCTGCAATTTGTATTGCCACTGTTGCAGGAAGGTTTATTCCGTTTTATCCTGGGAGGATTTAATCCATTACCTTGGCAACGTGTGAGGGGGTTAAAATTCTTTAAGGACACACAAGCAAATTGTGGACTCGGAAAAACTCTTCTGTTTTTCCAGTTTCTTTTATTTTTCTAACAGTTTTTTCTGATTTTGTGTTTTAACACAGTAACGCTCACAAGCTTAAGGAATTTTATACTAGCGTTTCTGTGTTGAAACATATATTAAACTGTTATTCATATTTTGTATACTGTTTTGGAGACTAAAGCCTTGTTGCTTTCTACTCCAATAATTCTTTCTATCCGGTTTAAAGTACATAAAAACTTTGCCGGAATAATAAACGTACGGGTTTGAAGTATATAAAAACTTCACCATTGTTACGTGTTGTATGTTTGGTTTGATATTCAGTTTGAAGATATCAAAACTTCTCTGATTTAACAAAGTTCTGTATTGTTTTCAACTTTACAGAAATATGACGAATGAAAACCAAACTAATGGAAGTGTTGCGGGAACGGGTGCTACTGTTATGAGTGTTGCTGCCTCGTCAAGCCGTTCTACTCCTGCTCATGCTATGGCACCGGCAGAAAAACCCGAAAAGTTTTCCGGTATTGACTTCAAACGCTGGCAAATGAAGATGCTCTTCTATCTTACTACGTTGAGTTTGCAACGTTTCATCAAGGAGGATCCTCCGGTCATGGCTGAAAAATACTCCGGATGATGAACGACTTGTTGTAACTGAAGCATGGAAACATTCTGATTTCCTGTGCAAAAATTGCATTTTGAGTTGTTTGGAAGATGGCTTGTACAATGTCTATAGTGTCATGGAAACTTCAAAAGCGTTATGGAATGCGCTTGAGAAGAAGTACAAGACTGAGGATGCTAGACTTAAGAAGTTCGTGGCTGCAAGGTTCTTGGATTTCAATATGATTGACACTAGGTCGGTCATAACTCAAGTCCAAGAACTACAAGTCATTGTACATGACCTCCTTGCTGAAGGTATGACCCAAATCAATAATTTTATTAATAAGATTTATCTTATTATTAATAATGAATTTGTTATTGAAGGTATGGTCATAAATGAGGCCTTTCAAGTCGCTGCTTTCATTGAGAAGTTACCTCCGCTGTGGAAGGATTTTAAGAACTATCTTAAACACAAACGGAAGGAAATGACACTAGAAGACTTGATTGTTCGTTTGAGGATAGAAGAGGACAACAAAAATGCTGAAAAGAAGTCACATGGACACTCGACAATAATTGGGGCAAACATTGTTGAGGAGGCACCACAAAATAAGAAGAGGAAGAAAGCTTCTGGACCAAAGAATTACCCAAGCAAGAAGAATTTTAAGGGTAATTGCCACAACTGTGGAAAAACTGGTCATAAGGCAGTGGATTGTCGTGCGCGGAAGAATGATAAGAAGAAAAAGAATCAAGCCAACATGGTTGAAGATGAAATGGAAGACTTGTGTGCCATGTTGTCTGAATGCAACTTGGTAGGAAATCTGAAAGAATGGTGGATAGATTCTGGAGCCACCCGCCATGTTTGTGCTAACAAGGAGTTATTTTCTTCTTATGCCCCCGCAGGTCCCGACGAGACAATCTTCATAGGAAATTCATCTACGGCCAAAATTGAAGGAGTTGGCAATATTGCGTTGAAGATGACGTCGGGAAAAATACTGACTCTAAACCAAGTCCTCCATGTTCCAGAAATTCGCAAGAATCTTGTGTCTACCTCACTTCTTGTCAAGAATGGATTCAAATGTATTTTTGTTTCTAATAGTGTTGTACTAAGTAAGAACGATTTGTATGTAGGAAAAGGTTACCTAAATGAGGGCCTTTTTAAGCTAAATGTAATAGCAGTTCCTATCAATAAAGTGAATGCTTCTTCTTACTTGCTTGAGTCACTTTATGGCATTCACGTTTAGGTCACGTAAACTTGAAAACATTGTGAAAGATGATAAATCTAGAAGTATTTCCAAAATTTGATTGCATTAGTTCTAAATGTCAAATATGTGTGGAATCAAAGTATGCTAAGCATCCTTATAAGTCCGTTGAAAGGAATTCAAGTCCTTTAGACTTAATTCACACATATATTTGCGACATGAAGTCAACACCATCTCGCGGTGGGAAAAAGTATTTTATTACTTTTATTGATGATAGCACAAGATACTGCTATGTTTATTTACTTAATAGTAAAGATGAGGCAATTGATGCTTTCAAGAAATACAAGAGTGAAGTTGAAACGCAACTAAACAAAAAGATCAAAATGATAAGAAGTGATAGGGGGTGGCGAATATGAATCTCCTTTTGAAGAATTATGTTTGGAAAATGGCATTGTTCACCAAACAACTGCCCCTTACTCTCCACAATCTAATGGAATTGCGGAGAGGAAGAATCGAACGTTGAAGGAGATGATGAATGCATTGATAATAAGTTCTGGCTTACCACAGAACTTGTGAGGGGAACCTTTACTTACAGCTAACCGAATAATCATAGTAAAACACAATCCATTCCTTATGAGAAGTGGAAAGGAAGGAAGCCTAGCTTGAAATACTTCAAAGTGTGGGGGTGTTTAACTAAGGTACAAGTTCCTAAACCTAAAAGGGTTAAGATAGGTCCAAAAATGGTTGATTGTGTGTTTATTGGATATGTAACCAATAGCAAGGCATATCGGTTTCTGGTTCATAAAGCAGAAAATCCAGAGATTCACGTTAATACGATAATAGAATCAGATAATGCTGAATTCTTTGAAACTATTTATCCGTATAAAATGAAAAGTAAAGTGACCTACCAAAAGTCAAAACGACCTCGGGAGGAAATAATAGATGGTATCCTAATGAAGAAAATCCGAGAAGAAGTAAACATCAAAGGACATCTACTTCATTCGGTCCAGATTTTCTGACTTTTCTGTTAGAAAATGAGCCTCGTACCTTCAAGGAAGCAATGTCTTCCTCAGAGGCACAATATTGGAAAGAAGCTGTCAATAGTGAAATAGAATCCATATTGAGCAACCATACTTGGGAATTGGTTGATCTTCCTCCAAGTAACAAAACGTTGGGTTCTAAATGGATTTTCAAGAAGAAAATGAAAGACGATGGTACTATTGACAAATACAAGGCAAGACTTGTTGTCAAAGGATTTAGACAACGAGAAGGTCTTGACTATTTTGACACATACTCGCCGGTAACAAGAATTACATCCATTCGGATGCTAATAGCGTTAGCCGCCTTGTATGATCTTCAAATCCATCAAATGGATGTAAAAACAGCCTTCTTAAATGGCGATTTAGAGGAAGAAATCTACATGGACCAACCTGAAGGGTTTGTGGTTCCGGGAAAAGAAAAGAAGGTATGTCGACTTGTTAAGTCTCTTTATGGACTAAAACAAGCACCCAAGCAATGGCATGCGAAATTTGACCAAACAATGTTGTCAAATGGCTTTAAGATTAATGAATGTGATAAATGTATTTACATTAAGAACGTTCCAAATCATATAGTCATGGTTTGCTTATATGTTGATGATATGCTAATAATGAGCAAAGACATTGCCGACATTCAAGCTACTAAGCGCATGCTTCCTAGTAAGTTTGATATGAAAGACTTAGGAGTTGTCGATGTAATTCTAGGAATTAAAATCCAGAGGACTCCTCAAGGTCTAGCTTTGTCTCAATCACATTACGTGAAAATGGTACTTGAAAAATTCAAACACTTGGAATTTAGAAGTGCAAGAACTCCAATTGACTTAAATCATCATCTCATAAAGAATAAAGGTGAAAGTACGTCTCAATTGGAGTATGCTCGTGTGTTGGGAAGCTTAATGTACATCATGAACTGTACACGACCTGATATAGCTTGTGCGATAAGTAAACTTAGTCGATTCACAAGTAATCCCAACAAACATCACTGGGTAGCAATGAAACGAGTTCTGGGATATTTGGAATATACCCAAGACTACGCTTTGCACTACAATAAATATCCTGCGGTTATCGAAGGATATAGTGATGCTAATTGGATAACCGGCTCATCAGAAACAAAGTCCACAAGTGGATATGTGTTTACTGTTGGTGGAGGAGCAGTATCTTGGAAGTCTTCCAAACAAACGCGCATTGCTCGCTCTACAATGGAATCAGAGTTTATAGCTTTGGATAAAGCCGGTGAAGAAGCTGAATGGCTTCGAAATTTTTTAGAAGACATTCCGTTCTGGCCAAAACCTTTGGCTCCTATTTGCATACATTGCGATAGTGAGGCTGCAATAGGACGGGCAGGGAGCGTTGTGTATAACGGAAAGTCTCGTCATATACGATGAAGACATAACACCGTTAGACAACTACTTTCTAGTGGAATTATCACTATTGATTATGTAAGATCAAAGGATAATGTGGCGGATCCGCTTACAAAAGGCTTAACTAGAGAGAGAGTTGAGAAATCATCTAAGGGAATGGGACTGGCCGAGGACAAGTCAACATGGCGGTAACTCTACCTAGAATTTTGGATGTTCCGAGATCTAGGTTCAAGGAGCTCAAACAAAGTTGTGATTGACCGGTTCAACATTGTCAAAATAAAATCTTTGGTCCATTCTCGTGATGAAGACAATGTTCAGTAACAAGGATAGAACTTTACACGTTCTTTAATGATTACCTAAGTTTGATGAGGTATTTATCAAATAGTGTCAATCTAAAGGATTACACGTTTAGGAATCACCTATGTAAGTGTGAAGTGGAAGCCGCTTCAATGAGAATTCTGTAAGGCCAATTCTCTACGCACTTATGAAACCAGGCGTGTTTCATGGCTAAAACGAACACAACAATGAAAACTAAAAGACGGTTAAGGGTTGGTTGTGTGACATATGGTTGTCTAGGTATACACTAAAGTTTGACGGTTCAAAGATATCAAATCTACCGATTGACCGAGTATATCCGACATATGTTCACTACGGAAAGTTCAAAGGGAAACCTACTTATCCAGATGCAATTAATCCTTACTTGCAAAATCACATAGCTTTCATCTA
This sequence comes from Nicotiana attenuata, assembly GCF_001879085.1. Taxonomy (NCBI): domain Eukaryota; kingdom Viridiplantae; phylum Streptophyta; class Magnoliopsida; order Solanales; family Solanaceae; genus Nicotiana; species Nicotiana attenuata. The sequence goes on from NC_031994.1 coordinate 13,048,596, forward strand.
TGATCTTTCTTGATACACGCCATTCCCATTCATGTGGGGGATTGTTGGACTTTAAGCCATTGGGCTTTAAAGTAGAAGAAGTGTGAATTGGAAAATGGAGGGAAATAAAATGGAGGGAAATGAATTGAAAATTTAAAGAAGTGAACTTTTGTCTTGCACTTTGTCCCTCATTGGTGAGGGACAACCACATTTGTGTGCTTATATATAGAATCACTTCTTAAAGCTCTTAAAAGGAGTTGAAGAGAATGAACCTCACGCCGTCGTCGTCGTCGCTCGGCTTCGGCTTCGGCTTCGGCTTCGGCTTCGGCTTCGGATTTGGATTTGGATTTGGATTTGTCAAATGATCGATCGATAAGATTATTTCTGGACAAAATTTATTTAATTATTTAATAATTAATTAAATGCCAAATCACTGCTGAAAATACGCCAGAACCCTGCTGAAGGTTCAGAGGGCCTCTCTGACCGCGGTTCTGCCGCGACCGCGGTAGAACCGCGGCAGGCTGATCCAGAGAGCTTCTCTGACCGCGGTTCTGCCGCCACCGCGGCAGGCAGCGTATTCTTCTGAAAAGGCACCTTTTCCAGACACCTCTTCTGATAATTGCCTATATATTCTGAGGCAAGGCTCCATTTTCTATACACGAAAAACACTCCAGAACTCCTTTCTTTCTGAATATACTGCATCCTAATTCGCAGTCTCTCTCTCTCAAATTCGTAAGTGTGATTTTGCTCCGTTGTTTGAGTTCGTTGGTATCCTGCAGTTTGTATTGCCACTGTTGCAGGAAGGTTTATTCCGTTTTATCCTGTGAGGATTTAATCCATTACCTTGGCAATGTGTGAGGGGGTTAAAATTCCTTAAGGACACACAAGAAACTTGTGGACTCGGAATATTTCTGATTTTCTACTATTTTCAGATTTCTTTAATTCTCCTAACAGTTTTTCCTGATTTTTGGTTTAACACAGTAATGCTCACAACTGCTTCGTTGAAATTCTAAACTTTCGGCCACGAGTGCACGTGTTTGGAGGTGCTGTGGAACCTTGGGGAGCGACCGGTCTTAACGATTTGCATCCAGTCGGACCGAAATCGTTTTCAAGGCAATGACTTGCCACGACACAGTAGTTTTTATAAATTATTCTTTTCTTCTTGTTCTTAGTCAATATTATCTACTCATTTTTCTTACAAAAATGAAGTCTTTATATTTTTAACTAAAGGTCCCTTTCTATTTCTGTACCATTTTGATGCTATCCAGTTTGAATTACACATATTTTTAACTCGTTCAGGGTTCACTTACGAAGAAAGAATGTCACCAATAACGGATCATAGATGCTTAACTCGACCGATTGAATGTCACCAATACCATTTCGAGCTTTGCATTACTTTTCTTATTTAAATTCAATCCGCAATTTCTTAAGTTTGCGTAGTATTTTCTTTAGTCAATACTCAAAACTTTAAGGTATTTCAAGAGATACACGCAATCAGCAAAGGGGTAAGGAAAAGCTTCTTAAAATCGCTCGGTAATACTATGTTTTATCCACATTGAATCATGATTGGAATAAAGGTTTTGTAATAGCATTTTATCTTTCTGCTTCGATTTTGACACTACAACTAATAGCATATTAGAAACTTTTAAAATTGACTTATTTTGAGAAGTACTTTTTTCAAAGAGAAACAATTTGTGTTTGATTATGTAATTTGAAAAATATTTTTGAACAACAATTAGTGTGTGACCAAATTTTTAAAAAGTGTTTGTAAGTGCCTTCTTTTAAACGTGCTTTTAAAAAGTGTTTTGAGAAGAGTTACTTTTTTCTGTTTCTCATAAGTTGGTTTTGGTCCTACTCAAACGCACTGTTTGCAATAAATTTGGGCAGAAAAAGAAAATTGCAATCTCAAACAACTATAAAGAAAAAAGGATTTCATTGATGAATATTGTAGCTTACAACTCTGTTTATCCCTTGATTCTTCCTTCCGATTTATTCTACGTGATTCGAGGGCCTTAGCGGCGTATTTCTTGAATGTAGGACTTTAAGCAAGATATATTTGACATGTCTTTGACCTCTTAATGAATATTCCAAGAGTTTCATGGAATTTCAGAGATCTCATATTTGATCTTTTTGTGCATATTCCGAGAATTTATGGAATTGCTGAGATCCTCTTTGAATGACATATGTGGCCTTATTTATAGGCATGAATTAGGATTTGGGTGGAATAACCACAAGTAACCCTAATAGACTCATAATATTTCAAGAGTTGTCTTGAATTTAGGATTTCTCTGGATCTGTTAAAATTTCAGTATTTACAAGTATTTTTTTCCTTCTAAAACTTGGCCAATATCTCAACTCTAGAAAAAAAAAAATTTGGCCCAAAAAGAGTACAAGAGCTTGACGATAGATTTGTAACAATACTGGTCAATCCCAAATTAACAAAAAAAGAAGTGATTATTTGAGTAGAGTAGTACAATATAAGTCGTGTTATATGACATTTTATAATAAATAAATAGTAAATAAAAAGGAACGTGTTGATTGCTGTCCTCTTCGTACAAAAATGACTAATTTTCAAGAATATCTGGACCTCTGAATAATTTGACGCCGTTGTTTAATTCTTCAGATCTTTCTTTATCAACTCATTGACTCTTTCTCGGCATACATCAGAAGCCTGACCTCAGCTCTCTTCTCACTCTCACTATCTCTGCTTCTTCCCCCTTCCTAGTTGGATCCTTCCCTTCACTTAAAAAGAAACTGTAAAAAAGAAAAGTTGGATCCTTAATGCTTTTCCTTCTGTTACCTAGGTACTGTTGAATATTTTACTGGTTTAGTTTATACAACAGGCCTCTGTTCAAAAAAATATACTATCATTTTTTATATTTGAGAATAATTTAAGTTTGAATTTTTTCATTTTATTTTCAGAAAAGGCCTAAAAACGCCGCTCAACTTACAAAAATGGCCTATCGATTCCATCCTTTAAAGGCTATTGAATTTTTTGTTAATTCGTCTTAGCACTTCATCAAATTATTGCTTTCACTTCCATCTATGTTCACTTTCCAACAGTAGATCATTCAGAAGTCATTTGACGAGTGGAGTATCCTTTTTACAAGTGATATGGGAAAGCAAGAATTCATTTAACAGCTCGTCCCTACCGCCAATCCTTAGAAAAATTCAACTCCAGCTCCTTCAAAGAATTAGTACTTACAAAATTAAACCTAAAACAAAGCTTATAAGTGGACGATAAATCAGACAAGAAATAAAATATACTAAAGAAGCATACTATATTAATATGATTTGGTCAAATAGACCTACATTAATCTACTAGAAGTAATAAAAACCAAGTGAGAGAACAGATTCTCCCTTTAAACAAAACTCTTTGAAGGACTACATGTGGATATTGTTGTTGTTTTGTTGGGAGAAGACAACATTAATTTATAGAAATACAAAACTTCTTTTCCAATAAAATGATAAGGCATATGGAAGAAATTTTTTCCTTTTAGAAATCTTTTTTCCTTTCCATCAATAAAGAGAGTCCTCATAGATTAGTAATCCAGGACAAAATCCTAACAAAAAAGAACAAGACAAAAGCACCAGCGGACAAATTACTAAACCAGCTTAGTGCAGCGAGTCCCTGTAGCTTTCTTGTAAAGAAGGCTTTTATTAAAGAATCATATATACAGTGGGTGGGAAATATATCCCTATATAAATTCAGGCTTACAAGGCAAGGCTAAAAATCATACAAATAGTAAAGAAGCAGGCGATCACTTGAATTTCTCAACAATCATGTCAAGTGTACCTCAACAACAGCAGAAAAGTACAAACATGGAAGAAATAAATTAAAGAAGGGATCATCGTCTCTAGAGGAAGACCAAAAATTGAAAGATTATATCATGCGATATGGCATTTGGAATTGGAGCCACATGCCCAGATTTGCAGGTTTGATTCATTTCAAATAATTTCCAATATGTTAATTCTGATAATTCATTCTTTGATTTCTACGCATGCATTAATATTTGAACACATGCATTAAACTAGTTGTAACCCTAATTGATTCGTTGTGTAATAATAAATAATAACAAAAGAGGTGTGAATGGAAAATGGTGGGAAAAGAAATGGAGGGAAGTGAAATTTTGAACCCTCATTGGTAGAAGGAAAGAAAATCTTTGTGTATATAAAGAGAAGCTCATCTTTTAGCTCTTAAAGAGCTAAGAAGAAGGCAAGTCTCGCGCCATCGTCGTCGCTCGCTCGGCTTTGGCTTCGGCTTTGTCAAAGATTGATTGATTAATCTTTTTGGACAAAATTCTTTTCAAATATTTAATTAATTAATTAAATTAATTAAAGAAAATTCAATCCGAAATAACCCATGACCCGCGACCCTGTCCGGTCTGGCCCGTTTTTCTTTCCCGGATTATTTTAAATCCGTTTTATATTTCCCGCAATATTTGAACAGCCATGGCTGTTCTGAAACAGTGTCACACCTGTTCCAACAGCTATGGCTGTTTTGAGGTTGCAAACCTCTTCAGAAACAACACCAAATTGGCTATAAATATACCTTCAAATCCCAGAATATTTACCTACTAAATTTTCTGAATCCTCTTCTTCTTCTGCACAAAATATTCCAGTGTGTTTATGACCATCGAGTGGTTCGCCGATCACCAGAGTTTTAGGTACCGATACACTGGTGAGTTAAATCGTTCTATCCTGGGAGGATATATTCCAGAACCTCAGGTACTTGAGGGGAATAATTTCCTTAAGGACACACTGTGTATTCAGTGGGCTCGATTTGTTCCTACAACGTTTTCAAAATTTATTTTGAAGAAGTTTACTGTTTTTCAAAATTTAATTTCTATTAACTTTCTGTTTTTGTTTTCAGAAAGATGATTATTTGATTTATTTTCAGCAATACAGATATATAACAATCTTAAGGAAATTACTTTTATTATTTTCTGTATTCTATCTGAATTTTACCATTCTGATTTGAAGATATAAAAACTTCATCAGGCTATTGAAATTCAGAAAACGATTTGAAGAACATAAGAACTTCATCGTTTTTCTGTAAAACAGTATATATAAAAATATTAGTTGTTTTTTACGTACTGTTTATTTATTACAATATTATTTACTGTTTTGGTTTTGCCATTAATTGATTTCTTCTGTTGTTGACAGTAAGAAATGGCAAATGAAAATGGAAATCCTTCTGCGACTGTTGGTGCAACGACGATAGCCTCGTCAAGCCGCACTGCTGTTCCTCCGGCTGAGAAACCGGGGAAATTTTCTGGAACCAATTTCAAAGGATGGCAGCAAAGGATGTTCTTCTGGCTTACCACACTTGGTATGCAGAAATTCACTAGTGAAAAGTTCACTGCGGACATGCCGGATAATGAAAAGTTCATGGTTGTTGAGGCGTGGAAGCAGGCAGATTTTCTTTGCAAAGGCTATATTTTAAGTGCTTTAGAAGATGACTTGTACAATGTGTACAGTGCAATGAATACTTCGAAAGAATTATGGGACGCACTTGAGAAGAAGTACAAGACAGAAGATGCATGCTTGAAGAAGTTCGTGGTTGCCAAGTTTCTAGACTATAAAATGATAGACAGCAAAACTGTGGGAACCCAAGTTCAGGAGCTTTAACTTGTTTTTCACGACTTTATTATTGAAGGTATGGTCGTAAATGAAGCATTTCAAGTGGCTGCTATGATTGAAAAATTGTCTCCTTCGTGGAGAGATTTCAAGAACTATCTTAAGCACAAACGCAAAGAAATGAAGTTGGAAGATCTTGTGATACGTCTAAAGATCGAGGAAGACAACAAAACAGCCGAGAAGAAGTCTCGTGGAAATTCAACGATCATGGGAGCTAATATCGTTGAAGAGACTGCTCCAAAAAGTAAGAAGAGGAAGAGGTCTTCTGGACAAACTAAGGAGCAGAACAAAAAGAAATTCAAGGGGAGCTGCTACAATTGTGGAAAAGTCGGTCACAAAAGCCCTGATTGTCGTCTCCCAAAAAAGGATATGAAGAAGGGACAAGCCAACATAGTGGAGAAGAATAATGACATTGATGATCTTTGCGCAATGCTTTCGGAATGCAACTTAGTTGGAAATCAGAACGAGTGGTGGATTGACTCTGGAGCCACTCGACATGTTTGTGCTGTCAAAGAAGCATTTGCGACTTACTCTACTGCTGGTTCGGAAGAAGAAATTTCCATGGGAAATAAGCAACAGCCAAGATTGAAGGTTATTGGAAGATATTCCTGAAGATGACTTCCGGCAAGGTGTTAACGCTCAACAACGTTCTTCATGTTCCTACTATTAGGAAGAATTTAGTTTCTACTTCTTTACCTGTAAAGAATGGATTCAAATGTGTATTTGTGTCTGATAAAGTTGTTGTAAGCAAGAACGAAATGTATGTTGGAAAAGGCTATCTCACGGAGGGCCTTTTCAAACTCAATGTAATGGTTGTTGACAGTATGAATAAAATTTCAGCTTCTTCTTATTTATTGGAGTCAAATGATTTATGGCATATTCGTTTAGGACATGTCAATTATAAAACATTGCGGAAATTAATTAATTTAGAAGTATTGCCTAAATTCGAGTGTAATAAATCTAAATGTCAAATATGTGTTGAATCTAAGTTTGTAAAACATCCTCATAAGTCTGTTGAAAGGAATTCAAATCCTTTAGACTTAATTCATACTGACATTGGCGATATGAAGTCGACACCATCTCGAGGTGGGAAAAAGTATTTTATTACTTTTATTGACGATTGCACTAGATATTGTTATGTTTATTTGCTTAATAGTAAGGATGAAGCAATTGAAGCATTTAAGCAATACAAGAATGAAGTAGAAAATCAATTGAATAAAAAGATCAAAATGATTAGAAGTGATCGAGGTGGAGAATATGAATCTCCGTTTGCAGAAATATGTTCGGAATATGGAATTATCCATCATACTACCGCACCTTACACACCTCAATCCAACGGAATTGCGGAAAGGAAAAATCGGACATTAAAAGAAATGATGAATTCTTTATTAATAAGTTCTGAATTACCGCAGAGTTTTTGGGGGGAAGCTATCCTTACAGCTAACCAAATACTCAACAGAGTACCCCACAGCAAAACGCAATCTATTCCATATGAAAAATGGAAAGGAAGAAAACCCAACTTGAAATATTTCAAAGTGTGGGGGTGTCTAGCAAAGGGACATGGGTTCCTTCACCTAAAAGGGTTAAAATTGGACCAAAAACAGTAGATTGCATTTTCATTGGATATGCTACAAATAGTAAAGCATGTCGATTTTTGGTTCATAAATCTGATAATCCCGAGATTCATGTTAATACGATAATGGAATCAGATAATGCTGAATTCTTTGAAAGCATCTATCCATATAAAACTGAAAGCGAGTCGTTAAAGTGAAAAACCTAAACGACCTCGGGAAGAACCAAAGGAAAATACTCCAAGTGTAGAAGATCCAAGGCGTAGCAAACGTCAAAGAACATCTACGTCCTTTGGACCAGATTTTGTAACATCTTGCTTGAAAATGAGCCTCAAACTTTTAAAGCAGCTATGTCGTCTTCTGATTCAGCATTTTGGAAAGAGGCAGTCAATAGTGAGATTCAATCAATTTTGGATAATCATACATGTGAATTGGTTGATCTTCCTCCAGGAAATAAGCCTTTAGGTTCGAAATGGATCTTTAAACGGAAAATTAAAGTTGATGGCACTATTGACAAATATAAGTCAAGACTTGTTGTCAAAGGTTATAGACAAAAGGAAGGCCTTGATTACTTTGACACTTACTCGCCAGTAACAAGGATAACATCTATTAGGGTGTTAGTGGCACTAGCGGCCGTGTATGGTCTTGAAATCCATCAAATGGATCTTAAAACAGCTTTCCTAAATGGAGAATCGGAGGAAGAAATTTACATGGAACAACCTGAGGGTTTTGTGGTTCCTGGTAAAGAAAAGAAAGTGTACAAACTTGTTAAGTCGCTTTATGGACTTAAACAAGCACCCAAACAATGGCATGCAAAATTTGACCAAACAATGTTGTCAAATGGATTTAAAATCAACGAGTGTGACAAATGTGTTTACATTAAAAATACTCCAGGTCATGAAGTCATTGTTGTTTATATGTTGATTACATGTTGATAATAAGCAAAAGCATGGCAGATATAAATGCTACAAAGCGCATGTTGGCTAGCAAATTCGACATGAAAGACTTAGGAGTTGCTGATGTGATCTTAGGAATCAGAATTCGCAAGACTCCACAAGGTCTAGCATTATCACAGTCTCACGACATTGAAAAGGTACTTGACAAGTTTAAGTATTTGGATTTCAAAATTGCCAAGACTCCAATTGACGTGAGTAATGCACTTCGAAAGAATGAAGGTGAAAGTGACTCACAACTGGACTATGCAAGAGTATTGGGAAGTTTGATGTATATCTTGAATTGTACGCGACCAGATATAGCATGTGCTATTAGCAAACTGAGTCGGTTTACAAGCAATCCCAATCAAATACATTGGATGGCGATGAAACGAGTTTTGGGATATCTGAAACATACCCAAAAATATGCTTTGCATTATAACAAATACCCTTCCGTGATCGAGGGATATAGTGATGCAAATTGGATCACCGGATCATCTGAAGTTAAATCCACGAGTGGATATGTTTTCACAATTGGGGGTGGAGCAGTGTCTTGGAAATCATCCAAACAAACGTGCATCGCCCGTTCTACAATGGAATCTGAATTCATCGCTTTAGATAAGGCCGGTGAGGAAGCTGAATGGCTTCGGAATTTCTTGGAAGATATTCTGTTTTGGCCCAAACCTTTGGCACCTATATGTATACATTGTGATAGTCAAGCGGCAATAGGTAAGGCAGGGAGCGTTATGTATAACAGAAAATCTCGTCATATCCGACGGAGACACAATACCATTAGACAACTACTCTCTAGCGGTGTTATCACAATTGATTACGCAAAGTCAAGAGATAACGTGTCGGATCCACTTACAAAAGGTCTATCGAGAGAGGCAGTTGAAAGATCATCAAAGGGAATGGGGTTAAAGGCCTAGGACAAGTCATCATGGCGGTAACTCTACCTAGCAGACTGGAGATCCCAAGAGCTAGGTTCAAAGAGATCAACCAAAGTTATGAATGACGGATCAACATTTTCAACTAACTCAACCCATTCTCGTGATGAAGACAATGTTCAAAAACGAGGTAAAGCATTAAGGCTTTTTTGATGAGTCAATAAAGCTTAAAGATTTTTAATGATTTGCTAAGTCTGGCAGGATATGACCAGATAGTGTGTCTTTAGGATTACACGTTTAGGAATCACCTATGTGAATGTGAAGTGTAAGCCGCTTCAAGGAGAATGAAAGTAAAGGCCCATTCTCTAAGCACTCATGAAACCAGGCGGTGTTCATGGCTGAAACGAACACAACCGTGAGAACCATAGATGGTTAAGGATTGATTGTGTGACTTATGTTGTCTAGGTATACAACAAAGCTCGACGGTTCAAAGATATCAAATCTACTGATTGACCGAGTATATCCGATATAAGTTCACTACGGAAAGTTCAAAGGGAAACCTACTTATCCAGATGCAATCAATTCTTGCTTGTAAAACACACACACGTCCGTGCATTCCTTTGAGTTTATAGCCATTCCTCATTCATGTGGGGGATTGTTGGGTTTGTTATTAATAAATAATAACAAAAGAGGTGTGAATGGAAAATGGTGGGAAAAGAAATGGAGGAAGTGAAATTTTGAATGAGTTCATTTCACTTATGCACTTTGTCCCTCATTGGTAGAAGGAAAGAAAATCTTTGTGTATATAAAGAGAAGCTCATCTTTTAGCTCTTAAAGAGCTAAGAAGAAGGCAAGCCTCGCGCCGTCGTCATCGTCGCTCACTCGGCTCGGCTTCGGCTTCGGATTCGGCTTCGGCTTCGGCTTCGGCTTCGGATTCGGATTTGGATTTGGATTGATTGATTAATCTTTTTGGACAAAATTCTTTTCAAATAATTAATTAATTAATTAATTAAATTAATTAAAGAAAATTCAATCCGAAATGACCCATGACCTGTGACCCGGTTCGGTCCGGCCCGTTTTTCTTTCCCGGATTATTTTAAATCCGTTTTATATTCCCGCAATATTTTGAACAGCCATGGCTGTTCTGAAACAGTGTCACACTTGTTCCAACAGCTATGTTGTTCCGAAAGGTTGCAAACCTCTTCAGAACAACACCAAGTTGGTTATAAATATACCTTCAAATCCCAGAATATTTACTTACTAAATTTTCTGAATCTTCTTCTTCTTCTGCACAAAATTTTGTCAAAGATTGATTGATTAATCTTTTTGGACAAAATTCTTTTCAAAATATTTAATTTATTAATTAAATTAATTAAAGAAAATTCAATCCGAAATAACCCATGACCCGCGACCCGGTCCGGTCCGGCCCGTTTTTCTTTCCCGAATTATTTTAAATCCGTTTTATATTCCCGCAATATTTTGAACAGCCATGGCTGTTCTGAAACAGTGTCACACCTGTTCCAACAGCTATGGCTGTTCTGAAAGGTTGCAAACCTCTTCAGAAACAGCACCAAGTTGGCTATAAATATACCTTCAAATCCCAGAATATTTACTTACTAAATTTTCTGAATCTTCTTCTTCTTCTGCACAAAATATTCCAGTGTGTTTTACGACCATCGAGTGGTTCGCCGATCACCAGAGTTTTAGGTACCGATACACTAGTGAATTAAATCGTTCTATCCTGGGAGGATATATTCCAGAACCTCGGGTACTTGAGGGGAATAATTTCCTTAAGGACACACTGTGTATTCAGTGGGCTCGATTTGTTCCTACAACGTTTTCAAAATTTATTTTGAAGAAGTTTACTGTTTTTCGGAATTTAATTTCTATTAACTTTCTGTTTTTGTTTTCAGAAAGATGATTATTTAATTTATTTTCAGCAATACAGATATATAACAATATGTTGTACTTAATTAATTAGTCTCGTGAATGTACATAATTGCGGGGCTTTCAAGAACGGGAAAAGTTGAAGACTCCGATCGGTGAACTATCTTAGCCCTGATGTCGAAAGGGGTCCCTTTAGCATGGAAAAAGTCGAAATAATCGTCAAAACCTATCAGAAACTTGGAAATAGGTGAGACGAAGTTCCAATTCTGAGTTCGTTTTTGTTTTTTGCTGTTGTAAGATTTGAAACTTTAATACACAGAAAAAAAAATATGTAATTAAAGTTGTTGTGTATTATCTCCAGATGGTCAGCCATAGCTGCAAGATTGCCAGGAAGAACAGACAACAAAGTTAAAACTTCTTCCACACACACTTAAAGAAGCATTTGGGAGTTAAAAAGAGTGCTAGGGCAAGAAGCAATAAAAGAGTAGTGAAGAAAACCAAAGGAAATGAGAGGACAAATGCCGACAAACGATCACATGATGTTTCTTCATCAGACAGCAGCAGTATTACATTTGAAGAAAATCAAATGATGGACGTTACTATGAATTTATGTCAGACATACCAAGATTGGTACAATAACATTGTCGATGGACCAAATATTGATATGGAAATTAGCCCGGTTATCTTGGAGTGCAACCCAGAAACAACATCTGGAATAAATCTTGGTGTTTGCCACGTGTCAACCTTGTTAGTTTGAGTACCCTCACACTACTAGAAAACTGCATTTTTCGTCCGAGGCATACCGGCCGAAATTGGTCCGAAAAAAAAAACGACTGAAATCGGTCGGAAATTAAGTATTTGGTCGGAAAAGTCAATAAAAAATTTTCTGACAACAGAAATACTGGTCCCACAACAAAAAAATAAAAATTCCGACCGATTTCGGCCGGAAATTGGTCAATATTTGACCAGCACCCGGTCTTACTTGTATATAATGTACAAAAATATTTTTTTATTAAAATATTTCCAAATTTTCGACTGAATTTGGTCGGAAACACAATACTAAAATAATTAAAATATAAATTTAATAATATATGTGTGTGTGTGTGTGTAAATAATAAATAGCTATATATATATATATATATATATATATATATATATATATATATATATGGGGCTGGGCGAGACGGCACTGGGGGAGGTGGGGGACTTGATTTTGGATGAAATTTGGTATATAGGTGTGGAATTTGGGTAGATAGATAGATAGATAGATAGATAGATAGATAGATATAGAGAGAGAGAGAGAGAGGGAGAGAGGGAGAGAGAGAGAGAGAGA